>NC_082343.1:65184506-65492506 GCF_027477595.1 Haemorhous mexicanus
CATAACTCTGAGGACCACTGTCAGGAGCACACTTACACACATCCATGTCCCCAGGAGCACTGTGGAATGGTGCAGCTACACACCAGCGAGGGTCACAGCCAGCACCACCTGTGTGGGAAGAGACCAGAGTGGCTTTAGCCCCAGAAACGACCCAAAACTTTAACTGGCAAAACTGTCCTAGGCTGCCTGGAGCAAAACCCCACACCATTTTGTTTGTTTCCCATTCAAACTTCTTTTTGACTCCACAGTCACATCTACAACTCTCCTAAAAAACCTCTGAGGATAAACTAGAAAGATATTAATCAGAATGCACCTAAATGCCACTAAACCTTCTTAAGTGCCTCTTAATTTGCCTTCTCATTTGATGACATGGTGACACATAGTTCTACTCCTTTTTTCTTCCACAGAACTAGACGTTACATGCTCACATGGATGTGCTATCAAGAGAAACATTCAGATTTTACTTGTCCTCACCACACAGCAACAGGATTTACAGAAAATTACTTATAGAAAAGCAAACTAATACTGAAATTCTCCTCTGCAAGAAGTGAGCAATTATCAACATGGAGAGCTCTCCCTTTTTGTCTTTTCATGTCCTGTTACTTCACTGAGTGAATTAAAAAAGAAAACAATTTTATCTCAGCAATGCATTCAGAAAAACTGCATTGCATTAAATCATGCCCCTGCCTGCTACTACTCATCAATCCTAGTGCACATCACCAGCAAACATGGAGGTTTATCTGCTTTCTGTTCTGGTGTTCTGAAATCCACAACGAGCTGAAACCCAGAGCAGAGGTAAAGCTTAGTCCCATGCCTGGACAAAACTAAGGCTGGTACACCTGGAATGGCTGCTCATTGAGCTGGGTCACTCTCTGGCAAAGAGACATGCCAGACTGATTGACTAGTTAGAGACTGACTAGCAGAATGCTTCACCCTGCACTCTCCAGGACTCCCAGAGGTTGCGAAAGTTATCTTTTACCTTTCCTCCCCACACACGTGTGAGGCCAGAGGGAGGGGGAAATCCCAGTGAAGGAAGTTAACCTGGGAACAATAAATGGCAGAAACTGCAAACCTTGGAGGAATCTAACCCAAACCCACAGCCCTCTCAGCATTCATTAAGGGAAGAATGAAAAGCACAGAAGCTTTCTGATTTTGCCCAGGTGTGCATATTACCAATGTAAGTATGCTTATGCTAATTTTTCTACTACTTAGAACAAAAATTCACTTCTATTTAAGATCCAAAGATGCTCTTGAAAGAAGAGCTTTGAGGACAGCAGAACAAGCCAGATACCTGCCCTTTCTCAGCTGGAAAAGAGAGGCAGTTGCTCCTGCCTGAGAGAACAAAAGACCCCATATTAAAACTGAGCAGGTGCAGGAAGGGAATTCAGAAAAGAAGCAAGGCCCAGGAGACCATCCATGTACCATGATAAATTTAAACAACCTGGGCATCTCAGAAGTAAGCCCTGCTTGGAGAGTCTCAGTAGCATTAGGAAATACTACTGCAAAGTATCAAAGAAGCAACACCTTCGTTGTAATGGTGGTGGTTTGTCAGGCTTTCAGTATGGATATAAAAACGTTTCCCATGCCTTTCTTAAAGGTGGACAGAAAGTTAACATCCATAAGATGATCAGAAGGCTGGAGCATCTCTCTGATAAAGACAGGCTGAGGAAGTTGTTCAGCCTGCAGAAAAGAAGGCTCCAGGGAAACTCTAGGGCAGCCTTACAGTTCCTAAGAAGGGCCTATAAGAGAGCTGGAGATTTCCTACAACTGCATGGAGTTACAGAAAAAGGGGTAATTGGCCTTAAAACAGAAAGAAGGTAGGTTTAGTTCAGATATTAGGAGGAAATTCTTTCCTGAGAGGGTGGGGAGATACTGGCCCAGCTTGCCCAGAGAAGTTTTTGATGCTCCATCCCAGGAAGTGTTGAAGGCTAAGCTGGACCAGGTCCTGGGCAAACTGATCTAGTGGGTGGCATCCTTGCTCACAGCAGAGGGATTGGATGATCTTTAATGTCCCTCTCAATCCAAACCATTCTATTATAAGCTGTCAGGTTCCCCACCAGACACGAAACCTGGAATAGGCTCCTGAGCTCCTATTTGCCAAGCAGTATTTTATTTATTTCAAATAAAATAGGGCAAATCACTGCATATTTGCACAACCTATTCACTAGCCTGTATTACTGAACTTCTAATACAGAGAAGCCCAACTGATATCATCAGCAATAATCAATCAAGCCTTGGTTTCTCCAACAACAGCTGTTATGTTTTACTGTTGTACCTACAGAAACACTTCATGATGCTTGATATTCTTCCAACAGAAAGTGGTACTTAGCATAAAATAAGAAAAGCTCTCATAATCAAGCAAAGGAGGTAAGAGAAGTACACTCTTGCTTATCTCACTATTACATCCTAAAAGACAACTACAAAACCTGACAGAGTTGGCATGGATGTGGGAAAATACTTAAAAATAGCAAGAACTTTTAACACAAATGTCTCAACTATTCTCTTCACCAACCTGATCATCTACACTCCCCTGCCCATAGAAAAAAGGACATGCATTTCATAGCTGTTCCTAAACTGTCCTGCTTTCCTTCAGAAAGATACCTACAACTAGTTTCCATGCCTTTGCTAGTTTTGACGTTTTGAGTTTCCCTGTTAATAATCAGTATTTTCATGCTTGACTATCAGACATGAAGCCAAATTGTGCCCTCCTTACATGATGAATTTAATAAAGAAACAGCGGAGTTACATAGGTACAAGCAAAAGCAGAAGAAAGACTGAAAAGTATTTTCTAACTGGCAGGCCATTGTCAGGAGTAATAGTAGCCATTTGTTAGATTCAAGGTATAATGTGTGATGTTAAAATACCATCACTTGTCTTCCCTTACAAACAAGGTAACCTGAATAAATTACTTTATATGATCAAGTTGTTACAAAAGAGCTAAGTTTTGATTTATAAATAATTATTTTGCTCTGCCTTTTTGAAAAGTAACCCATCTCTCATTGTACCAGTACCAATCCACAACACAGCCGGTTTTGATGAAAAGCTGGGTTAATAAAAGGTACCATGAAGTGACAGAAATTGGTAACTTTTACATGGCTTCAGTGATGGATGTGTATGCTGACCCATTTTCAGGAATAAATCTAGGAAAGGCTAATGCAGAACAAACTTTTAAGCTTCTCCCCATAAGCCATCACTTGGACAAACTGTAGATACTGCGCTGTAACTTCAGTGTCACGCTACTTCATCAAGTTATTTCTCACAGTGCATTTTAAGTTGAAACCACATTTTGATTACATTTAGTGCAACGATGGATAGAGCCACCACAGGGAGCAAACAGGCAAGATAAACAAGTGCAAACACTACAGCCCTTCTCCAGGGAGTTGCGGCAAAAGCTTCAACAGTGATTCTGATCCATACTTGGAGAAGCAGAACCAAAGCGTCTGTCACCCCAGCTGGGAGCAAATTACACATCACCAAAGAGTGAAACTGTTACCTAAGATACCTCAGCAGAAACCCACAGCACAGAAGAAAAAAATCATCTTATGAAAGTTGAAAGTCCCACAATTCTGTCCCATAATTGATCTAATCCTGTAGAGTGCTGCACTCATCTGGTGCACAGTAATTTTTAAACAGCTTAAAAAACCAGCGAAACTGTAAGAGTTAATTCTCCTGATAATCAAACTCTGGCTGTAATTCTGGGATTGTTACTGGGTCAGGTCAGTCTACCCAAGAATCTGACAGAATAGGGTCCCCACTGAAGCTGGAACTTCAGATGGATTAAAGGACAGTTTGTGTATTGATTGCTGCAGACCTTGTTTGTCAAAAGCAGCTAGAATCTTTATATCATAAACCCATTAGAAACAACAAAACAAGGGGGAAGCAGGCAATACAGGTGTGGTATACTAGGAAAATCAAACTGTAACCGTGTTTAGAACAATATATTACACTTACACTTTCTCCTAAAGCAGAGAAAACATGAAGCAAGTTCATTTAAATTCCTAAAGGCAGTACTATCAGCTGACAAGGCTATTAGCATACTCATTTTTGCATCAGGTTTACAGCAGGAGGAGAAACTGCAGCTGCCTATTTTTTACAAATTCTCTTTATAAAGACAAAACAAACCAAAGCCACTACTAGTTATCTCATCTGCTGTTTATATATGCAAATCTATGTTTAACAGAAAAGTATAACATACCATGACCTTTACTACAAACCTTTCACTATTTCAAAACATTGATATGTATTTGACAAAGATGTTGCAAGGTAGTGTCTTGCTCGGACAGCGTGCCTTTGTGATGAGGCAAAAATAAACAAAGGTACACTGAGTGAAGTGCCCTGGGAGACTCAGGGCTAAAATCTCAGTGTTAACAGAGAGGAAGAGATTTGATTTGTGCAAAAGAACCATTGTGATCAGATAAGGCTGTGGAAATACTTGCATGCAGGAAAAAAAACCAAAACAACAAAACAACAGAAATACTGCAAAAAGAAGTTTCCTTTCCCTGCCTTAAGTGTTTAATCACTTTGAGAATAACAGCAGTCCCAGACAGAGAATGAATATGGAAAGGTGGATAACTGTTGATATCACTGAATTCAGATCTCTGCAATCATCCTTTTTGGCTGGTTAGAGACAATGACCTGGGATAGAAAGGAAAAAAGAGGACTCCAACCCACACAGACTTCTCTTTCTGGATGGTATGCCAGTTTAACCCAATGGCTCCAGTTAAGTGATCAAACACCTATATGGACCTGAAAGGTTTGGGGTGCAGGTGAAGACAGACCGCTCCCATACCAGCTGTTCCCAGTATCCCTCCCCTGGTCTCAGACCCCTTCAGCCACTCCATCAGGTCACAGTCAGCCAAAACTGACCTTATCTCAGACACCACCATGACTAATGGATAAAAACTTATGGAAGAAGTCAATGTAGCTTTCCCTTCTTCCTCTCTCCTTCAGAGAGCAATTGCAAGGCTGCAAGGAGAGAAGTTTCAGTTGGCTAACACAGGAGACTCAAGTGTTTTTAAATTAAGTTTTCTAATTGATGAAGCAGCTGAATTAATTCCCCCGTGACACATGATCACTAGTTCACAACCCAAGAGAAAAATGGGAAGCACACAGACAAGGAGAGACTCCTGCAGGTGTAGCAGGTTACCAGTTGTCTTACCTGTCATGTCAATCTACACCTTCAGATCAAGTACCAAGCCCATCTCATGTTAACTGTGTTTACTTTTAGGAAGCTACAAGCCCAAAACATGTTCAGCAGCTCCTCCCAGCAAAAAAGAAATGCTTAATGCCAACTATAACAGCAGGGTTGGAGGAGTGCACTTGATCACTGCTTCCATGCGAGTCTAAGCAGCAGTGTTTTCTGCACAAATGTCAGAATTTCCCTTCTTCAGAAAACAGCTAGCTATAACAAGGTACCAGCTGCTATTAGGTTTATGAGTACTAAAGCATATTTTCCCATTTTGCACGAGTACTTAAAATGCTCAGCACCACGCACAAAAATCCTTCACTGAGCTTCAGGTCTCAGCCCAGCATCTGCCCTAACACCCACCCCACAGCCCTTCAGATGGTCTTCATGCTTTCCACTTCTGTAGGCACAATTCCTGCTCTCCTCTCAACTGTCTCCCTGAAAGATACAAGAGTCTTATCTGTAAAGCCAGAGCAAGAGGAATTGTTACGAAATAAGTAGGTTTTTTAAGATGAAGAAATACATGACTTGTAATGAAACAACTAAAGTTAACAGGTAACCTCAGCAACTTTGGACCAAGAAGCAGGGAGGAACTCTACCAACAACTGTCACATATGGTACAAAACACTGTGAAACAGCTGACCGTAGGAAGAACACAATGATTATTAAAAGATATACTATGAAAAGAACATCTCATTAACTTGACATATATTGCAAAATGTTTTTACTAAATATGTTTCATTTTTCTATTCCAACAGTAAATATGTTACCTTTGGAGACTCCAAGTTAAAAATGGTTATGGTAGGAGAAACTCCTTACAATCAGAAGAAAACCAGTACTCTTTATTTCTGTAGGTACTGCCTATCTCTTTACAAACAAAAGTAAAATTCAAACTTGTCTCAACATCACCCCCAGCAATAAACCAAAACCCAAAAACGGAATAATCAAGGATGATTGAGTGCAAAGGTTTAAAAAATGATGAACAGGTTGTTAAGACACCTGGATACTCCACTTCTCTCAGCGTTGAAGTTTTGTGGGGCTGCAGAAACTGGTTTGTCATACTGAATTTTTATAGAAGCATTTTTGCAGTACCAGAAGGTAACAGTTTTCAAATCACCACCAGAAAGGACTGGGGACCAGGAGATGGGCAGGTGAAGTGAGGTGAAGAAGGTAACAAGTCAACTATATGCATCTCCACTTCTGAAGCCACAGACTCTAGTAGTAATTGAATTCAATACCAGTTGAGGAAATTCTAGTTTCATTAATTATTTCCAAAGAATTTATATAGTCCTCAGTGGGAGAAAAGCTACTAAGTAGGAACTGAAGCAGCACAGGAGCAGAAGTTACAAAGCACAGTTACAGAATACAAGAGGGCTTGTACACATGGATATACATCTCCAATTCCAGATTTTGCCAGACCAAAAAGAAAGGACCAACAGATTTCGTGACAAAGAAACAAGCAGATAAACAGAATGATTGCTAGCAAGGATGAGAAAAGGAGAAAACTTTTCAAAATCATCTAATTTACATTGCCTTGATATTGTCACTGAAATGGAAACATCCCACATGATGTCCAAACACTGACCTGTCTAGCCAAAATACTAGTTTTGTTTCAGATTTTTAACGGGATAAGAACTATTGTTTTTTAGAAAAATGACCCAATAGTTTGTCTAGATCTGCCCACTGTGATTATTCCCTACGGTTAAGCAATCATTGACCACCATTTACCACCAAACAAGCTTCTCTAGAGTCCTGGTTAGCTGCAGTGATTCCCCTCAGAAAGGGGAAAGAAGTTGCAGCTTTGATAACTTGTTTGGGGAGAGGAAGAAGAGAAGAACAGAAAATTCAGGAAAAAGAAGAGGGACCCATTTAAGCCTTTCCTAGGAAATCCTGCCTTTCCCGTAACTTGCATCTTTTCTCTCCTGCAGTTTTCCCCTGGAAAATAACATCCTCTTGCCTGACATTCATGGGAGAAAAAAGTCTAGTCTTTGAAATTTTCTGAATCCACCTACTTTTCCTGAATTTAATAATACACACACAGGCTGGCTCACCTCTGAACTGTTCCAGTTGCTCCACATTTTCATCCAGTGATGACTCTGCACTTGTCGAGTCTCTTTTTAGCCAGCATCAAACAGCAGAAGCTGCCACTAAAAGCTGCTGCTGTTGCTATGCAGGAAACTGCTGCCCCAAAGCACACTGACTTTCTGTGCAAAATAAAGGCAAGAATATTTGTATTTGTGACTAAAGTAATAATCAGCTGCATTCTTATGCATAGGGTAACCTAATTATAAAGCCATTTTAAATAATGAGGTCTTTGGAGTCTTCTTTCAACCTGTACTGAAATACCTGTCTAGTAAAATATTTTAATGTAACCATGGTAAGAATTAAAGAATACCGAAGAAAACACTCACATATAGATCAAGGGGAAGAAAAAAGTACCTGAGCCTTTCAACTGATCAATGATTCCTCCAAATGATCACTTACATATCATGTTTTCATATGCAGAATAATTATGCAAATTTTGCACAATAAACAACTTCATACATATGAGAAAGTTTAACAAAACTATGTAACTCAAGAAAGCAATAAACATTATTAAAATTAGGAAAAAAATGAAACTCCATACCAGTGCTAATTTCCATACACTTGCAACATTTTGTCTCTCTAAAGTACAAACCGTTATGCTTAAAAGTGCAAATTACAGTTCTGTTTGATTTCTCATTTGCAAAACTGTAATCAGTAATAAAGAACAGGCTAGCAAGTCTACACAAAGAAAGATAAAACAAATCATGAAAGCATTTTTTAATGTGCCCCTTCAGCAATTTCTGCACACAAAACCTCTAAAGAAAATTACTCATTTCTCATAATAGAACATAAATGTCTTGCAAGTAAGAATGTATTTTTCCTAACACCAGCTTGATTAACCTCAAAGCACAGCTCCTAGTGATTTTGAGTGCCAAAGGTGAGTTCACAAATTGAGTCACTGCACTAAGTGGCCATCTGTGAGAAGGCCCCAGGAACTTAGCTGGGATCATCCTGGAGGGCTCTAATAGTACCAGGAAGGGGAAAAACTGACAACACAGTTCTTCTACCTTCACTATTACATTATTCTCTCTCATCTCATTGCTCCTACACTCATAAAAGTTGTAACAATCCTCTACACCTCAAAAACATTTCTATGTGAGACTGTCAGCTTCTACACACTTTTTTCAGCAACATGGAAATCAATCCATCACATACAGAGGGAAAAAGCCATAACCCTTGATCAAAGGGAATAGCTACTAGGAGTAGCAGGCAGTTACCTCATGCTAATCAGCTGCTAGGAAGATATGTGCCAGGAGAGAGCACATCCCAGGCAGAGCAAATGTAGGGAGCAGGCAGAGCCCTGCAGCCTCAGCTGCAGCCTGCAAGCAAGCACCCAGCCTCTCCTCTGCCCTGCTCTGCTGCCTCTGCTCCCTGCATCTCTTCTGGATTCCCACATACCACACTGGTCTCACTCTTCACCAAGACAGACAGTCAGCCCTCATCCCCTGCATCAGAAGCCTTACTGCATGTCCACTGGAATGCAGGCTGCCCTCAGGACCCTGCTGAGGCACAGCATCCAGAAACAAGGAGCCCTGTCCCATGCAATTTAATCCACCACAGCATACTACAGGGGTCTAGAATTGCCAGCAGAACAAAAAGAGCACGTAGTCTAAGTCCCACAGGACTAGGACACCTCAGTGCTGTAAGAATTAGTGAGTTAAAACACCTAAATGAAAAAATCTGCAGCTAATACATGGCGAAAAGCTGCAGTTACATATTTCATTCCCTGTGTACAGTATTTGTAAATATGAAGACAGACATCCTGCAATACTGAGTTTCTCACTCAGTCACTGAAACACTAAAGATTTTCAGTGAAATAACCTAAATGTGATTTCTTGGGGTGAGGTTGAGTGGGGCTTTTTCCTTTTTTTTTTGTGGGTTTTTTTTTTTGGGTTGGGTTTTGTTTGTTTATTTCGTTGGTTTGTTATTTCATCCAGAAGAGCAACCAAGTAAGTGGGTTTCTCCAAAGTTCATGCTCAGAATTCTTCAAACTAACTGTTCACTCAGATTTCCCCCATAGATTCAAATAGGATGGAACATTTCCATCTGGAAGAAACCAAGAAAATCTAGAAGTTTGTGTGAGGACTCTTGAATTCTAACAGCAGACAATAAATTGCACCCGCAATGCAAAAACTCTAATTTTAGTAAATTAAAAATACACTTGCTGAATTCTCAAGGGACTTCACATTATTTTCCTCCTTAGCTACGACAGCAGACAAATATCTTAGGATGGAAGATCTTGGATTCACATCCTACATGAGACTAGACAAACTGCATATATGCAGTACTGAATACCACACAACAAGTACTTTTAAGAGACCCTTGGAAAGACCCATTAAACTGTAAATTTGAATGAAATACAGCAAAGAAAATCTGGCCAACCTGCAGAAACTGCTTGAGCTAGAACAAGAAAAGTGGAACAAAAAGCAACAAAAAAAGTCCACAAGAGTAGACTAGAACTTTTATTGAGACCCCACTAAAGATGGGGGCACCCCCAATTCTGCCTGTATTCCAGGAACTTTACATTTACTGAGGTGTGCAAATTCAGAGAGCAGAAAGGACCTAACAGCAGGAGTTCAAACACAAAAATACAAAAGAGAACATGAAAGGAGAAAGGAAGTAATGCAAAATGTATATATTTCCACTTTCATTAGATGAGCTGTAATTTAACTTTAGTATGAGAGTTTAATTATCATCATGTTCATATACTGTTCATAATCAGTGTAATTCAATACACTGTTTACAGGCTCAAAGAAATTTCAACAATCAGGTACCAGTTCTCCAAATTTACAGCCTTTATGGGGGAAAAAAAGAAAGATTTGAATTTTACAAATTGGCAGCTAGTTTCACATGAAACAATACCAAAAGGCAACATGTTTTTCCCAAAGAGTTACAGCAAAACTGGTTTTTAAAGTAGTTTGAACTGGCTCCACAATTAGGCACGATTCCAAGGATTTTTCACTGTGGTCACCATAGGACAAGTAGGACTGAACTGCACTCCTAATTCTGTTTTTCCAGTTTAAAAAAATCCCAGAAAACTAGGAGCCATTACTTGTTTGCTTGGGTTTGCACGATGTAGTATAAGAACAACTAATTTATCTGTTACACAACTCAAGGCATAAAATATGCAGATAATTTCTCTAAAACGTACACCACCCCCCCCCCCCAAAAAAATTCTAAAATGTGAATAAGTAATGAAAACAACAGTATGCCAAAACAACACTAAATTTCTTGATGCCATGTGATGTGTTCTGTAAGTTGGACAGTGAGAGCTTCTCTGTTATTAAAAAAAGCCCTTTTTTTTCCTGGTCTCATTAGTGCCTCCCTACCTGCCCAGCTGTATTAGTCACTTCCTGCACAAGGACATTTGGACACCTACATGGCATCAAAACACCTCTTAGTCCATCTGACACAGTATAACACAGGTTTAACTGAAACATTAAAGCTGCAATTGGAGTAAACCTGTCTCTTGTGACATCACACACAGGAACTCTACTGCTCCAGAAAGATTAGATCTTTTTTCCAATGCCCTCCCACCACAACCAAATTCTGTTCAAAGAGAAAGAGAGGAGGAGGAAAAAAAGAAGGAAAAGCAGATAAATGAAGTCTTAATCTCACAGTTATTCCGTTCTCTTATAGAATGGAATAGAGCTTGACAGGTAAGAAAAGGGAGAACAAAATCCATCTCTTCTAGGAGATAGATATGACTTCAAGGAGATGGGTGGGTGCCTTCCAAAACCTTTGGTAAAAACCAGTGCAACAGTAAGATAACACTACATGCTTTTTTATACTTCCAAATTTCACAATCGTTACACTTGGCAACCAAAACTATTCGTATAAGAGAAGCACAAAGCTATCGAGCTCTGTCTTCAAAACCAGAGTGCTGGAATCACAGCTGAGTAACAGAGTAACACAGGCTAGCCCAGAACTTCTGCAAGCCACAAGGAACAACACTTCCCATGACTGCTTTGAACATAGTTCAGTCCCCTCTGCAGCAGTGTATACCATAGCAAGGAATAGAGAAGCCAGCTGTACATGATGTGTCATGAAGGTTCAACCTTGTCTTAGCTGAACACAACAGAGTGACAACAGCAGTGCAAAGCATGGACAGCTCTCACAGAAATCCACTACCTGCTCTAAAGCTTTCATCAGACAAAAAGGATGTGACATATAATTACCAAGATCCTCCTGCAAGGAAGTCTCTCTCCTGGGCAATTAAACATTGCCAGGAAGAAAAACAAGACGAACACTTCAAGACAACAGAAATAAGAAAAGTTCACAATTGAGTAATTTTCACTTGAATGGCACTGATGAACTATCTATAATGCGACCAGGTTTTTCTTCAATTCTGTAAACCTTTTCAGAGTGCTACTACAAACACCGTATGCAAAAGGATTGCTGTGAAAAGGAAACAGCATTTCAAAACACTCCTGACAGGGGAAAGGAAACTTATCCAGGAAAGGGGAGAGGAAAGAGAGTAAAAGTTGGAAGCTGGTGAGAACAGAGGTCACTCTCCAGGATGTTTACAGCACTCACTAGATAAGCACGTATCTTTTGAAGAAGCTCAACTTCCTGCCATAAATAAAGGTTTTATCACCCACTCAAAATATGTACCAGCAGTCATTTATTTATTTTAATCCATCTCATTACTTGGGCAGTAGCGTTGCATTTTTCAGGTGTTTCAATAGATCATTACACATGATATACTATTATCTGATATATTCCAGAGAGAGTTCCCATCAGTTTTCCACCATGGTTTACATATATGAAGAAATCCATTAAAATTATACAACTGTCAGAAATATTTTCAATGTTTCAACATCTGAATGGTGGTGGCAGCATACGTCAGTTTTCATGCTTGTGCAACGTTTGCTCAAATCCAGAAGAAGGCTTGCTGTGATCCACCTGGTGCTTGTACTGACTGCAGAGCCAAAATTTGCATCTATCAGTGCTTCCATTAAATTTGTCTTTCCAGACAGACTTCACTGATGAACTCTGAGACGTGAAGTGATATAACCCTCCAGGAGACCAGTTTAGTCTCATATAAACCTAACTTAACAAGAACTGAATAAAAAAAAATTCTTTCATGTTGCACAGTCTTCAAAGCTGCAAACACATACAGAACATTAAAAACATAAGGCATGTATGCACGGCTACCAAGCCTCTAACTCAATGCAATATTTATTATTTTCCCTGTGGATCTAGCTTCTACATAAAGCAGCTATAAACAGCACAACAGCTTCAACAAGCTCATCTAGACAGTTTGCAGATGTACTTCATGACAAGTACAGAAACTCAATATTTACTGCATCTCAGCAGCAAAGCCCTCCCTATGCACACACCAGGTCAGGCACGCAGCCAGGACGGACGTCACCATAATCCCCAATAAACTACTTTGCAAGCACCCTGAGCTTCCAAAGGACTACCTGGCACCCAAGATAAGTACTCTAAGAATGCCAAAATCTTTCCACCAAACTTGACAGATATTGGTATATAAAACTAGAAGGTGAAAAAAAGAGTAAAAGAGAAAGCAACAACTTAAGAGTGAGATATCAGGAGATAAATCCAGAATAATGTTGCAGCCTGTCAACTGAAGCACAGAGCTAACTAACAGACAAGGACATTGAACAGCCAGCTACTTCCTTCCAGTAATTTACAGCAAATTTGCCCAGGTGGTAACAGTTAGTTTCACCAAAAAAAAAGTCTTTTTCAAAACAGACCCCACGCCCAAGTCACATGATTTCAGAGATTGTTTTTCAATGTTACATAGCTCCTCCACCTTAACCATCTGTTCTGTTCATTGTTTTAAAGTAAAAGCAATCAGTGGAAACTAAAACAATCACTGGTCTTTGCTAAATGCTCTCTCTCACAAGTTTCTTTATACAACAGCCTGCATGCATTCCCTTGGAGAGTTATTTCACAAAGGCATCCTCTATAACCTAGGTCAACTCGGGTAACACCAGCGCAGTCTCTCCTTTGCCAGCAGAGGGAAGGAACTGCTTAAAAATTGCTCTGATTCAGTCAGAACAGTCTAATCAGAAACTGCCTCAAAAACTCAGGTCTGAAATTTATTCGAGAGCTATTTCTCCTAAACCCAGTGTGAGATGCTTGACTTCACCTTCCATACAAACAAAACAATGCCAGATACAGAGCACTGTTTGAAGCGTGCTGCAAGCAGGTACCCAGTGGGCACTACAAAGTATTTTACTGTTTTCAATGGTCAAGAAAAAAGTAACCCCAGACAATAAAGCTCTTCTACCGTTTCCTCACTGGACTCCAGCTTCTCAACAAAAAGCACTGAGAAGCCCAGGCAGCCTTAACATCTAACTGGGCCAAATTCAGCACACAGCAGGGCCACACGGAAAGCCTTCTTTTGAGAGTACTGAGGGTGCTGGCTTTGTGAACTGCTCTGATATCGCACCTTTCTTCCCAATTTCAGAGACTGGAAAGATGTTCCCAAATCCCTCTCTCCAACAGAGGCTCATACTGATTTCCAGCAATTTATTGCAATTTTTTAAGTTTTGTGTTGTGCCAAAAATTCTTTACAAGTGCCTACCCAAATGACAACCTCTTGCATTTAGACAGAACAGTTATTTCTTCTCCCAGTTCTGCTTATGCTCAAGTAAAGAGTTGTGCATCTGCACGAGAGCTCTTTTCTCCTTGCAGTCCTCCTTGGTTCCATTTTTCTTAAACCTGATTTGTTTCGTTTACATCGCCTGGTTTGTGGGGGGTAGTGAGGGGGGGGGAGGGCAGGGAGGGATTACAAGGGTGGCCTCTGTAAGAAGTTGCCAGAAGCTTCCTCCATGTCCGGCAGAGCCAGTCCCTGGTGGCTCTAAAGACGGATGTGCCGCTTGCCAAGGCTGGGCCCATCAGAAATGGTGGTAACATCTATGGGGTAACAGATTTAAACAAGAGGAAAAGAATTTGTTGTGCAGATGTAATTGTGGCCAGAGAAGAGCAGAGTGAGAATATGTGGGAGGAACAGCCCTGCAGACACCAAGGTCAGTGCAGAAGGAGGGGCAGGAGGTGCTCCAGGCACCAGAGCAGGGATTTCTCTGCAGCCCACGGTGCAGACCATGGTGGGGCAGCTGTGCCCCTGCAGCCCATGGAGCTCCACAGCAATGCAGGGATCCACCTGCAGCCCATGGAGGAGATCCACGCTGGAGCAGGGAGATGCCTGAGCAGAGGCTGTAACCTGGTGGGAGTCCCATGGAGAGAGGGGCCCACGCTGCAGCAGCTTGTCCTTGGGGAACTGCACCCTGTGGAAGTGTGAGCCATGCTGCAGCAGTTTGAGGAGGACTGTTGCGTGTGAGATGGACTCAGGTTGAAGAAGTTTGCAGAGAACTGTCTCCTGTGGGAGGGAGACCACCGTGCACCAAAGGGAAGGGCTCCTCTCCCTGAGCAGGGGGAGAAACTCCTGATGTGATGAACTGACCATAATCCCCATTTTCAGTCTCCTAGCTCCCTGGAGTAGGAGGTGGAGCTGGGAAGGAGGGAAGTGTGGGGAGATGGTGTTTTAAGGGTTTATTTTACCTATTATCCTGCTCTGATTTTGTTAGCAATAAATTTAATTAATCTCTCTAATTTGATTCAGTTTTTCCCATGATGGTATTTGGTGAGTGATCTCTCTCCTTATCTCAACCCCAAGTATTTTCTCTCTCCTGTCCAGCTGCAGAGGAGAGACAGAGAGAGGCTTTGGTGGGTGTCTGGCATCTGGCCAGCATTAGCTGACTACACCCAAGACTCCAAACAAGCCTCACCTGATACAAGTGCCTCCTGCTCTCTTCTCTGTACTAGAGCCTCAAATTGCATTCAGGTTTTAGTGGTTTCATCATTATCAGCCGTTTACATCATCTGCCATCATTCACCCAGATCTGCTGTCTCCTACTAACATTCCAACAGCTGGACAAGCTCGTACTTGAAAAATAAAAATAATCAAAGACCTCTTCCTTGCTCCTTTTCACCATAAGGATAGGTAAAATTCTCCTCCATGGAAACTTGATACAGAACCAAAATGATAAGCTAGTATCATAAAACTTATTGTCTGGTGTCAGTTCGTTACTGATGCAATGACATGGGACTCTTCTCCTGCTCTCCTTTCTCCAAACATCTCAAAGCTGTTCACTAAAAAACATGCTTCTAGCCTGTGAAAGCAGTAGTCACAGCCCAGTGCACATGCTAGAACTTTTCTAAAAGTCTAGATTTTAAAAAGAGGCTTAAAATTTTTACAGGTCAAAAGCAGTACACCTACAGAAATGTAAAAAATCAATTAGAATGGAAAAGAATATGCTGGGATAGTCATTATTTTGGTTGTCTTCTCCAACAGAAATGTTAGGTTTTCTACTTATACCAAGAGACTGTGTGACCAAGCTCAAAAGAACCTTCACTATCAAAATCTAATCACACATACCAGTTCTTCCATGACAGTGCCATACCTTGCTCTGTTGTATGTTTTTAAATGTCATATTTGATACCAATGTGCATTTTGTGTTTTTCAGAAAAAAAATAACCCAAATAAAACAAAACACCAAAAAACCTAACACTCCTATCCCCATCCCCCCAAAAAAACCCCAACAAAACACAACATAACCCACACAATAAAACCCCCACATTCTTCTATAATTTTAAGTTCTGCATCTTTTCACTGGTTATTCAAACGGATTAGGAACAACAAGAAACTTCCTTTGAGAGCTCTGTGGTGCAGAAAAAAATTTCTCTCAAGAAAATAACAACCACACTTGGCATTGTTTGGCAGCAGCAAACTAAAGCTGTTGAAATGTGCAAGATCAAGAGAGAGGTTCCTCATTTGCAGCAATATTCACATAAAAACTTCACTTGTAAGACTATCTTCAGAGTAATCTAAGTTACAAAACACATGAGGATGCTTTAGAATTCTGCTAGTTGAAAGCTCATATGTAATGATGCCACAGGCAGTGGAGACAGGAGCAGTGGGTACCAGCCTGGGCTTGACTGGGCACCTCAGAGCTGTGAGCAGCTTGAGTAACTCCCTGGACCCTGCCTGTCCAAGAGCTGTGGGTGCAAATGCACCTTCAGGCACTGGATAAGCTGTAACTTCCCTCTGTATTGTGAAAGAGGAAATGATGCAGCAAAAGGACCAAACTGCAGTTTTGATTTCATGGAGCTCAAATGAAAACCCCCATCTGCCACCTTTGTGAACATGTCATTTTCAAATGTTTTGGTTTGACAGGCAGCCACACTTGCCAAAATAAACTGCCCGGCTTAGCACTTTATTCAGTACCACCTCATGGTGAAATAAACATTTGTATATTGTGCATAACACAATTAGAAACTAGGTAAGAATAAAAGAAGCAAAAAATGACTGTGAAAGGTTACTTTTCAAACCAGATCTTTTTTTCTGATGATGGATCAAATGATGCACAAATAGTAGGGAACAAGTAGCAGACTGGGGTAAGCAGCACTGCTAGCTAAAATCACTGTATAGAATCAGCTTTAAACAAGTTTCCTTTTCTTGACATGGAGAGAAAATAGAATGAGATCCAGAATTCATTTTAGATCCTTAATTTACCAGAAGTGATAGCCTGGCCTTGTCCGACTACCTGTCATGGCTTGGGTGAGGTTCTCATGAAGCATTACACTCTGGGATAATTCAGGCAGGATTTGATGAGTTGCTTTCACTGAAAGAACAACAAATCAAGCCTTGACATGAAATACCTACTTTGCTGAGACAAAAGCACTCAGTGATGTCCATCAGTAACAGCTGCACCTCACTGCAAGGAAGATTTATATCTTACTGACTGGGAAGATGCTGGTAAAATAAAGTGAGAACTCCAAATAATGTCTTGAAAGAATCTTCAGAAGTTTGAAAACTACTCTTTAAATGTTACTGAGAAATACAACAAAAGCAAGGCTACATTTACTTTCCATTATACAAATTAATGAAATTTAAGTCTCCTTGATTTCCACTTCCCTTATGTAAGACAAATGGGGATCCCCAGATATGTGCATATCCAGATTTTAATACTGTATTTCATTTTGGCCACTTTGAGGTCTAGGTGCACCTGTATATGTCAATATGTATAAATGTCTAACAGAAACAACACTTAGACTGAACTCCAGCGTTTCACAACTCCTTTTCTAACCTCCATATAGATCTGTTCATCACAAAAAAAACCATACTAATATGTACATTTTGTAGTTGGTATGCAACACTAGACATCTAAATACTGTGGGCCATCATTGCTCTTTTGCAGATCCATCCATTCCAAAAAAGTCCACAGTTGCACATTCTTTCCCATTTTTAACCTGCATGCTAATGCCATAAAGTTAACTAAAGAGTTTCCAAGCTACTGCACAACTGAACTGCACATGCATGTCAAAAAGCACTGAGCAATTTATATGCTTGCTCCTGTGAGGCTTCTAAGAGGACAGATTTTACCCAGCACTGCACAGGTGCACTGCAATGGAAAGGCATAAGATGTCCTCTCCCCACTTAACACTCTCATAGTGAGCAACATTAAAATGGCTGAAAGGTTAAGAAGTCCTTGTCCACATTTCTTTGCCCCCCTACAGCAGCAATAATACTGACTATAGTGAAGGACACTATATTCTTTCTGCTTCTGCAGGGAAGTGGCACCTCACAGGCCCTCTGTAATCACGTCACGGATGGGATGCTTTACCTACCTACTCCACCCACCCTGGTGCCAGTGGGGTATAGAAGTCTTCCAGCAGCTCAGTAAAACACTAGCCCATTATTTTCCTGGAAGTTCTATACTTTAAACTGTGTTTAGAATCCTTACTATTTTTTTTTTCTTTTTTAAGGCTAGATTTATTTCCTGCCTACCTCCATCCAACAGGAAACCAGAAAAAGAGCAAGACCCATTTCACTTTCTGGCCACCATTTACCAGAATAACTGGCCAGTATTCAGCTGCAGCTTTAAATAGAGGCCAAGGATCCACCCTACATGGAGGCCACCAACCTTCACAATTCCCTTTTGTTTTATGAAAGCTTACCCTGAGCAAGTTCACCTTCTGGAACAAACCAATTCCTACACGATCATCATGCCCTTCCCATCCCAGCAATCTTCTTTTCCTGTTTCTTCCTTCCTTGTATTGTGTGAGCAACCCCACAGAGCCACATCACAGCTGAAACAGTTTGGATAGGACTTCCCTTTCCTACAAGCTAAAGGGACAGAGTCACACAGATCCCCATCCCACACCCCCAAGCTGATACACCACCATTCCTACAAGATCAGGAAGCCAAACCAAGTAAATCAGAGGTACCTGTCTTTGCTGCCATCCATATCATGTTAGTGGTAGAAAACAATACACAGTGGCATCAGGATGACTAAGCTCGAGAAAATAAAACTTTGCCCCTTCTATTTTCCAGTACAAAATCTTACATTGTGTGTGCTGTACTTAATAAAAACATCACTGGGGAAAATGAGTGCTCTGTGGTCTACTTAGCAAGCTCGTAAGGAAATGGAAGTGTGATAGACTTGGAAATTTCTTTACCTTTTCATGGACTCCTAATCTAGAAACTGCACAGCTTTTCTCACAATTAAATAAGTAAATGAGAGCAACAGCACACCTCAACAATGCTGTCAATGAAAGTATACACCAATGTCAAATCGAAGCAGTGAGGCAGCATCTAAGGTAAATGTGGACTTCTGATCTTCCCAACTGAAATCCATAAAATTTTCTTCTGAGTAAAGTCTTGATTTTTTCACCCTAGTTTTTAACTTCCAAGTAAAATTAATTTCTTTGCCTTACCAAAAATTTTTCAAGTACTTAAAAAGGGATTAAAAAATTAAATAGCCTTTTCCTGACAAGGCAAATTTGTCACTTTTTCTAGTACAGAAAAAGTAGTATTTGGCTAACAAAATCCTATAGAGAAGGACTTTTTTACTTTTAAAATATAATTCATCAAGAAAGTACTTTAAAAAAAGGAGCAAGAGAAATGTAAGTACAAGCAGATAAAGCATACAGAAAGACAGATAAACCTGGCTGGGTAAGTAACGTACTTCTTCAGGGGGAAGCCTCCAGTTTGAATTCTTTTAAAGAAATTACATCCCTTACACCTCTTAATCATTTTGACAATGTACTGACATCCTGGCCATTTAAAATACATGCTTTCCTCGAGCCTGGCTGGTTTAGACAGCAGGAAGCAAGATATTTGTACAAGAAGAAAAGAGGAATGAAGGGCCAAGAGGCCCCAGAGCAGTTTGGAAGAACAGTTGCTCTGGGTGGAGAAGCAGTTATGGGGCAGAGGTGAGCTGTAGGCCTTCCCAAACCTCATTTAACTCCTCCATTTCTTTTTGTTTGGGCAACAGAACACCAACAATTTGGTTTTCAACTAATTTAATTTTACATTCCCTGGACTGATTCCATACCTGTGCCTGGTAGCTCCTGTGAACAGCTGGTGGGAGCAGGGAGGGAGGGCATGCAGAAGAAGATCTGACGGCTCAGCCTGTCTGCGGTCCCCAAAGCCAACACCACCCACAGACCAGCTAGGTGCAACACACTGGCTGTGAGAGACAGCTGACAAGGAGGGCTTCTGCTTCATAGAAATAACACATTTTCATAATTAGGTCTCAGCCCCAACTAAAACAAAACTGATTCTCCATCTCCCACTGCAATTTCCCATTCATAGGAAAATTTTACACCCCAATCAACTTTACTGTCATCATCAGCCAACTTATGGTATCATGGTAGCACCCCCATTTACCCTTACCACTCGGTAACAACACCAACAATTTCATGATGCCATTTATCCTCCCCTCAGGAACTCAGGCCTTTTTCCATCAGCAAAACCCTGCCTGCAACTGTTCAAACATGACACCATCTTTTCTATTCTCAGTATCTCAGATCCCAGAGTTTTACTGAAAATGTTCTTAGCTGTAAGAACAGCCACTCTCTTCCGCTTCACTTCGTAACAAGTGTGGCTAAGAAATGACAGTCACAATTCCAGCTCTACATCTGCCAAAGACTTATCCAAACAAGAGGAAGTCACAGCTAGCCACATAGAGTAAGCCTGAAGCTACATCTGCACAGGGAACAAACATACCATGTGCAGTGCTCATATGCTGACAGAGTACCTAGGCTTACACACAGTGGGATAACTAGGCAGTATTATCACTCAAGAACATTGCTCAAAACTAGTTTTCTTTAAAATTAATTTTAAAGCATTTTCATCAATGCTGGATTTTGTAAACTGTTCCAAATTTAAGTTTTGGCACAAACTGGATTCACCAAGAAGCATTCAAGATGCTTCAGATTCAGATTCAAAGTCTGCCATGTATCTTGTCAACTTGAAAGACTAACTATCACAATCTTAGAGGTATCTGGGTAGCATCCTGAACTGTGACATCTGCCTAGGCAGCAGCATTTTGACACTGGTACTGTATACAACACATCAGGAGAACACGACAGACTTTCAGAAGCTGCTTGCTGAAAATGACAGAGTAGTTTAGGCGCTCCTGCAGCTCATAGGCTGCTTACATCTGATGGACCAAGTCTATCTGCCTTCTTCTCCTTAGGGGCACAGCTGGCTTACAGTGGCTGAGGCTGTTGATTTGGTTTAGAAAGCCTGTAAACCAGCACCTTCTTTTCTCCTCCTCCTCTGGAAACTTCTGCATTCTTGCAATGTCAGCTGGAGGGGTGGTCGCTCACTCTGCCATCACCTCCTGGAAGGCAGTGTGCAGCCGTCCCAGCAACTCGGTAGCTGGTGTTAGAGCAAGGTTTTAGATTAATTACCCTTGCAAACACAGAGCTGCTTCTGCACTGAATGACAGTGGCCCTTCTGAGCTCTGGTTTGACTCAGGGCACAAGCAGCTCATTAACCATCAGATGATTCAGCACTTGGTGCCTACACTTCTGCTGGCTGGTTTTCATCAGCAGACTACAGCTTTGAAGATGTATCATTTATATGATACCATCAGACACCTGACGAGACACAGGTGTCAAGGCCCTCCAGCTCCAAGCCAGTGCTAGTTTTATGTGATGTAGACTGCTCTTCAATTTTCCTCTTCATGATGCAGCCTTATAATCACATTCCCCACAAAAATCCTGACTGTTACAGTCAGCAGCTTTTTTTCTCCAGCTCTTTCAGAAAGAAATCAAGCACAGAAAAGAAAGGGATCAAAAAAAAAGATCTCAGGTCACAGAGAGAGAAAGACTGAGATCCTGAGAGGGAGGATGATCTCCACATTTCATGCTCAGAAGAAAGAAGGATCCCTGTCCCACCAAAGCTAACCATGCACAAAACACTGTCAGCTGCAGTCCCTCCCCACCCCCAACCATCCCTTCTGATTTACTCATGGCTACTAATCTCATTAGAGTTCCTATAATTAAAGCACCATAAAATCTGATGAAGAATACAGTGTGGTGTTTAAATTAACTCACCCAAAGTCTTTTACTATAAGAATGACTACTCCAACAGAGTTACAAGATTTACAAAATAAAGCTTCACTAATGAGCACAGCATCAAAACTGGATTATCAAGTTTCCCTATTTGCATGTAGAAAAAGCAGGCACTGAGGTTTCTATAAAACTTTTGCAACCATTTTATAGGAAAAGTGAAATGCTCCCTTGCACATAAAAATACAAGCAGCCCAGAGTGGTTAGGCAGTGAATAACTTTTTTAGCAAACCTTGGTATGCACAGTTTCTGAAATAATCTGGGTTTGGTGCCATGTTTAATGAAGAGAAATATGGGAAGTGAATGAGGTGAAGGAGATACAGATGTAATATTACACCTGTGAGATTAAGTGTCCTGGGTCTTGCTTCCCTATCCCAAGTTTGTATCCTGGATGACAGAGTGCAGAAACCCACAGCTTCCAGCTGAATGGGAAATGGTTCTTCTACACTTTTGATCCCAAACTCACTCAACACATACCTCAGAGTCCATGGAGGGAGAATACTGGCCTTTCAGACAATCACACTCATCAATCTCACCCATTAAGCATAACAAACAACAGCTCTGGGCTGCATCAGTTCCTGGGGACAGGGCTTGCTGGGACCTGACTCAGCCTCTGTGGCATCCACAACAAATCCTGAGCTCCACACAACCTCTTCCACAACAACCCATTACCCATTCCCATGAATTACCACATCATCAATTTCTTTGAGTCCAAACAAATGGTCACAGATTTTTTTTTGTCAACTGTAGATCAACTGGTTATACTCAGACCCCAAAGAGCCCCGCTCTGTGACTATCAGGATGTGAGACAGAATAGCTAAATTGAGGCAGAAGTAACATCACATGATTTCCTAAAGTCAGGCTCCAGATCAGCCTGGGCATTCCAGGCTTGCCTGCTACGCTTCTGCTCCAGCCACTAAATCTTCGAAAGGGATTATGCAGCAAGGTGCCAGCAATAAGACTGGACTTCACCTCTAAGGACCTTCAGATGTTACCCTCATTTTCCAGCATGATGAGCAACAACTCTGCATTTGGAGTATTTTCATCTGGCATTCCTTTTAAGAATGCCTAAAACTTTGGTTGATTTTCTTATCTATAAAGGGCTTGAAGGTAGAAGTTCTGATGCTGTTATATATTTGCATAGAAGAAAGCAGAGTGCATTAACAGAGTTTTTACTTTGCTACTCCATTAAACATCATTTTAGGAATCACAATGAAGCTATCACGAAGAATACAGCTTTCTTCAGTGAGAGAACACACACAGACATCAAAGGCCACACAAATTATTTTAAGTGCTATACTTCTGCCAACATATTCCACATTTTCAGCATGAGAGACCACTCCTCTGGAGATGTAGAGTCAGCCAGGGCATATATTACTATTTCTCTGACAAGAAAACCAGATTCAAACTATTCACAACGCTGCTTGGCTTTTTTTTTTTTTCCATTGTATTTTGTTTGTTTTCAATTTTAGGTACATTCTTAAATCATGCTGATCATATCCAAAAGTAAGATCTTTTAAAATTTTCAAACAAAAACAACTTTTCAGCTTTTATACCTTTTGAGCGCCTCATAAATTTTCTTTTTCATTTCCTACAAAAAATGCAAAGTCTCAAAGATGAAAGGTAACTTGATTTCTAACCTATACTGGCTTTTCACTCATCCTTTCCAGAAATTCTTCTAACATAACTGACACCGGAGATGCCTTTCTCTCTCCCCAGGATGACTCACAGGGTCCTTCCACAGCACAAAGAAAAGAGAGATCACTTCTTGTTCTTCTTGAAGAAATAACGCTTTCTTGTCCTTTTCAAAAAGGAAGATAAGGGAAGAACACATTGGACTGTTATTTGTTGCATTTTGTTTCACTTTTCCCTAAAAATTTAATCAAGCAGCTAAAATTCTGCCTGTTCACAAAAGCATCTGTAACAACATGTCCACAGAAGTGGTCTGTGAATCTCACTCCTCAAGATCAGTATCCCTGCCCCACCTTTAAAGGCTATGTGCCATATGGGTACCTTCCTTTCACCAGCTGCTGGGACCAGCTTTTCAGGAGCTTAGCAATAGTAGTGGCTACCTTGTATCCCTGCATACACATCCAATATCTGACCAATGCTAAACCCACTCCATAGCACATATACCTGCTTCCTAGGCCAGCCAGCTATTTCAGCCACCAAGCTGCGGCTTCCTTCTCCAAGAGTTCAGCCTAAACCAGGCAAAAGAGTTCTTCAGTATGGCTTTAGTTAGATACCAGATCATGTAAGTTCCATTATATTACTGTAAACTGCAGGCACCTGCAGGACATGGGGAAGATCACCCTGACATCACAACACTTGTCAATTTCCAGCTTAAATAAAAGTCAGTACTCTGACATATGACCTCAGTGGCAGAGATCAAAGCAGCACAAATGTGCACTAACAATATAATCTAAAACTTAGTGAGAGTTTGCAGTCTACCACTTATCTACAAATCAAATAATTCTGTGCATGAAGTCTCAAGAAGGCTTATTAAATGTTCCTGAGTTTCAGTGTTACAGGAAACACACAAAACATTAACTCTGACCATCCAATCCATCAGTTCCCAAGCAAAGCCCTTTGCTATTATCTAAACATATTCAAACAAGATCATAAAAATGCTACTGAGTTTACGATTAGCCAAAACAAATGCTACCAGCACCAGCAAATGCTACATAAGCTACCAGGGCCCAGAATTGCACTTCACGTGCAATTTCCAAGCAGTGAAATGTACTCTGGCCAGAAGAGGCCTGTCAACTATTTATGGATTGCAGGGGTAGCTGTAATCATCCATTTCTTCCCTATACGTACAGCCCAGCAGGAGCACAAACTGCCCCAGCACAGCACCAAGCCCCAAATAAGTGAAAAAATTCATTCCACTAACAACCTAGCACATTTCCACCAGGCACATCCTAAAAGCTTCTGCGGAATAAACACATAAAGGTGGTAAGCAAAGGGTTTAGTTGATTTTGTTTTTCCCACATACACCATACTTCTCCCATTGTTGTTCCTTTTTAGGGTATGGCTACACTAGCAGTAGAAACCCACAAATATTCAGTAGTGCTAAACTAACTACAGAAAACATTAGCCAAGACAGAGCTTAGTTATCAAGCCGCTGATTTTGGTTTGAAACAGCACTTCTGACTCACAAAACAGTAATAAGCATGTAAGCACCCTATATGCCAGCTATCTACCAGGATGAGCAGTTGCCTGACTAGGATGGAAAAGTGGCGTTTTCAAATTTTTTCCTCCAAAGAAGTTATTGTTCACTGTTGTTAACTGCAATTGTCCACCAACAGTTACACACACACACATACTATTTTAAGCTAGCGTAACTGGCGCAACACCAAACGCGATGCGTCCTGCGAGGAGCAGGCCGAGCGGCTGCACCAAGGGCCCGAACATCAAGCGGCAGCGGGGAAAACCCCCGGCTTCAGGAGCCGCTTCGGAGGCGGCTGCCAATGTTCCCAAACTCCGCTCCTTATGACTCCTTGGCCGCCTCTCTAAAGAAAACTGGTGCCGCCGGTCAGGTAACAGCAAGAGTTTGAGATTTCAAAGCGAAAATTCTTATAAAGACGGCAAGAGCTTGAAAACGCATTAGCAACCAGCCGCGTACGAACGCGCAGACCAGCGCTCTGGGAAGGGGAGGTCGCTGAACCCGCAGCTCGCACGCAGGTGGCGGCCGAACGCGCTCCGTCCGGGACGGGAAAGGCTCCCTCTCCCTCCACACCTCACGGCCCAGCCCCGCTCGCCGGGCCGCCCGAGCATGCTGCGGCCACAGCACCCCCAACACACTCCGGCTGCGCCCGCTGGGAAGTACCTGGGAGCTGAGGTACCGCCGGAGGCACTCCTCGCACACCGCCTTCTTGCAGCAGGACAGGGGCTTGATGGGCTTCTCCTCCAGGCACACGCGACAGCTCAGCACTAGCAGCGGCCCGAACTCGCCCGCGATCAGCCCGGAGAAGGGCTCGGGCAGCAGGTACAAGTCCACCACCTCGATGCTACCGCCGGACGACAGCGGGTCGTCGCCCGACACCACCCCGCGCCGCGCGGGGGGCTGCCCCACGCCCGGGCCGCCGCGGGGGGAACCGGGGGCCGCCACCGGCCGGTCATTCTCCACGCAGTAGACGGTGCAGTACACGTGCCGCCGGGGGGGGCGGCGGCGGCCGCTGCCTCCCTCCGGCCCCTCCTCCGCCGGGGCCGCCGGCTCCCCCGAGCCCGGCGGCTGCTCCGGCCCGGCCGCCGCCTCCGCCTCCTCTTCGGCTCCTCGCCGCTCCGGCCCGGCGGCGGCCGGCGGCAGCTCTCCGCCTCGCCCCGGCCCGGCCGCCCCGCCGCCCGGCACCGCCTCTCGCGGCGAAGGCGGCTCGTCCGGGCCAGGATCTCGCGGGTCCCCGACTGGGCTCGGCGGCGCGGCGGCCGCCCGCGGGGTACTCAGCGAGCTCTGCTGCTCCCCCATCGCCGCCCGCCGCCGCTCCTTCCCATCCAGCCGCCTCCCGGCCCCGCTTCTGCTTCCGGGTCCCGAGCCCCGCTGCGCCGAACCCCGCGCTGCCCGCCTGCGGGAGCTGGCCGCCGCCGCCCGGTCTCCCCGCCGAGGGGCTGCGGGCACGGGGGAGGGAGCGGCGGCAGCGGCGGGCGCCGCCCTGGTCAACGCCGCCCGCGGGGTGCCGGCCCGAGCCCGACCCCCATGCCGGGGAGGACGCGGGCAGCCTCCCCTGGTGTCGCGGGGCAGCGCGCCCGGCCGCGCCCCGCAGCCGCCCCGGCCCGCCCCGCGCGTCACCGCCCCCCGCCCGCGGCGGCCGCCCCGCCGGGCGCGCCCGCCTCCCCCGCCCGGCCCGCCCCCGCCCGCGCTGACGCAGCTCTCGGCTGCGCCCCTCATTCAGCCGTAAACACTGCGTGGCTGCTAGCGCGGCAGCGCCGGCATCGGCACCGCGAGGCGTTGTCCGGGCCCCAGGTTCCCTCCGATGTGAGCCGTACCTGCGGCCCGGCCGCTGAATAATGTCCTCTGAGTAAATGGTGAGCGTCCGATTAAAAATCAGCCCCGAAGGACAAAAATTGTGGTGAGCATCATCGACTCCATGTGAGAGCCACACACTAACATCAAGGCAATAGAGTCACATTCATAAAAATAATTGCAAGTGTTAGCAACAGGAGTATCCTCAGAGGTCCAAAACAGTATTTGCTTCTTCAAGTACTGATGGGGATTAGGGGGATGTATGGACATTCTGCTCCAGAGTTGGTGAAGATGGTATCTCCAGGCCTTGATGTCATCATTTACATCATCCCATAGGGAAGATGTCATGGAACTGATGCTGCAGCAGCTGAGTACCTTAACATGGATTGTGCAGTTTCCATCCCGAACTTTGTGTTCCTCAGAGGTTAATTAGATGCTCTGCTTGAGAGGACATGGTGTTTGGCTCAACTAGAGTGAGAGGAGGAGGTCTGCAAGTCAGGACATGACAGTCAGGGACCTCATGGCTGTCTGCATGTTGCACCCTCAACCCCAGTGAGCTCATGATCTCAGGCTCATGCAGCGAGCAGCTCCATGCATTTCCCTGGCTCTGTGTTTGTGTTCAGCAGTGCAGCTGCTCAGCTGTAGTGTTCCAGAGTGCAGGGCATTGAGGACACTGTATGCAGCCAGTCCAGCTTTTGGTTCCTGTGTGGCACTGAAGTACATATGCACTCTGGGAAGAAGCTGAGCCTCCCAGAAAGCCACACAGGGTGGCTGCAAAAGGCTGGCAATGGAGGCACTGCAGGCTCTGTGTAGCAGCTGGCAACAGCTGCTGGCTTGGTGGGGCCTCTTTGCCTTGAAAATGCTGTATTTCTTGCAGATCCAATTAGATGTGAAAGTCAGTGGGTATGAATTTGTGCAATGTCAGACTATAGTTACCCTTTTAGGAAAATAATGTAGGGGAATTATTTCTTTTAAACAACAGGTATAACTTTTCTTAGTTGAGCCTTTAGGGATTATGATCCCAAAGCCTACTTTAAAAATACTCACTGTAGAACTTCTAATGATTGGATAAACATGAGAATTTCCTACAGGCCTACCACTTAAGAACTTGAAGATTCAAGTAACAACTAGAAAGATAGCATCATTGCAAGAGCCAGAATGTTGCTTTGCTGTTAATTCAGAAATGTGTGTACTAAAGCACAGCAGGGGAAAAGGGTCCTTCAGGAATTCAGGATGGTAATGATAATCATACTTAGCTGAGGGGAAGCATGAAGCAAATAGGAGCTACAGAATTGCCTGTGCCCTACCAGCCAGTGGTCCAAGGATGCGTAGTTCAGTGGCCTGTGCCCAGCCATGGGTCCTGCTGGTCCTGGCTGTGAAGAGTGAGCAGATGTGCCAGCCCGCCTGTTCCCAGGGTCCCCCGTTCTGTCTGTGATTGTGGGATTTGCCCTGGCCTTGGCTGGTGAGCAGCCCCCAAGGGGACTCTCCCACTCTTTGACAAACATATCAACCAAGTCTTTGCAACAAGTCTTTGCCAAATTGTGTACATATTCTCTCAGGCATATTGAAAAAGTATGAAATTATACAGTAGTAGGCAGAAAAAAATACAGGCTTGAGGTAAATATAACATGACCTGCTAGTACGTACTGCTGGCCTTTTCCACTGTGCCTTTACACAGACTCATATTGAATGACATTAAGGGAGAATTTTCACAAAACGACCACCCCAGCCTCCCACCAGCCCCCAACAATCTGACAACACAGGATTTTGTGTTGCATGGCCCTTGCTTATTGTGCAAGAGAGCTGGTGAGAGAAGGAGCTAGGGGTGCTATTTCTGTTGCACTGCTGGTGGTGCACGAAGCACGAGTCCATACAGGGATGAGTGCGTGGATCCCAAAGAGGCTGCACTGCTGCTGACAGGCTGCATGATGTGTCTTAGGCTGGCTGTTGCCCAGCTTTTGATAAACCACGAGTCAGATTTGCATCCAGAATGAGGCTGTTGCTAAAACTTTCTTGGTTTAAAATCTGATTTTTGATCCACACATTTTACACTCTCTATAGAGCACATCTAGCCTTACGGAAGATATTAGAAAGATAGCAGCACTGCTGGATTTGCATAAAATAACAGTTTAAAATAAATTATCCTACAGAAATAAACCTTTTTATCACCAAACTGTTTGGTTTACAAGAACTTCATTATGTTTGAGCACAGTTGTGTAGAACTGAGCCTAGTTGCTCGAAAAATCACTTTTCTCCCTGTGATGTACTGCCAAGTCAAACTCCACAGAGATTCACACATTTGAACTCTGCAAATGAAGTATGAAGAAGCAGCTGGCAGGGCATTAATTATTTGTGAGACATCCCTGGTTTTGGAAAGCTCTATCCAGTGTGGTCCACCAAAACCTAGATTTGCTTATCTTTGGGAATGTAGCAAATTCCATAATACTTTTCTTCTCTGTTGAATAAAATTGGAGGGTTTGGTTTGAATATGTATGTTTATGGCTGGTCCTTTTACTCATGCCTGATTTTAAAGTTCCACAGCTTAGAACCAAGGTTCTAGTAATGCCCAAATTTGGGATTGTTTTGGAGTTTTTTATTATTATTGTTATTAATTATTCACACTGAACAAAGAGGTTGTGATGGCTATTGCATCAATTAATTGCATTTTTACAAATTTGTAAAATTTTCTGGAGTAATGCCTGAGAATCTCCACCCTTGTTTTCTCTCTGTTTTCTCTCCTTCTTTCCTACCTTCCTTTCTTTCCTTTAATCAAAGAGCACAAACTTATGTAATATTTCAGCAATAGAAAGTACTGGGCTATGCAGCATATAGGCAAATTGCAGAACTCATTGCTACACACAGTCACGAAAGCAGTTCTATAATGAATTACAAAACTGGTTAGATACTTTCAGCAATGCAACAGAGCTAAAGCAGTCTGAGTTCTTTGTGTCATACATCTATCTGTGTGTATACTTATATGTGAAAGGAGGATTTAATTTCCCAGAGCTGTGATTCCTGAGACTTCTTGAAAATTACTTTTACTAAAAATAATTAATGTTTTTAGGATAAGTAATTAACGTTAATTCTTCTGGGCTTATGCTGATAGCCTCTGAGGAAATGTGAAGCCTTCTCTTTCTATGTAGTGTGTTAGTAACTGGCAGTATGGTACTGAGTCACAGGGTGCAGAACTTACTTTTTGAGGGGGATTCTTGGGCTTCTGTTCATCTTGTGATGTGGAACATTCACATATATTTTACAGAAAGTGTAGGTTAGAAAAAGGCATACACTAGAATAATTTCTTACGAGCATCCTAATTAGATCAGGAAGAATGACTGTGTGCCTAGTTTAATTGTTACAGTATTTGTTTGGAAAACAGTCTGTGCCATTATTTTTATCTAGCACTATGGAAACAACCTTCAAAACATAACTGTGTATCTTACACATTGCTTGAACAGATCCAACCCTTTGTGCTACCTATGGTACTTACTGCCCACATCTGGGCTAAGGAGAGAAAACGCTTTTCTAGAATTTATGGATCTTTCCAAACAGATCTTATTAATGTGTCAAGTCAAATTTTAAAGGGCACTTAGAACCTTAATTGCTGCTCTTGTTTTGGAGTTATTAATTCTACACACTTTTTCAAAGTCCTTTTTTACACTTGCAACACTGTTTTTATTTTCTTGTTTTTCTGCCTGCATCACTAAGTTTTAGTATGTTCATCCTTTTTCCTATCACATCTTCACTTCCTAAAATTGTCACAAAGATCTGTATGTAGCCTACAGCTTTGTAGAGAGACTCATGCCTGCCTTTGTGTTCTGGATATTGCTGAATCCAATTTCCCACTGAAAGCTAGACCAACCAGAAACTTAAGCTGATGGAAGTTACTTTCCTCTCCTCATCACTCAAATCTTTTATTCTTCCAAGATTTTCTGACCACATTATGTCCATTATGTCACCCGGGTTCTTAAATCAGGAATCACTTTCATCTTCAACAAATGCAAAGAACCACTTGAGTGAAGTAGGAAACTTACTTTTCATAGAGCAGGAGTATATATTTTCAAGTTCTTGAGGTTAAAACTGAGGAACTGAGCTAGGAATCTCATGACCATGGCTTGCTTCCCCAGGTGGACTTTTTCACTGTTAGTTCCAGAAGCACACCAGACTCAAGGTACACTCCATGTACCCCACAATCACTGTTTTTTTCCTTAACAACAGGCAACACCCAGATCATTTATCAGCATTAATCTGGAATGAAATGCCTCAATGCACAGCCTGGGTGCAATGCAGTCATTTTGGGGAAGCAGGAGTTATTTACCACCATCAGCAGCAGTACAGCCATGAGACCATGCTAAATTACATCAGCATTTTAAGACTCTCCCAAAGAAAGAATCCTTCATCACTGCATTATTTTTATTAGTATTTCTTTGAATTTATTTTTGTAGTAATAGTTGGCCACAGGATTACCTGACAATACCACAGTGAGAGGAAAATTCTGCTGAAGGGCAAGTATATTTTATAGCTATTATTGCATTGATTAACTATGCAGAATGACACACAAATAGAATGTTTTGTAAAACAAAGACTTAGCAGCTACGTTTTTGAAAATATTGTGAGTCATTCTCTGATGTGCAAATTGCTATCTTTTCCTTCTTAGCTTCAGGCCTGAAAAGCAGTTGAACATTTGTTAAAACAATTGTCTACCCTTATTACTGGATTATCAAATTGAGCTTCTCTCATTTTTTACTAGAGGGTTTTTTGCAATGCAAATAATTTAAAAGGATTTCTGGAAAAAAAAAAAGTGAAATTAAGCAATTAACCTGATCAGACACTGGGGATACATAGAGCTATTCAAATTAGCTATTTTTTAATTATTCTGCTTTGCTTCTTAAAGCCAAATTTCAGAATGCTTTTGAAGACTTCCTTAAGTTCTTCTCTGTAATTCAACCACCCCCACTGTTATCAGCAGAGACTCCCTCCCATTACACGCTTTGTGACTCCATGGAGACTCACCACGTCTGCACAGGAAGCTGCTGTAACTAGTGGAGCTGCTTTCGCCAGCCAGGCAGGGATGGCAGTGAGGTCTTGTAGTGAGGGCACTGGGGGTGGGGACCTGGGGGGCCCCTTGTCTAATCTCAGCTCTGTTACTGACCAGTCGTGTGACCTTGGATGAGATACTCCTGCATCTCTGTTTCCCCTTTTACCCTTTGCCTGTCTCCATTATTTAGACTGTAAGCCGTGTGTGACAAGGAGCGTTGGCAGCTGCCGCACTGCGTGACCCAGTGAATCCCCTGGTCTTGGCTGATGCTCGAGGCACTACTACTGTATCACAGACAAAACACAGTCATTTCCTCAGGCAGAGTGCCACGTGAAATTAGCTCATTAATAGCACATTTTATAGTTAAAAGTAAAATTACATATGCTCAGATACTTCTTTCTAAATTTAATTCATTTGACTGCGGAACACCACATTCACAAGAATATTTCTGCTGGGCTGTAGTCATTACTGAATAGCACTGTGTGTGCTGTGAGGGTTTTATTTGCATAAGCTAACACCAGGAACTTAACCCACCTTCAGCCTCATGCACTCCTTATGTAAGAACACAGGGATCTAAACATTTTTCCCTTACTCAGATCATGTGTCCAGATTTCCAGTGGGATTTTATCTAGTATACCAAAACAGGTATTTAGTAGGGTATACGTGACAATTACACCAAGGAAAGAAAGGCCAGAATAAAACCTAATTCACTAGCAGGATCAAAATACTGTAATTTTTCTCTACAAATTCATTTTTGTTACTGACACAAGAAGTAATGTCTGACTACACTCAGTAAGTCATTCTGCAGGGTGAGATGATGCTAGTTTCATAACATCACAGGTCAAAATACAGATTTATTTTATGGCTTTGTCCCTAATTTGCAAGTCCCTGTGCTTTCCAGCCTGTAAAGCTGGCTTCACTGTAGAGGTGCCATGATAAGAAAATCTTCTCAGCTAGATGGAAAATAGGAGTCTGAGTTATGACTCTGCAAAATTAAAGTGGTGATATATTGATTATACGCTCAATTGATTAGTCTATAGATAGCCTGACTGCAGTGGGGATTGAGAAGCATCAGAAATGGAAACAGGAAAGACAGCAAATTGCCTTAACAAAACTTAATACTGAACTTGCTGCTACACAGATCCTGTGTGTGACACAACACAATGTCAGGAGCCACGTCTTTTCTGAATTGCTGCTCAGACACAGCAATTAACAGGGAGTCAGTTAAATTATTTCCTTGAAAGGTAATTTCAATATTTTTGCTATGGACTGTTTGTTTTCATGTAGCATTCTTGGCTTGTCCACACTTTAATCTAAAGGTTGGTTCTTAAAGCCTTCATTGCATACATTGAAAAAGTTGTTGGTAAAAGGCATGTATTTTACCTTAGGAATTGCTGTATACAGCTGAAGACCACACTCTTGTACATGCATGAGTAATGAGTCTATACACAACTTCATGAATCTTTTTGCACACAGTACTCAGCAACGTTGAAAAAACTGTTCCTAGAAGTCTTTTCCTATATTCTCTTACCTAACATGTCTTGTTTTAAAACAGGCACCAATGATACTATTAGAAAGTGCTGACCAGCTAGAACAATCTACAGACTGCAATGGAAAGCTGTTCTAAAAGAAAAGTTCAGCTAGGAACCTGATAAATAGAAGTGAAAAATGGTTTGTACTCTCCCTTCAGATGTTGTTTCTTAGTAGCCATTTTAGACACAACGTTGGTACATCCTGCCCTAACAACAAGGTCAGTTGTGTGGTTTTCAGATTAAGTCCTGGATGGAAATGTCAGAACAATCCCTGGTGTAATAAAAGGGCATCAGTAAATTTCTTATCCTAGGGAAGCCTGACTTGGGGGAAAAAATGTAACGTTTGAAGATACTGTCTGGGCAGAAAACAAAATCCTTGTATTGTCAGAGTGGAATCTGAGACTGCTGGCAAGCCAAAGCTGCGGTGGAAGCCTTGCACTTTGTTTTGTGGTTCTGGTATGCTTATCAGCAACATTAAAAGTCAGAAATGTCAAGCTATCACAGGAGCCTTCCCAAGGAGCCACTCACGTGGCTGTCTGCTGGGAAATCAGCTGCTGTGATGGGTTCTTGTTACATGAGTTTGTGAGGATGAGAACCAAGCCTAACTTATTTGATGCAGCTGCAAACCACTAAGATAAAAAGCGTTGATTTCACTTTAAACCTCAGACAAACTTGAAGCAGATTAGTGGAGAAAATTCTCACCATCATGTTCTTCAGTGCCAGTCATAAGTTTCACTTTCATATGAACACTGGCAGGTTTTATAAAGAAATAGTAAATAGAATTGCAGCAGTGCTCTTCTATTAATTAGATCAGGAGGTATCTGGCTACTTATGATTGCTTGATGTAGTGTGATCTCACCGGCTACTTGGAGTGATTTGATCTGCTTATAAGAGAGAGCCTAAAAATAAAGAAGAGGGCAACTGTGTAGTTGCAATCAGATTTGTCTTTAAAGTTTTTGCTGCCTATAAACTTTTTAGCATGTGAAAAAGTCTAATGCTAGAAGACTACTGCTTAAGCAATAATATGTGAAACAGCTGTAGGCTTGCTTTATTCTATGGATACTAATGAAGTGCATCTATTGACTCCTTCTTATTTTCCACTGAAAACATTTATCTGTTGTTCCTTTGGGACGCAACTATAAAGTAAATGGAATATTTTTTTCATCTAAGAGTTGATCTGAACATAGCACTAACAGCATGATTTTAGATCAGTGACATTAAAAGGGTGCAATTCAGAACTAGTCAAGGTAAACTGGTTTAGCTTGCACCAATGCGGATGAAAAAATATCCGAAACAAGATGTGTTTATTTAAATAAATCAGTTAGCAGTGTATGTTAACATTATGTACTTCTAGATATCGTCTTCTCAGTTTCTTTAGTCACATCAACAGGACAATAAATTGGTCTAAAATGTCTAAAATTGACTAAGAATGCACATATTGAAAAATGGGTTAAGCATTTATCCTAATGTTGCATAATATTATTGTTTAAAGCACATTAAATTGCAACAGAAGTAGTATACATGTAAAATATAGATGAAAAAAGTGGTAAATTAATTCAAGAAGTAACTGTCAGTAGGGAAGGATCATCAAGTGGGGCTGTTTCCAGTAGAGTTCAATGGGATTTGTGTGAATCTTGGCATTGCTCAATTATTTCATAAGCAGGGAGAAAATATATAGCATGACTAAAAGCTAGTGAGTAACAGTAAAAAAAAGAAAAATCACAGTTGTACAAAGGGGTTTGACTTGACTGTGTTAGTCTTGTTTCAATAAAATTTCTTAATATAATTAAAAATAAACTAGTATGTTTCAACATACAAATCTAGTTTGTAACAGACTTTATAGCACCCAAACTCTTCAAGAATAGATGCTTTTCTAGAAATTATCTTTCCATCAAAGATATATTAACTGCACCCTGTATATACTGAATAAGTAGAAAATGAGACTAAAATCCACCAGAAAAGTCCTTTTTTATTAGTTTTTATGAATCTGTTTGTTCATAGCAAAACTCCTGCACATTGATCAGAGCGTGTAAAAGCAGCTGTCTATTGTCACCTGAGTGTTTAGGCATAGTGCTGCTGTGGGAGCCTGGGCTTTTTCTGTGCAGCTGTGTTAAGCATGAGTTAAGGTCCCAGTTCTGCTGGAGCACTAGAACACACAGAAGGCTGACTGGGAACAATCACAACAATTCCTGCAAACAAACAATTAAGGAAGCTTTTTCCTGGTTAATAACTTCACTTGCAGTGCAATTTTTTTTTTTTTTTCCGTGGGAGTTATACCAGGGAAAAATGTTTGCTTTCACATTTGTGGATGCTAGTAAAATTTCAGTTTATGAGTTTCTTCTAGGAAATTTTGAAATCTTTATACCTTCATTAAATAGCAATGAAGAATTGAAAGTGCAGAATAGTAAGGCCTAATTTTTTCCACATATTTTTTATTATTAATATATATAGTGTGTGCAACAGAAAAGGATTACAGATGAATAGCACTACTTCCCCTGTAATCTTTATCCTTTTCCTGACTAAGTGCTTTCTGCTAATACAAATCCCCAAGATCCTGACCTTTCTTTTTTGCTTTCCTTCCCTGCAAGCAGGATGGAGGAAATGATTCCTGTCACGTAGCCAAAGGGGGCATATTTACATGGCTCCACACGATGTGATGAGGAAATCCTGTTGCAGAGAATTCAGGAGGGGAAACAAGTGGGTTGCCAGGGTTTTTTGTTTGATTTTTTTTTTGGTGATTTTTTTTAGTTTGTTTTGTTGTTGTTTTTGTTTTTTAAGTCCTGCCTCCACTCCTCTACAGGTTTGCTTCCTGAAAAGCCACTTCTGTGACTTTATCAGTACAGATCTCTGTTTTCTCAGTTTGCTTTCTCCATTTTTGTATGTGGATGTTTCCAGGACATTATTCTTCTGCCTGATATCTTGCCATATATTAAATGATTGTAGTGTTATCTGCTATGGATTATTGCTTTGCAGATTTTGCTTTTAGTACTTGAATTTTTATTGCTCTTCCACTAATTATCTCTAAAGCTCTGCACAAAGTAAGGGACCACTGTAAGTGCTTTAATTCTGGTCTCTTCTGGGTTAGGGGAAAAAAGGCTTCACTACATAGAGGAGGATATTGTAATTTCAAATCCTAAAGCATTTAAACAGCTTTAGCTGTATCCTAGAGGAAATCAAGCATTAAGAGTTTTTATTTTAAAATGCATTTAGTACATATGGCATTCTATAGTTAATATTTTCTGGATTATATTATAAACAATATATGAAAACTTGGTGTGAGAGCTTTCCTTTAGCCAGGCTAAATTCACCAAGGCTGAATTCCATTTCATACTGACTTTGAGATCTGCAATCAAAAAACCAGTGAAGTGCATCAGTTGACTAGAAAATAAACCTTTCATGAATGTAGAACCTGGTGTAAAATCAACATGGAGCATATGCAAAAGAGCAATTTTATTAGATGCACGAGGCACTAAAGGCTAAAGAGTGATTGTTAAGGGAGCATGATGTCTGTGAGTGTCATTCTGCCATTTCAGACCAGGAACATGCTCCTTCAAGGGCTAACCATGCTTTCAGCTGGCAGCCAGGTCATGTGTGTGTGCTGGATCCGATCAGAGATTAAGAACAAAAACACTTTCTCGTGGTAGCATTAGTTTTGATCCACAGTACTGTCCATTAAATGCTTTAATGGAACTTTAAAAAAAAAAAAAAAAAGCTTTGGGAACATTTGGATCTGGACCCAGATGTTCCCTGCTTCATACCTCAGAACGACTGCTACTTTTGTTCAACAGACTGTAGACTATTTTAAAAAATATCTGATTTCAAAGAGGAGATTTCCTATACAGAAAGACTTTTATGTTTTATTTCAACCCCATAATTCTGCATACTTATTTTGGTCTGTCTCCTGTCTTTCAGAAGGACATAGAAGAGTAGGCCTTCAGTGATCAAATAAAATTTACCAAGATCAAATGATGGTACTGTTTTGCCTTTTGCCAGTCTCATAATATGGAGTGTGAGATTCAATTTCCTAGTCTGGCATCTCCAGCATGGCACTGATTTAGATACACAAGGACCTAATGGTCTTGTCATACCAGTTAAAGCGACTGTGCAACTGTTGCTTATTTTTTATAGTGGTTTTCTTCTTTCCAGTGATACTGGAATTTATCCAATGCCAAGAACATTTTTTATTCGCTTAGAGATATTTGAGTTGAAAACCTGACATCTTGTGTTTAAGGGAAGAACTACTAGGACAATACTGTTAAGCAACAACCAAGTCAGACTTCCACAGTACAGAGGCGTACAACTCTTGGATTAGAAAACTGTAGAATATAATAAACACTTTAGGAGAAAAAGCAATATTTTCCATAAAAATAATAAAAGCTTTGCACTACTCAGATTAGGAAGAGCAAAAATATAAAGATCTCTCATTCTGAAGTCCACCTATTTCACCTTTCTTCTTCAGAGTGCAATGTAAAAAAATTTAGAACTGGAATACAAGGACGAAGGCAAGAAATATTAAATGTAAAAATATTCTTTGGGTTTTCCCTACTTTATTGGGGAAAAAACCACAACAAAACACTCAATAAATTGAAATTCCTGTTGCAATTCTTTATTAACAGATCTCTTTATCTCAGAAGGTGAAGGAACCCTGGAGACGACAAGACAATTTAAAAAGACAAAGATGCTGCCTTAGATTTTTAAAGGGGATAAAACACCAGTATAATGATAGAATGTCAAGTTTCAACTTTTATAAGATCAGGGTTTTCCCCCTTGCAATTTTCTTTCAACAAGTGTGTAGGGAATGGTGACCACCCCTAAAAGACTTGAGTCGAATGAGAAGGTGGCACTATGAAAAAGTTGACCAAGGCTGCTCATAAAGACCAAAAGTTCACCAAGGCTGCTCATAAAGACCAAAAGTTCACCAAGGCTGCTCATAAAGACCAAAAGTTCACCAAGGCTGCTCATAAAGACCAAAAGTACCTCAGCCATTAGGCCTGTGATTTGGAGAGGCTTTCCACATGCCCTGGGACACGGGACCAGGGCTGAGCAGCCACATTGTCTGGGTGGCACCTGCCCCACATGTGGCCCTCAGCTGGCTCAGCAATGCTGTGGGACAGCAGTGTCTGCACTGGCCCTGCTCTGGGCACGGGGCACTGCAGGATACATCACCTACAGGCAGTGGGATGGGAGCTGGCAGCGGGTGCTGCTGACGTTTTAAAGTGAAGTAGGATTTCTTGTACAGATTTGCTCAAATGCAACTTCAGCAGGTTTGACTGCTACTTTATGAGGCCATCAATATTTAAGATGGTTTTATGAAGTCTTGATCTGGGCAAGCATAGTTTTTAGATTGCTCCTGTCTAGTTTTTAGAAGAAAATAAAAACTACAAAAAAAAATAATAAAGATGGGCAATAATAAAAAACCCGTAAGAATTTTGTGTATGTGAGGTGAAGATTTAGGTTTGAAGTTGACTGACAGAAAGAAAGGGAACTGTAGATTTCTAAGATGAATCATTGTGCCTTGTTCTTCATAAAGTTTAATTTTCAAGTAGTTTAGCAATAATAAAAACCCTTTAGGATTTTGAGTGTAAGGAGAAGATTTAGATTTGGTTTTGACTGACAAAAAGAGAGGGAATTTAGGTTTCTAACATGACTCATTGTTCCTTGCTCATCATAAAATTTCATTTTCAAGTAATTTAGCCTCAGATTACCGGAAACAATTTCTGGTTCCACTCTAGATAATGTCAATGAGACAGCTGTAGCTTATAAGGGTCATTAAAGAATTCTTATTCATAAAAGTACGCACTTACCTTTAATCACATATTTAAGTCTTATTGAAGCTAATGGGGTTTAAAAATCTTCTTCATTCCTTTCCTTTTGCTTCCAATGGGACTTCAACATTTTCTTCAACTCTGGATTCCCTTTAATATTTTTCTTAACTGGGGACTTTTCCATCTTCCTGCTTTGAAGAGTCAGCCTCTAGGTCATTCCTCTTGGCAGGCACCAGCCTCCCCAGTACAGGGAGGGGAAAAGAGAGCCAGAATCTAAATGGGAAGCAGGGCAAGGCTCTACCAGCTCCCTCAACTATCTAATAGAAGATATTCTATGGGCACCACAGGCTCTACTGTGTGCCTGTATAGTGGACAGTCTCGAGCCTCCCTGGTAAACCCACTCCTGAATTCCTACTCATGTGACACAGGCAACAAGTACTGCACCTTATTTTTCCTGCTGCAGGAAGAATTAAAGAGGGTTTTCCCTGAGTTTCTACCGATCTGGAAAGAGGGGGGTGGTTTCCATTTTTTAAGTGCATTTTAGGATGAAGTTAGGTGGATGATTTTCAGTCATTTATCCTCATAATTCCTTTAGCCCTGATATGTTTTCTGCTCTGTGGGGAATTTCCCACTTCATACATCCACCAAAACATCCCCAAAAGTACACAAGAGAGTAAAACCTTAATATTTCATTTTAGAAGATTTTATACAGAACCATAATGATGATTATTGTTTACTGTTTTGTTTAAAGGAGAAGTTCCATTCAGGGACAAAGAAAACAACCAGTTTAACAGAGCTAGTCAAATGACTTTCCAGAAATGTTAACATCAGTGGAGGCCCTGAGTGACTGATATTTCAAAACATTTTTCTTCTGTGTTCATTTGGTGACAGAATTGTTGAACACTTGCAAAATTATTTGGAAGAGACTTAGCAGTGAATAATATGTGTTTTCTGTCAATTTTTCCATTCCCTGTGAAATTCAGTGAAGATCTTTAACACAGGCATGGTGTAGTTCTACCCACAGAATAAGAAAAAAAAAATGATAGCAATTGCCTGATTTTTTTTTTAATATAAGGCCAAGATAGAGACCCATGGGGTTATCAAGGAGAAACATGGGCAAATGGATTTTATCTACTCTGCAGAACAATAGAGAAATTATTTCTTTCTTGCTATCCATCAAACAAGAATGTTTGCCTAAGTTTTGATTTACCAAATAACTAGTGTGTCTTTTAAATTAATTTTTAATTTATCACTACATCACTGGAAGGAAAGAATATAGTTTAATTTCATTTTTCTTTGCCAGCGAGTAGATATGTCCTGATTTGTTGTCTTAACACCTGGAAAGGAAGAGATATAAGAGTACAGTTCTTTATTATGTTACTTAAGCATTTGAAAGAGCTTAACTTACTGACTGAGTCCAAGAGGTAGTTATGCCATGTTTCAATTTGTACCAGTAGTACAAATATCTGAATTACACTAGTTCCAATGCCCCAGATAATTTTTGCTAAGCTATGCTACTACTTTATTTAAAAATTAATAAAAAATGGCTTTGTAATTAAAAGTTTTGCCAAGACTTTGAATGTGATCACTCTCAATAAATCCCAAACTGTTTTATGAATTTAGGCAAATGGAGTAATCCATGCCACGTGTCTGTCTGGGCACAAGCATCCATATCTGTCCTACAATCTTTATGTTGCCTTAAAACATCCAGTTGGAATCGCAGTGCTGTTGTGGCTACCTGGTTAAAAATATCCCTGCTGGCACCTGGAGACACTTGTCTGCACTGAAAGCAGCCCATACCTGAATGTGCCACTTACAGAGCTGGCTCTGCTTGTCCTCTCTCAGTACTTGCCTGTCTTGGCACTGGTAGAAGAAACTTGGGGTCTCAGGATTTTTCCCAGGACTTGTTTGTGCTCCCACGTGGTGAGTGCTTGCTTTGCATGCCAAGCTGTCCCCATCAAAACCCAAGGATAAGAGAACCATGGTGTCCTTCTCCTGTTTCCCAGGGACCCCACCTTGTGCCACACCTAAAAGTATATAATTTCCTGGACCAGCAGAATTGACCAGAGCCAGGAACATGGCTGTGAACACCTCCCTTGGGTTTATGGGCAGGGTAAGCATAGCATGGCTGGGATTCTGAGCACAAGTCCTCAAGAAGCCTGTCAGGGGGCAAATGCTGTGCACTATTTCTGGCAAGAGACTGTCGTGGTTTAACCCCAGCCAGAAACTAAGCACTACACATCTACTCACTCCCTGTTGTTGTTAATCAGTTCCCAAAATGAACTTTTTCTTTTCTCCCACCTGAGGCTGAGGTGAAGAAGATGTCTCCAGTGCTGCAGAGGGGAGCCTCCCTGCAGGCTCTGTGCCCCAGAGCAGTGCAGAAGTCATAGCAGCTGCTTTTGACAAAAGAGCTCCCGGGTAAGTCTTTAATAGCCTGAAGCAGGTCATTTCACAAGAAAATAGAGCAGGCCTTAGGCTTAGCACTGTTTCTGGGGTTGGGCCCCTGGAGAAGCCTCATTCAGCTGCAGGGACAGTGCGATCCTCTTCTCAACTCACCCAGCCACACCAAGGTGTGGGTGAGCTCTGCCTTGGCATCTGCCCCCCTCAGCTGCCTCCAGCAGCACCACAGGGTCTGCTAAGAAAACCAGCACTGGTTACGCCTCCTTAAGGACCTCCTCAACCTGCTGTGTCTTTATTCTGGTCCAGAAGGAGTTTTAAACCCTCAGTTGCATAGAGTGTTTAGAGGGATACCAAGTCAAGAGTTCTGCTTTCTGTTTCAGCAGTGGCTATGGAAGCAAAAAAAAAAGCTAAGTAAGTTTGCTGATGACACAGTTTGAAATTGGGAGGAGCTGTTGAGTCCCTCAGGGGCAGAATGGCTTTGTGGAGAGATCCCAACAAATTAGAGAGATGGACAGTCACCAACTGCATGAAGTTTAACATGGGCTAGTGCTGGATTCTGCACAGGGCAACCTGGGGTATGTTTATAGACACTGGGGAATGGGAGGCTGCAGAGCAGCCCCATAGAAAGGGGCCTATTGGTCCTGGTCGATTGTGGGGTGCAGAGGTTCAGGGACATCACACCATAACCAATATGATCAAGTGAAGCCAAATTTATTATCCCTAAAAGGGCTATATTTATAATAATTCTCTACTGTCCACGCATCTCTAGCTAATACGTGATTAGTTAATCCTAGCTGTTCACACGTCTAAAACAGAATGCTGATTGGATCATCTAATTTTTCACGTGTCATGCTGCGGTTGTCTGGCCCACCCATGGCTTCTCTTTTTTCTCACTTTCTCGAGCTTGCTGACAAGCCTGCTGAGTCTTGATGACTCTTCTTCTTATATCTTTCTCAAGGATATACCGACCCCATTTCTGAATATGTCTATTATCCATTGTTTGTGAACATGTCCATTGTCCATTATTACAAGCAGGCTGGGTTGTGCATTGGCTGAATGTGGCCATTGTCTTGCAAAAACTCCTCAACCTGCAAAAAATCCTCAACAGTCGAGGATTTTGGCAAGTTAAACATGAGTCAGCAGTGCCCTGGCAAGTTAAACATGAGTCAGCAGTGCCCTGGAAGCCAGGGACCAAACTTTTCCTGGAGGGCATCAGGCACAGCATTGCAGCTGGGTGAGGGAGGGGATTGTCCTGCTCTGCTCTGCACTGGGGCTCTGCACTTAACAACCTTAAGTGTTGTTTGCAGTTTTGGGAGCCACAACATAAAAAAGACATTAAGCTATTAGAGAGTGTCCAAAGGAGGGCCATGAGGATGGTGAAGGGCCTTGAGGGGAAGCCTTATGAAGACTGAATTTCATCTGTTCAGCCTGGAGAACAGGACACTGGGGGGTGACCTCATTATGGTCTTCAACATTCTCATGAGGGGAAGCAGATGGGCAAGTGCCAATCTCTTCGCTCTCATGACCAGTGACAGGACTTGAGGAAATGGCATGAATCTGAGTTAGGGGAGGCTTAGATTGGATATCAGGAAAAGGTTTTGCACTGGAATAGACCCTCCAGGGAAATCACAGCACCAAGCCTGACAGAATTCAAGAAGTGCATGAACAGTGATCTCAAGCATATGGTATGATTCTTGGGGTGTCCTGTGCAGGGCCAGGAGTTGGCCTTGATGATCCTGATAGGTCCCTTCCGACTGAGCGTATTCCAAATGCTCCCCTGCAATCCCCATATTCTCTATATATCTTCTTAACGTCCTTGCATTCCAGATTTCTTGAGAGGACTCCCTTCTCCAGTCCAATGGTTGGCCCAGAAAAAGAGGACTTTACCATGACTAGGATCCACACCAAAGTCCAATGGAGGAAGAGGAACATGGTGAGGATGAGGAGAGAGCACTTGATAGTAGGTGGCACTTATCCCTGGTTGCAGTAGACTGGAGCAGTGGGGCAGATAGAACACAGTATTTTCTATCCAGAGAAAATACAAGGATGTTAGGCTTGTCCATGTGTAAGTATTCGTGCATCTGGGCTATGTGCAGAGCTGGTGTCTGTTTACAGTGGCCAGCTGGCCTAGAGTAAGTTTCAATGACTTTTGTTTTCTCTCAGACTGGGGGTGGGAAGGAAAAGGAAACAAGGAGCTGCCTGGGAACAAAATTAGAGTCAGACACACACACTTGTGGGATGCCAGCCAGTGAGGCATGATGTTATTATCTAGAGCTTTTCCAGTTCTGCTAAAACTGGCTGCCCGAGAGATTTTGTCAGCTGATAATCACCAGTAACAGAGAAGAGCTCTGGATGGAGAATGGAGGGGAGATGCTGTAAGTGTGAGGCAAGAAGCCATGGCAGAGTCCAGCCATTGCAACCACGCTACCCAGGAAGGTCACTGCCAGGGTGGTGTGGGAGAGGCACCTTTTGATTCTGGCCATAGCCCGTCCCTGGTGAGAAGAGCATGTTGGCTCAGCAGGGCATCTCTGCACAGCTATCCTCCTGCAGCTGCATGGGGCAGGGAGCTGGGACTCTGCTGGGTGCACCGAGAGTGTCAGCAGCTCAGAACAAGTGTGAGCAGTGTAAGTGTTGGTCTGGCTGTGTTGTTTTGTGGATCCTTCAACAGACCTGGGCTTTCTACATCTCCTTAAACCTAGAGAGTGTGCAGAGCACCTCAGTAGGTGGGCATCTAGGTGCCCCATGGGTTTTTTTTCCCCCAGAGTTCTTTCTCTGACTCTGGTTAGATGCAGTCAGAAGTTGCAAAAGTTACTCTTCTGCAGAAAGCAGTGGGAGAGACAGCCTAGGAAATCATATTAACCTTGTCATCACATCTTGCTCTCATGCTTCCAAACCTGGTTGCATACTATTTGCTTTTACTTTGACCACCATATGTATTCTAGTTAGCAGCAGTCCAAACATCTAAAAAGCAGTAATTAAGTAGCAACCATAGGAATGAAGATGTAGAAACCTTGTTTAGGAGTAGGAAACATAAATTAAATTTCCAGTCAGTCCTTAAGGCAAAAAGACTTGACCAATGTAGTTCAGATCCATCCAGATATCTGTTCTGTTTAAAATACTCATAAACAACCATCATTAAGACAATGTCAAAGATTGAAGATGACCCTAATTTGTTTAAGGAAGTAAGACTAATTGTAGGTTGCAGGAAGAATTCATAGGGGCAGCTGAGCTGGCAGCAAAAAGGCAGATGAAATTCAGACTAGGTATGTGTAAACTAAGAAGGTGAGTCTTCCCACTGTGAGACATGAACCCAACTTCTCAATCAAAGGAGGTAGATGTTAAAAGAGGAGCTGGAGCAAGTTGATAGAAGATTGCAAAGAAAGTATATCTAGCCCTGAAAGTTCCCAGGCTGGAAATAATTGATGTCTGGAAGAGCTTTAAATGTGTGCATTGCATATACTTGTTCTGTTCTTATTCTTTGAGAAGCAATTTTTTATGGCTACTTTTGGCAAGAGCACAATGGGCTAGATGGACTCTTACACAGCATACATTATACAAAATAAACCATGAGCATGTGTAGTGTAGTGCTTACTGTTCCTTCCTGCCTTCCTACCTCCCTACTATCCTCCTCCCCCTAATGCAGGAATTATGTAAAAATGCTGGTGGTTAAACAGACCTTTAAAATTTTCAGCAGCTGCTCTTTGCAGGAGGGAGGAAAACAAACCCAGGAGTTTCCAAAAGAAAACTTTCTAATTTCTCATGATGCTCTCTTAGCATCCATTGGATGCAGATGCAGGCAGGGAACAGGGTTACCCTCACTGAGAGACAAAAGATGCCCAAGACAGAGAACAAATTTCTCCCTGTTAGTGGAATCATTTAAGGTTTTGTTCTATACAAATGGAAGCACTGATGTAATTGTGATGGTTTAAGGATGTTGATGCAGCAATATTTGAAGAAGAAATAATGGCTGTAGTTAGGCTGGCTGACACATCAGCAAAAGCCATTGGGCAGTGCTGGTGCACAGGCGCTGTGGCCTTGGGCACACAGCCCTTGCCCCGGGCAGGGACAGATGCCTCTGACTGGGACACGCAGGCCTTTCTGTACCCTGAATTGGGAGCTGAGATGGGAAGGAAGGCTTCTGTGCTCCCTTGTTTTCTGTAGCACTACCAGCTGGCCTGATATAGGAGCTCATGCCTCACTTAACTTGCTGCTATCTGTTAGGGATCTCACAGATGAGGTGCCAGAGATTTCTGCACCATTTTTGGATACTGCAAGGCTATTTAGATTTTTTTGGAAACATCTTCTGTGCACAGTTGACATTGGGACTTTTTGATAGGGACTTCATTAAAATAAAGAACAGGGAACCCAAGATGAGCAACTGGCAACAAAAATGCTGGTACATACAGTAGCTGGTCATAGATTATGAAGACTTCCCTTCAGACAGAGACCTGTCCAGCTCAGGCTCAGGACAGCAAGGATGTGCCTTTAGGAGCCCCCTGGGATGAGCAGTGCTGCTGGCTGTCTTAGGAAGTAATGATGAAATGTGGCAAGAGCCAAAGCTTGTCATGTCTTCAGCTGTCTGAAGTTTGCTCTTTCAAGTGGCGTAAGTGTAGCCAGGATGGTGCCATACTTGCAAAACCACTTTGCAAACAGAGGAATGCAGACAGGGAAGAATCAAGGGATTTACTTACCATGATGTAGAAAGACACAGCTCACGATGGCACCTAAGTCCTCAGTTATGTTCAAGACCAAACAATGATAAAAGATTTGTATCTTTGTGTGTGTATCCTATTGTGCTGTGGTCAATTGTCTCGATAATGCTCTGTGATCACTCGGCCTCATTGAAACTGCAGCAAAAGAGAGCTGTACTCACAGTCATCACACTGTCAGGGGTGGCAGCTTTGGCTGCCTGCTTTTCTACTGAATTGCTTTGATGTGGATCTCCCACATCCCGAGTGAGCTATCTAATAAGTCACCTGCTGTGTAAAACCTGGATATAGTTCCTCCTCCCACTGTATTTTTTAATGAAAATAACCATGACATCTGCTTTAGTCAGGCTTTCAGGGGCATAGCTTGTCTCATTTTATAATGGGGCCTGGGAAGAAAATAAGAGCCAAAATGTACCTAGGTTACTGAAACAATATGTAGGGAATTTTTCAATCCAAACAAGGTTTGATTTAGCCTTGACCAGGGATTTAATTTCATCTAGCATTTGTCACCTAAAAAAGAGGTGTCTGCTCTGATTCTGACCTTCTTTCAAGCAATGGAGAAAGTACCTTGCAACAGAAAAGCAAGTAATTCCCTCTCATCTAAGTCCAGTTTTAGGGGTGGGGTATGAGGAGCCCACTTTTCTTCACTTCTGTGGGTCTTCTGCAGCAAGTCCAGGTTTACCTTGCTATGCACAGAATATCACTGGTGCTAAATATCCATTACTCACGCTCTCACAATTATGCATTTTGTGTTATAAGTATGCACAGGCTGAAAAACGTATTGGTCAGCTAAAGAGCAACCATAAGTCATTACTGTTCTCTAAGAAAAAAGGTAAGAAAACCCCATCAAGTATTCCCTCTGAGGTAGAACAAAAATCTGAAATATTTCCATGAATTAGCTGTTGGCCAGCTGCTTCAATCTAAAGCACCAGTTTCTCATTACCATATAAGATAAAGTGATAAAACCTGCAAAAAAAATACAATTCTGTGGGGTTGGTTTCCTGGGGAAAAAGACATATATATATTTCTTTCTTTTCTGATTTAAAAGACAGAGTGTCTTTGCTCGGAGTGTGCTGGTCCAAACACATCATAAGTATTGACAAAAGGGATCTATAGTATGGGTTTTAACTCTGGTAGTGGCATCAGAGATAGCTGAAATGCTCTATCATAGCTGCATTAGTCTCTAAGTTGTGCACTGCAGAAGACATAGGCTCCCAAAACTCAGTTTAAGAAAACAAGCTGTCTGAGCTAGATGAAGTACCCTGCATGTGGGAAACAAAACATCAGCACATATGTTACAGTTCTGGAAAACTGTAAAGACATGATAAGTACTCCAGGTAAACATTGTTGAGAACTTTCTTTTATACTCAGGAAGACTTTATAGTGGATTCTTGTGTTTAAATCTGCTGAAGTAATCTTTTTGGTTCAGTTTTTCAAATATCCTTCAGAAATTTATCTCATGGTGCAAAGTTTGAGACACTGTAATCAGATGGGGGTAATAACTTCTGAGGGATGCAGCCATTACTGCTACCCCACTTGCAAATAAAGTTGTAAAAAGTCTAAAGAGAAGCAACCTGGAAAAGACCTTGTGCACACAATAAAGGGACAAGGACATACTAAGGCAGGACTCTATTTTTCTTTATTTATCTCTAAGCTCCGTGCTTCTACTGAACAAACGTAAAATTATCCCGATTGCTTTCCAGTTCCCGTTTTTCAAGCTGACCTATCTCAGTAGGTCCAGGAGCCTGTTTTCCACCTCTTCCTCTTCTGCATGGACTAACACTTATGCCACTCTGATCTCATAATCCTAGAAGGTGTTTATGTTACACAAAGCAGTCAAGAATCTTTGCAATACATATTTCTACAGTTGGTATATACAGGTTAGATTAAGAGCATCCATTGATGTTGGAGGGCTATAGGGCTAGCTACAAAACTAGAGACATTTAAAAAAAAGCTGACATTAAAAGTATTTTTTCATCATTCCTATAATCCTTTAGTCATCATCCTGTGTTCAGCTTTGCTAGTCTCCTTTAGTGAAAATCAGTCTAGTCCTACAGCCCCCTCTCCTGTGCATTTGTCATCAGTGCAAGAAATTCAGCAATTTGGTCAGCTCTATAACATTTGTTTCTTGCATATTTATGCAGGGACTTAAAAGTTTCCTTAGTATTTCAAGCTTGAACAGTTCATAGCTAGTAGTGAATGTATAGTTGTTGCACTTCAGTGTGTTAGGGGAGCACTATTAAAGAGAGCAGCTAAAAAGGAGGCAGAAGTAGCTACATTTATTAAAATACTTACAAAGATATAGATAATCACCTGCTGTGTTATTCCCAAATGCCTGAGCAAGTTAAGTACTTAATTTTCAAAGAGAGTTTATTAGAACCTGTTTATGCTTATTTGTCTGTCTACCAAATGCCAGCATTCACCCTGAGGCTTCTAAACACCTTTGAAATTCTGCTTGGAGAAGAGCTGAATGTCTATGCTGTGGTGGCAATATTAAAATAGCTGAGATCAGGGTTTAATTTCTCAGTGTCACTCCAAGGTTGTTCAGAACTTTCCTAGTAGAACTAGATATTAAACCAGGGATTTAATACTGAAGCTATCATTCCTTAGGTAAAAACTGAAACTGAAATGGTTGCATTTACTATACTGATGGCTCTTCCTCAAAATCCACCTCTGCCCTCTCTGTCACATATGGACACTGTGTCTTCCTTCACCCAGGCCGTGCAATAAGCAGCACAACCATGGCAAACTCCTGGCCAGCCAATAACCAGTGGAGTCTTCTGTTCCCTGGATGAAGCTTTTCTTATGTGCACATTTCATCCCAGTATGCTACACTACTGATTGTGCCATTGCTTTTATGAGGTATGTGTGTGTGACATACAGATACATACCCCAGAGCTGGTGCCATGTGCCTTCTCAGGTCTGGAGCTGTCTCAGCTTGCAAACAACTGTTAGAACTAACAATATTTGCTACTACTACAGCATTACCTTATCTCTTAGCTTGGTGACATCAGCTTTGCTTAGCACTGTTCAGTACCACTCAGCCCAAAACAGACTGATAGGCTTCCAACCTATTGTTACATACGCCCCTCATAGCAAGGGTGCCACTGCCCTTCACAGCACCGTCCCTTACCCTGAACTCTGAGGAAATAAAAGAGTGGAAGAACAAATGTATAAGAAAGTATATGGAAAACAGAGGTGAAATAACATTTTTTCTTATGTATCACAAAATCCTTGCAGAGGGACTGCAAAGAAACTGCAGAGAAAATATAATTCCATTGCCATAGCCCAAAATGGAAAAGAGGTTTTCCATTCCGACATAGCATATAAAATATGGTAAGTAGGGAGAAGCCACAAGAAGATAGGACATAACTGCTGCAGGTAGAATATTCAAATTATTTGGTTAAAAATAGTCTTTGCTGTACTTGTGAGTTTGTGATGGTCTTATAATTTAACCAAGTTTAAAGGAAATTTTCACACAAATTATCAAAGATACTATGTTGAGATCTGTCTTCACCTGAGCTGTAAGCATCATTACTGTCTCGATAGTTATAAAGACATTTTTAATAGCCATAAACTAATTGTCACTACCAACTGCTTGCTATCATGTTTGTTTGTTTGTTTTTCCTTTCTTCTTCCTGAGGATGCTGGAGATATCAAGCAGAATTTTGCAGATCCTGGTCAGGGCCCAGCACACTGTCATCAATTGTGCCACTGTGGAATAGCCACAACAGTTGTTTTTCAAAATTCTGTCAATTCATCAGCATTCTGTCATTGTTTGGGAGTGAAGTTCCAGACCACTGGGGGTGAGAAGTTCTCTAGATACTTGCCTATATTCTTCCACATGCTTCACACCCCATGATCATACTCTCATGGAGTCTGAGTCATGCTCCTAAACTGCTCATTAATCTTAAACAAAACCAAAACAATATTCTCAGGAAATACCAGTAGAACTATTTTAACTATCCAATGATTTCAAGACACTGGCAATTTGTTGTAATGGAGAAGAAAACACCACAGAAGAAGGTAGGGAAGGTGCCACTCTGTATTCCCTTCACAAAAGCCTCTTAGAGGAAGAAATAAAATTGTTAATTGTCTCCAGGAGATGGTACCCCAAGTACAGTAATGACTTCATTACAGGGCCCAAAATAACAGATTAAGCTCAAGGTCAGTGTTTTAATTAAAAAAACCTCCCAGTCAAAATATCACTACTCACTACAGAGCCCAGCAAACTGAAAAAGCCAACTCCAAGCTTTAATATCTACAGCAAAAAATTGCATGGCACAAATCTGATAAACTAATATTGAGAACATATGAATCAATGTTGTGACCTGCAATTGCTAATAGACAGAAATCCTTTCTAAAACACTCTGGTAATCTGCTATTATCTCAAACTCTTTGAGCCTTATTTTGGGCACCAAAAGAACTGTCATGGTTTAATTTCAGCCACCACCCAGCTGCTCATTCACTCCCCTGCTCCAGCCCCAGCAAGCTGGGGGTAAAGAAGAGGTAAAAGGGGGAAAATCTGTGAGTTTATCTAAAATGAGGTTAATAATGGCAAAATAATAATACTGAAAAGAAACCCAAGAAAGATAAGTGGTGCAAACAAAAACAATTTCTCACCACCAACCAGCTAATGCCTAGCAAGTCCCCAGGGAGTGACCCCCTGCCCAACCTTCCCAGTAGCTTTTTGCTGAGCATGATTCCAGATGGTGTGGAGTATCCCTTTGGTCAGCTGGTGTCAGCTATCCTGGCTGTGTCCCTTCCCATCTTGCCCACATCCTTCATGGTGGGATGGGGTGAGAGGCAGAAAAGGCCTTGTCTCTGGGAATGCCCTCCTCAGCAGTGACTAGAGCATCACATGTATTACCACTGTTTCCAGCACAAGTCCAAATCATAGCCCCATAGTAGCCACTATGAAGAAAATGAACTCCAGCCAGAATCAGCACCTTGTCTGCCCCTGCTGTCACAGTTTCCCTTCTTTTTTTCAGTTCCTGGAGCAGAGCAGTGCCATTCTGCTGGGGCTGCAGCATCACATGTGACTGCAAAGAAGGGAATGTCATGCTTTGAATGAGGGAGGTCTTAACCTACATCACGCCTGAGGGTAGGACACCCCAACAGTGACTCCATGATTAGCACATGTGGATCTATATGAAAAGCTGCAAAGAGACCTTTCAGGAAGACCTGAGGTAGAGGTCAGGAAGAAGTCATGTACTGCCTGTTGCTGGTAACTGGTTTATCACTGCTGCTGACCCATGCATTGTCCTGAATGCCAATGGTGACAATCAAATCAAATGGTTGATTTGAAATGAAAGTTAATTTGATCCCAACAGCCAGTGCTGGCAGCCAGGAGCAAGCTGCTGTGACTGGAAGATGTTGCTGTGATAGGTGACCTGACACTTCTGCTGCCCACTTGCCACAGTGGAAGTGTCCCTAAACTCAGTTTTGCTGAGTAGCTGGCCAGTCTGCCAGCCACAAGGCTGCCAGACAGGGGATCCTCCTACTGCTCCCTGCCAGGACCCAGCCCTATTCTGTACCATTGCCCCTGAGAATCCTGTCTGGAGCTTGGAGATATTCTGGTTAGTATTTGGAGCAAAAAACTGTTTTGGAGAACGTGATTTAAATGAATAGCTGTTAAGCAAAAACTTGGCATGAACTCTTGAGTTTCCTGGAAAGGAGTTTTTAATTTCCCATCTCATCTATCAACATCTGGCCCAGGTTGTGGAGTGGTGACATAATGGTGATAACAATCTAAACACCTCCTGCTGAAATTACTCTGTTTCCCATGAAATAAAAAGTGCTTCACAAGAATCAGAAAATAAAGAGACCACTCTGGTAGCTGAAAAGCTGGGATAACTCTATGTTTTCCCTTCTTGGCTCCAAGGGCTGCTCACTGACTTCATACTGTGCAACATACAGGCATGAATGACATGAATAGAGATGGCTGAGAGGAAGGATTGGAACTCAGGGATTCCTCTGTCAATATCAATTCCTATAATATTTCTTATGGTTTTCCTTCCCCTCTTTCCCCAATGTTTTCTTCTCATTTTCTATGCCATAACTGAAGAAAAAGTAGATAGGAGACAAATTTCAGTTTTAGTGAAGGAACAGGACTTTGGGAGGCTGGAGGTGTTCACACATTGCTTTTAAATATCCCTTATTGGGAGAAAAAACATTGTAAATTCAAAAATTGCAGTATCATTTAAATGTTTCTAACCATTTTAACTACTAATTCAGGTATATAAAGAAAATTATATTTTTATACATGATACTTTTTTTATTTAATGGAATTAAATAAAATCATCATATTCAAAAAAGTGCATAACAATGAAATGTAGCATTAGGAACATCTTAAAGACTATTTCATTTGCCAAATAAGTACTGCAGGGTTTTTGTGGAGGGTAAAAATTCTAGTACCTCCTCCTGATATTTATAAGATTGGGATGAGGGGGAAGGGTAGAGCAAATATGTCTTTTTATCCTTCTTGTTTTTTTATTTTCTTATGAGTCATTACTCTCTTCTTAGTGCTCCTTATGAGAGTCCACAAGACTCTACACATTATCTTAGCTAATTTATGGATGCATTAAGTATTTTTCAAAGTTCAATGTATTCTCTACCCTCCAAGCTACTCAAGTCCTTTTATTACTTTGTTTTTCTGAATCACTAACAATATTTTACCCTACTCCAATCATTACACAAAAGTAGCTATTATATGGGAAGGGAGATATGAGGAATCACTTTCACTTATTTTCCTGGAATGAAAGCCTCATTAGCAAGACTAATTTTGCTTTGGCAACTGCTCGTTTTGACCCTGGCCTGGGAAAATATATAATGTTGTGTGCAGCACATCCCTATACCTTGGAGACAGGGTTTTGTTATGTATGGTCCCAGTGGGGTGTCTGTCTCAATGGGACTCCCATACCTGCTGAGAGTCTAATGTGATTCAAAGTCAGGAGCAGGGTTAAAAGCTCAGAAAAGAAGTATCAGTTGTATTTTATCGCTGCACACAATCAGATTGTGTGGGAATAAGGTAGCCATGAATAGATTGCGGTTTTCAATTTGTAGAAAAGGTCTAACTATGTGAGAGAAAAGGTTCATAGACAGCATGTTTTGGCAGCAGCACAATCTGACCAAGCTTTTTTTATCACTTGGGTTATTGAAGGACGAGGAGAGCTCATCTGATACGCTGTTTCTGCTCTGAGGATGTTTGGTTTAGCTGTTGCAGAGTTTTATCTGACTGTGCCCTTGCCTTGTTTCTCCTGCCTCCATGCTGATTTTCTACATGGATTTAGATACTGCAGTGGGAAGGTTAAGCTGTTCTTCTGATCTTTCTTGGTCTCTCAGACTGCATTCCCTGTTCAGTGTCTATCACTATCTTTCTCTCACAGGAGGCTTGCACTGCTCTCTCAGATCCTGCCCCGAGCTGCTGCCTCCTGTGCCTCTGTGGTTACCTGAGAGGTCTAACTTACTTGTCATGCCTACAACACTCTGGGAGCAATAGCTTTGCTTCAGAAAGAAAAGTTATGCACAAAAGCAGAGACATTAGAGCAACGGAGTCATGCACATTCACTCCCAGTTTACAACTTACACTTTCCAAAGCATTGAGTCCCTGAATGCTGCCGTACATAATGGAAAAACTGTCTCTTGCTCTGAAATGTATAATTTAAAATCCAGAGCAGTTCCTTGAGCTCTTCACTTAGATCAAACCATGACTGCTTGCCTGTCTATAGCCTTCTGATGCCAATGACTACCTCCAGCAACAGTAAACTGGTCCTGCAATATGATGGAGACAGAATAGAAGGGCTGTGAATTGAGTAGCTCCTTACACTGTAATGTAAACCAGAAATCCTACAGCTTTTATGTTTATTTTTGCAAACCTTTTATTTTCTCTCTTGTTACGAGGTAAATAAAACCTTTCATATGGGAAGATTTAACAATTTCATGGAGGTTTTCATTGTTTCTGATCAGAGACAGATCAGCAATCACATTGAGGTGTCAAGGAAAGAACTAAATGGAAGTGTTGGACAGGTGGCATTACACTGAGTGACTGGCTGGTATTCAGAGATGTGAGCTAAGGCTCAGCTCCTGAAGGAGGCATCTAAATTCAATATCACATGAGCTTGGTGCCTAGACATTCACTGTTGTCAGAGTTATTTTGGATGTCATTGAACGGAACAAAGACAGGTGTCTTGTTTGGGGAAATAAGCCAACCAAAATCTCCATGCATGATGTTATTTAGTGCCTTGATTCAGCTGTCTGATCAGAGGAATCTAATGTCACTTGAGATGCCCTCAATGGTTTGGCAAATATGACATATGAGCTGCAGAAGCCCATGCCCTTCTGGAAGAACAGCCAGAGGCCAGTGAGACATCTCTGGCTGTATTCCTTGGCTCTTGTGCTTGAGCATTTCGACAAAAATACTGAACCCTTAAATTCCACTGAAAGCCAGCTCACATGCAGAGGTTTAAATCAGTTCCTGTTTTCAGGAACTGATTCATACCCATAAGTGGCTTTTCTGGCTGTGAGAATACTGGGAGAGAAATTAGGCATAGCTAAGTGGCTACAGGCCTTTCCTGTGTTTGGTGAGGAAAGCCTCCTGCCATTTGATGTGGATCCGGGGGACCCCCTCCATTCCCTATTGACATTGAGTATGAGGGAGAACTGCTACCAGGAATCGAGTGGAGAATGAGCCTAAGCAAAGGCATACATGGAGCACAAGGACAGCTCCAACCTCTTGCAGCTCCCAAGAAATCTTCAGGGCCCAGGAAGAGGGACAGACATAAAGTCCAAGCTCAGCAGAAGTACCACAGAGGCTCTGCCATGGTTTGTCTCTCCTGTGCTGGCCAGCTGAAGGTCATTGCAAGTGTACATTTTGCAAGAAATGCCTTCAGCTTCTGCTCTCTCGGCAGTAGATGGCACTCAGCTGTTAGCAAGAACCACAGCTGTTTATGGCATTTTTGATCAGTAAGTAGACTGTTTCTGTACTCAGTGCTATGTACTTTTTATGTCTTAAGATCACATTTTCACAGATCTACCACTCTTTCGAAATTTTCTTAGTTATAAAGAATGAATGATATAACAAGAAGCTGGCAGATCTGACAAAGAGCCTCAGTAATAGTCGGCATTAAGATTTTTTAATTAAAATTATAAATATGGCCTGAAATGCCAATTTTCTCTGTGAAAACTCTGATCCAATCATGATTTGCCTTGATTTTGTTTATAACCATAATTTCAGATCAAGCTCTTAAGCACTATTCGGAGCTGAAAAGGACAGGATAGATTTTCTAGTTTAATAGTGTATATGGGAATATACCTTGTGAAGAATGAGATGGGGAAAGGAAAAGGTGATAGTGGGAGAATCCCAGGAATTACTGATCCCACGAATAATGTGAAGCTATCACATGCAATCAGGAAGGTGAGCAGGCATGATATCTCTTTTGAAAAGAGACAGGTATTACAATCTCACCTGTAATGCTACAGCTTTTTCCCTCAGGTCAAAGTAGTTAATCCCTCTGCAGCATGTCTCATTCCCTTTGTAACTGTGTGATTGTTAGAGAAAAGCAAAGGGAGAGCTGATAAGGTACTTTTAGCTTTTGTAAAAAAAACCCCAAAAAAACGTTAGGGACCAGGATTAGGATTCTTTGATGGAGTCGAGATAAAATATATCAAAACCCCCAAAGAAGGTATACGAAGACCAACAGGAGCAGATCCTTCTATTTGTGCCCAATACACAAGGTACAAAGGGCTGATAGACTATTTTGCAGGGCACTCTTAATGTCTTTTGCTTATACTTGCTGGGTCTGGCTCCTCCCTTCTTCTTTTATAAAAAGGAGATAAGCTACAAGCAACCTTAGTTTGGAAGGAATACACTCTGCCCCAATCATTAACTGCTTTTAAAAATAGAATTTCGGCATTCATGAGTGAAGGAAAATCTGTAGATGTCTGTGTTTGGATTGCACTCACACCTTTAATTACAGTGTCGCACAAAATTGTAATCTCAAAATTAATTCAAATTGAGTTGGAAAGGGAAACTTGTCATGCAGATTGAAAGCTGACTGTGATGCCATAATCAAAGGGTGATAGTAAATATGGATGTACCTCGTTCAGACCCAAAGACTCCTGGTGATTCTGCAGACTGATATAATTTAACAACTTAGTGAATAATTTAAAGTGAGAAGCAAAGGTTGTAATTGTCTCTTGGCTGAAACTCAGGACTGGAACAGAGTCCCTAAAAAATGAGGTTGATACACAGCCTGAACTGTTGATTTGGGTTGGAAAACAACTTTTGTGCTCCACAAATTGAAGCACCAGGGGAGTTTTTTATCTTTCATGCAGCAAAGAGTAACATTGATGGTATAAATACTGTTGAGATATGTAGGTACTGGGAATAAATGTAAATACCTAGGAAGACAAAGGAAAACGACAAACAATAATAACAACCCGACCTCAAATCTCAGAAAAATAAAGGAGATACCCATGGGGAGTATGTACAATTGTTTAGGTTTTTTCTTTTTCTTTTTTCTAATATCCTTTGTTGGATCAGGTTAGGCAAACAACAGAATAAAATTCAGAATTAGACACTGAGGAAGTGGCTGGGTACAATTAAAAGAGTATGTTCAGTGGAACAGAGGAATGTAGAAAGGCTACAGCTGAAAGAGAACAATGGATGATGGCAGACAGCGAAACTGTATTTTCTGAGGGCTTCTGTAAGCATTTTGTCATGCTATTGCTGTGAGGAATCAAATCATCACTGGGAAACAATGTCCTCAATAATATTTTATTGAAATAAACGTGCAAACTTTGGAAATATAAAAAACTTACGAAATGTATTTTGCAACGAGTGCTTGTCACTCTTGTGCTTATCACAGCACAGTGTCCAGATACAGAGATCTGCCACAGAGTCTCCAGCTCTATCTTTTAGGCTCTACATAATGTCTAGTGTCTCAGACACCCAGGGAGTTGATCATTGCTCTATTAGTGTCTGTCTTTACTGCAGATGCCAAATTGAAGGGTGGTGTTAGCCACTCCCTCAATTTCTTTTCAAGCCTACTCAGCTGTCTATCTAGAAATGCCTCCCGCCCAAACTCTGCCTATCTGCTTGACAGGAATCAAGTAGAACTGTGATCTCTTCCCACTGGACAGTTTATTTCAAATACATTCAGAAGTTTTCATGAGAAGGGACAAGTAGAAGTAGATCACAACTACGTAGTCTTTGTTCAGTTTGCAGCATGGACAGAGTTTGTGAATACCTTCAAAATGCACTAAAAATTCAGAACTCATGCAGAGCCAAGGAGTATGACAGAGGTCTGCTTGGTCACAGACCCAACTGATTAGTGTTACTTAACCTGATCTGCAGCATGACATGGCAGCTCTTTCCTACTGAGGGATGCCTAAGCCCTTTAAAAACTGAGTTCTCCTGAAGATCTATAAACTGTAGAATAATAGTGTATAAAATAGTGACAAGCCATTGTTTGAAAATGTGTTAAAGGGCAGAATATCAGGAGATACTAATTTCAGAACATTTGAACATGATGCATTTGTAAGAAGGCTCTTAGATTACTTCTAAAATAACAATTATATTCTTCCAATTGTATTGCAACTTGCAGATGCACAGGCCAGAGTAAATGTGGCATTGCACTGTAAATCCAGCAGACTAAGTCTGAACTTGCCTCTGTACTCTTGCCCAAAGTATCTTCCCTTTCAGCAAGGGAAGAGGGGAGACTGGGTGATTAAGGATGGTTGTGAGGTGACACTGGGCACAATGGAGGCTGTAGATGTTCCTCACTGCAGCTGAGCTCAGGACTGTGGGCTGCTGCAGAGATTATGGGCGAGCAGAGATTATGGGAGCTGCTTCTCCAGAGGCTGATGGTGTGGTGGCATTGAGCCAGCATGTCCCCACATTCACCTGTGCTTGCCATGTGGATGGATGATTCAGAAAAGCCCAAGAAAGCTCTCTTCTCCCTGCCACAATATCCCAAGTGGTTAAATAAATCTGATAGCAAACCATTGAGCAAGTCTTGAAATGGCAGCCTGCCTTCTCCCGCTAAACAGATTTACAGATAAGTACCAACTGTTTCCTTTGCAAATCAAACTCCTTGACACTAAGCAAAGTAATTGTAGTGGGTCTTCTGGGAATTAAATGTATTTACTGCTGACGTTGTTTTTAAAAGAGTTGTTTACAGGGCGTCAGGTGGTATGGCTGTGCATGACTCATGGCAAATGACCACATGCAGGAACTTTAAACTCTCCTTGCATGGTGACTTGCCTAGTAGCTGGGTTGGACGGAAAGAGAATATTTAGTGTTCTGCTGTAAATATACTTTACAATTAGCACTCTTAAAATGGAAAATGCGAAATGCAGCATAGCAAGCTCTGTTAACATTCATATAAAACCATTTATCAAGAGCCTTCTGTATTGTATTCTTCTTGCACTTATGTTCCAAATTGACCGTTCTTTTCATCTCAAAAAACGTTTTCTGTTATGACATCTTCCCTATTTTTTAAGGTTTGAAATTTAAAAAAATTGTTTTAATTCCATTTTGATTACACTGATAGACATCTGGAACATTTTGAAATATGTACAACCAGTTGCTTCATTGTTCATTACACTGTAACTGCCTTGAAATGAATGGAGAATTCCCCTGTACTTGCCATTGTACAGTTGCTGTAGAACCTGATTAAACCTGCTAATGTGGTGCATACATGGCTGGACAGCTGCTCTGATTTTTTTGGGTCCTTCTAGAAACTGCTTAGGCACAGGGTGGCAGCTCTTTAGAGCAGTTAGACAAAAGGCAAAACTAATTTTTTGTAGGCCATTTATTTTACCAATTGGAATGAAAGATGTCTTCTGCATGTGTAAAATAATGCCACATATTCTTTGTAGAACTACTCAGCTGCTTCTAAGAATGCTTTCTATCTTCAAATCAAATCTGCAATGGTAGAGGTAGTGTAGGAAGGTCTGAGAGAAGCTATCTGTCCCTGCTACCTGGTCAGTGGCATCGTCAAGGGACCAAGGAAGCAGGTGTGGATAAACTGGTGTAGATATCCTAAGCTTTACTGTAGACAAAATCTACTTTACTTATTATTCCAGGAACTTGAAAAGAGACACCGGATCTATATTCATGCTTGGGATAAATTTTTTCATATTCCAGCCTTCAAAAGATCTGTACACTTGAATGGCTATTGGACAGCACTGAGGTGAGGCATAAGTTGTACTCTTGATAGACAGGTCATCTGCAATACTTTCATGAATTATCTCTCTCCCACAGCATACATACACACGTACAAACAAGCACACGTTCAATTTCTGCAGCTATTTCCAAAATCTTTGTGTGTAGATGTTCTTTGAATCCTGCACTGAACTTCTTTATTCAGTCTTCTGAGATGAAAATACTTCCATGAAACAGAAACAGGTTTAAGTAAATTTTGTTTTAAAATTTCTATTGCAAATCAGCGCTGAGATTTGTGCTTGGATGATGATAATTTCTGACCTCAAGACAGACTTGTAGATCTCCAAGGCATACATCATTCCCACAAAATGAGCATATTATGGGCTATGCTGGAACCCAGAATAATGACATTTATCCAAAATGCATTCGGTGAAATGTTTGCTATGTCATTCTGTTTAGCACTTATAATTAGCAGAAGTTCATTTCTTGGCTTCTTTTTATTTCCTAATGAAAAAAAATGCAGAAAGACAGCTTTAAAACTGGTACATAAAACACTAAGGGGAATACATCATGGGCTACTTTTTCTGTTATTGTACTTACAATTCTTAGAGTAATGAAAATTATTTTTTTCATTACATTAATTTATTTCCATGTTTTTTCTCTTTTCACCTCTCATCCCAATTATTATTTTCTTTTGTAATGCTCTTGTTAAGTACTTACAATCCTGCTGTAATCTGTTGCTGCAGCATTTGCACAGCTGAAAAGAAAACATTGCTGAATTGTCAGCATGTTTTCAACTTCATTAAAGTTGACAACCTGGAAATCAGCTGTACAGACTGTACTACTACAGCTACAGGGAAATCTAAGCTGTTTTCCTGCCATTACATCATCTTAACAACAAGCATCATATACTCAAAAATGAAGTTGCTCAGTTCACATTTTCATGTTTCCTAAATAAGCTACATTGAGAGGATTTGGAATTTGTCTCATCCATCTCTCTGGAAAAAAAGCTGCTCCTTAATCACTGTTTGAACTAGTGATAGATTGTCAGTGTAGCTGTGATAAGTTTACTGGGGACAACTGGTTTTCAGATTAAGTTTGAGCTGCATTTACAGTTATTTTAATAACTGAAAATTTTAAGGAACCAAGAGTCCTGTTAAAAGAGAACTGACTTGCTTAATGCTGCTTAAACTACATCTTCGTTTCACTAAATTGTATTCTTTTGGAAATGTTGTGTGCACAAGTAGGTTGTTTTTATTTTTTCATAATTTGCCAATTCAAACCATACTGCTTTCTTACAGGCATGTTTTGAAAGGGTGCAAACACTAAACTTGGCACAAACAAAATGCAGTACAGCCAAGGAGAATTCTTTTCCCTAAAATAGGAAGAAGAAGCTAATTAGTGATGCATGACTAGTCCTTCAGGATTAGGACAAAAGTATTTCAGGATTTGGTAGAAGAAAATAAATTACTTGATGCTAAGTTTGCAGCTGTCCATGCAAAGCTTGAAGGTTAGTATGGAAGAAAGTAGAGAGATGCTACTTAGAGAAAAGTCTAATTAGAGTTCATCAAGATGAGCAGAATTGAACTGTGGGAAAAGAGACAAAATGTTTCTCAGACACAGGCAAGGTGATGTTTTCTATAGGAAATAGGAAACAATCTGAAAGTGATGCAAAGGGACTAAATAGAACAATTTTAGAGACAGACACAAATAAATATGCAAAATAAATGGTTCTTGGGCATCAGATGAAGTTAAATCAAGAAATATAAATAGAAGGAACAAAATGACAGCAGCTGCAGTAGTCAGATGAAACCTCTAAGAGAAAAATGAGAGCAATTTCAGACAGGGGAGGACACAATAAGGGTGAACAAAGACAGGAAAGGAGCCAAAAATTACTTCCTGAGTCAAAAGAATCATTCATGATATATATGTGATGGAAAGCCATATAGCCAGAAATAAATGAAAAGTAAGAAAAAAAAAAAGTATGGAAGCAACAGCAAGGTACAAAAAGCAGTTGAAGGAAAGCATGTGGCAGAGCACAATCACAGGAAGCATGTAGTGTCTGGTGTTGGATAAGGATATTAATGAATATAGCAGGAGCAAGGGCTTCTGCATGGAATAGGCAGAGACAAAAACACAGTTCAGGTCCTTGCAGGAGGGGATGGAAGATTTAGCAACAGTGCAGCCACTTTCACTTTTGCTGCAATGCAGTATGAGAAAATGTACATAAGCCTCATGGTTGTTACCTGAACTGCCCTTCCAGAATGGGCAGAATAACTCAGAATGTTGAATCTAAGCCACAACATCCATATAGCTTTTGTCAGCACTGCTGATAATGTCATAAAGGCCTACTGAGGAATGCAGGTTTAGATGTAAGCATTTGGACAAGTCTTGATGCCTGTGTAATAGCTGTGACAACAGAGCCATTCCTAAGAATATTTGTCTTGGTTTCTGGAAGAATGATAACAATTTTATAGTCTATGGGATGCCTGAGACTTTGCCTTCCAGCAGAAAAGATTGAGGAACCTTTTCTTGGCATGTTTAAGGGATGCCTGATGCCTCCAAGACTCCAGGGATTCAGATACTTCTAAATGCAGTGCGACAGGGGACAGCAGCAGCCTATGGCTGAGCATAAGTGAAAAAGGGGGAACCTCAGCAGTCGGGATATCCAACACTGGTATGAGATAAGGGAATACAAGCCTTCTGTAGCTACCAAAATCAAGTATCAGAACTAAGGGTCTCTGCTGAGCCTGAGCTACTGTGCAGACCCCAGACTTCTCCCTTTTTCAGCTAGATTGTGTGATTATACAGGACCTCATGCTTGGGGCAAAGTCTCACTTCTCCTTTCTTCTTCCTTACAGCCCAAGTACAGTCTAACCAGCCTAAAGGACATCACTTACGTGCCCACTTCAGCAATTAAAGTCTGCTCTGGGACACCATGTCAGATTGGACAATCTGAAGAAGAAGGAATTGAAGCACACACTTTTGTCTGTCTGGAAGACAACTCTTCTAGAATATACCTTCTCCTACGCTCACAAGTTCAGAAAAGGTACAGTGAAATATTAAGTGGACTAGAAGTCCTTGCTGTTGACAACCTAGTATACAGAGACACTCAACAAAAACCTAATGGCCCAACTCATACGATGGAGTGCCATCTAAAACTGAATCACAGCAGAATAAAAGTAGGTGTTCTGTGAGTTACTTTGGCAAAACTTAGGAAAAAATACCTCTGGACCTGTTCAAACAACATGAAGACAATAAAGCATTCTCAAATCTCTAACGTCTTGCTTGAAAATTAAAATCCATAATACACATGATGGTTTACCCGTTAACAGATTTATACAGATCCTTATTATGAAGCCCAAAATAGAAAGTACATCTTACTGGGAAAATCTGATGAGAACTTTGAGAACACGGAGGCTGCATCATTTTTAAACTACAAAAAATGGCAGAAACAAACTCACTGGATGTGTTCCAGGGTATGTTCCTAGAAATTCAGGTCACAACTCTGAAAAGGTAGATAAGCCGTAAATAATGGACAAAACAGCATTTTACAGGAGACTCTTAGGGGGCATAAGGATTGAGAGTGTAGAGCTATCACAGGAAAATTATACTCAAATAGAAAAGAATTTACCACTGTCACTGGATGTCAGTACATACTGTGCAGTGTAGCTAAAATAGATTACAAACCTTAGGGGATATTTTTGACAAATCTTAAGCTTCTGAACCATCTAGACTTCGCACATGATCATAAACCTACAAAGGCATGACTTCAAAGTGAAGCACAAGCCCAGAAGAGAAATTCCTGTAGCAACATGAGCTGGTGTCTGAAAAAAAAAAACCCAACAAAACAAACCAAAAACCAAAAACCTCAAAACCAAAAAGAAAAAAAACCCTGCAGAAATGCTAAAGAAAAATAGAGAACATTAATATGATGAATCTTTTAAAGGAATAGGTCAGGATTGCTTGTTCAAAACCAAGTTCTCCTGTCCTATCAGGACCTCAGGAGTGTGAAAAAACAAAGTTAAGCTTGAAAATAATTGTAAAGAAAGCAGTGACACTGAAGAAAGGTCCTTCCGGGCATCTGCAAAGATTTATGGATCAGACAATGATGTTATGGAAAGTCTGAGGATCAGACATACTTCACCAGTTTCAAATGTGCATGAAAGACAAGGATGTGCATGAAAGTTAGGACTGCTGATGATTTGTAGATTTTTTTTTCATGTGGCAATAATATGTGTATAACAGCATCTGAAACATTTGAATAAGTTGATCTGCATTAGTGAATTAATAGATACTTCCATTATGAAAACTGCTAGAGGCAGAAGCAGAGGCTCTTATTCTAATAGATGATGTACATTAGAGAGCCCAGGAGCAATGGATAACTGATTTAGAGGATATCCTTAGCCTGATTATTATGACAAAAATATGTTTGAGGCAGCTCCAATAGACAATATACTGATGATCTCTGGACTGGGTGACACAAAGGCGATGTTAATGAGCTAAAGCAGCAATAACAACCTCTCTGCACACAATGAACCACAGGGTATATTTGAAAAATTTCCAAGCAGTAGTGTTTGGTTTACATGCAGGCGCACACAGACCAAGAAGGGCAGAGGCAGCCACTGGCTCTGCTCACCCTCCCTGGGGCTGGCTGAAGGGCACACAACTCTGCCAGCAGATTCTGATACTGTTCAAGGTGGTCAAGAGTGCTACCTCTTTTGTTTTATTAAGCTGCTAAAGTAAACTTCTGGAGTCAAACATTTCATTTTCACAGGAAGCAGAAAGTGCAAAGCTGTAACCCTGTGAAAAGCTTGTGTTTTCCTTCACAAAACCTCACACCAGGGTGAAATAAAACAGCTGAGTGAACAGAGGGAAAAGAATAGGAATACTGCTGGTGATAAAAGTGCCAGTTATACAAAAGTCCTTCCAAAAGAGGATTATTAGAAACAGTGCCACTCCAGTGAGATAACTGAACACCATGGGCTGGGTGTTTCTGTGTGAAATAACAGATGCTTAAGACCCACTTGTGTCTCTTTGAGTATGGTGGGTGTTGAGCACACAGGCTCTGATATGTGTGGAAGGTGACTCCCATTGAGCCATCTCCCTCTGGGAGAAGACAAGCACACAGCTCACAGCCTTGTTTATCCTAGTGACTATATATAACAATGTGCAGAACAGGCCATGATACAGTTGTGGGAAAAATCCAAATTTAAAAATTAGGGGACTTTTACAGTATCTGCTGAGGTGTCTCCCCCCTTGACCATATTAATTCCTAGAATCCTTATCCTGATTCAGACCCTGTGGTTTCATTGAGCTTCATCTTCCCTATGGAAACATGTATACAGAGCTTCTGGTCAGAGACCCCCAGAGATGCATTCGCTCACAACATGAGACATTTACTCTACACAGCAAACTTCCTAAATGTATGTCCCATGCCTGGGCTTGTATTCCCCATGGAAGGAGTGAACTGCATTGTTACACAGACTCAAATGGGAGCTGCGTCCACCTGCATCTGGGTAAGAAGTTGGGGAACTATCTTGTGGTTTGGTCTTGTAAAAACTGACCAGGATTGTTTTAAATATGAAATATTCTCACCTGTGTCTCCACCTGATCTAAAGCTCCCTGACTCTTTAGGGCTCTTCCTCTGCCATGCATACGTCTCGTTCCTAGTGCTTGCCTTCCTGTCTAAGATCTTGTGCTACCCTTTGTAAGAAAGAAGTAGAACAGCACCAACCACCTCCTCAGGGTGTCTAGGAGAAGTCATCCTACACAGGAGCTCAACACCTAGCAATTCACTGTGATAAGGTCCTCCAGCTCTCACAGGCAGCACTTGGGGTACTCTCTATTCCAGACACCTTGCTGTCCTACATCTTGAATTGTTTCCTATTGCCATTTATGCACTCAAAGCAGGTGCTGAGCAGCATGCTGATTTAAGTATTCTACAAGCAGTGATTCTGGAACAATGTGTTTTTCAATTTTGTATGCTTAATCTTATGTAACAGAGAAGTATAGACACACTGAGACACTGAGTTTGCAAGAAGGGCCATGCTTGCCTTAAGTGAAAAGTTCTGTTCACTGGCTGACAAGGATGGCTCCTGCATCTCAGCAAGAGGCCACATTTGCCTGAATTACAGAATGGCTGAGGTAGGAAGGCATCTCTGGAGATGGGCTACTCCAACGCATGTCTGACCAGGGACACTGAGCAGGTTGCCCAGGGCTGTTTCTCATTTGGTTTCTGAAATGCCTTTACATATCAGAGGCCAATATTGTGACAAACAGCCTTTCACTGACAAGAAACTTCAGGGCTGCTATCACTATTTTAGATTAAGTACCAAAATTGCAAATGATGGGATGAAAGAATGATTCACTTCCAGTCCAAGGGATCCTTTGCAAATAAAAAGGCACGGTAGCAGATTTTTTTACATCAGCTTACAGTCTTATTTGGAAAGACAACACCCAAGAGAGGTGATCTGCCTAAGGAATTAGGCCCTAATTCTGATGAGTGTGGAACTGTCATGTCAGCTTTGCCAGCTGAGCAAACCAATCAGCACAGCCTAGACTCAGTCAGCACATGAAGCAGTTTTAAGGTGTGCTATCATTTCATTTCTTTGTACTGAGTTTCAAAGCCAATAAATAGTTCCCTGACTTTTTTCCGTCAATTTAGGGAAAATGTCTCCTCGTGAAGTTTTCTTCCATTTCAGAAGCTATTTCAGGCTGGCCTCATAAATATTAACCATTTTCTTCTTGAGGTTTTGAAAGGTTCCTGGAAGATGCTGATTGTAGCTAGGACATTTCTCTGCTGACCAATCAAAACAGGTAACAAGGGCTACCAAGCTGGTGGCTCGAAATAGCCCCTGCTCTCAGCCAAACACAGGGGTCAAGCAGTGGGGGCAGGCATAGATGGCCTGGAAGCTGAGTGCTGTACTGACTCTGACGCCTGATTACCAGCTGACAGCATGACTCACTGGTGTGACTCAGACATGCAAACCCCTCATGGATGTGTGAAGACTAAATTCCTCAGGGATAGAATGCCCCAAAGTCCCATGTGCTGCATTAAGACTCTCCAACTGCCCAACTAATATGTGCCACTGGAGTTCACCCACAGCAATGTGAGGGCTGGCATCTGCAGACCTCGTGTGACAGAATGCAGTTGTATTGCAGCAATGCCGGACATTTCATATCTGTAGCACTACTTTTTCAAGAAAGGAATTGTGAGTAACCCTCAAGTAATGCTTCTTGGTCACCATCAGCATGTGCCAAGCCTGCGTTCCTACTAAAAGAAGGTTTCTTAAGTTTTCATTAATTTGAAATCCTGTTACACTTCTTTCAGGATAATCTGATCCTAGATCACTTGTTCCAGATGCCAGTGCAGTAGGACAGCACTGTCAGCTGTCACAGACAAGAGAAATAGGAAGAGGACCTTTGTTCTGAGTCTGTCATTGCATGGGTGAGTAATTTGCTCCTATGCAACACTGTTGATTTTCATTACATTCAGAGCAGTTAAGACCAAAGCCTGACACTAATCTGGATGGAAGTAAAAATGAAGTTAGGCTGTTCAAGATGAGAAATAAAAGCAAGAAGACTCTGGAATTTTCACTCAGACAGCTATTAAATGACTTGGTACCCAATATTAAATGATACCTGCTGCTTGGGAAAAAAAATACTAAAAATGCTGTAAAAAAATGTTGAAGGATTCAACATTTGCTTGTTCAAATTTTGACTCTGCAAAAGCTTCTTTGAGAAAGAAAAATAATCCTATTTTTGTAAAATCAGTTTAGGCTCCCTATCTTAAATTTTAACTCCCCATACCATGCTACAGCTGCAATACATACTACCAGATACCTTGAAACCATCTTCTCCAGGTCACCAGAGTACCATGTACACACTATGCCCCCAGATTTAGGTCCTATTGCCAAGCCTGTGGGTAATCCAGACCTCCTCACTGATTTTTCCCTCTTTTTCAGAAAGTGTCAGCAGCAAACAAGCCGTGTGCTGGTAGCATTTCTGCAGATAGCTGTGCACAAAAGCCAGAACCTGACGGTTACCATGGGATTATCTCATTAAGCTTTTAGTGAATATACTGCATTCTTCATTGTCTGGTAATCTTTTCTATTCTCCCTCTCCTCCTCTTCTCTTGCCCTCTGTGCAGGAATATGAATTGTATCGAACCCCAGAAAGGGTAAGGGAGCTGCTGTGCTCTGTCACCCAGCAGAGTGGTTCCATGGTTGCTTTTGGCTTGAAAAATCCCATCTTTCAAACCCTCTCCAAAAAGGCATTGCTGTGTATTTTGGAAAAAAGAAATCAGCTACTGCACCTGTTGTTACTTATGAATAATAATAAAAAGCCCTGAAGAAGGAGGATACTTAACCTGCTCTCCTACTGAGAATTGGATCAGGTTCTTGTTTTCCCTAAGCTGCCTTTGTGCTCCTTTAGCAAGTGCAGGAATCTTCAGATGGGTGTGTTTTACAGTTGCTCCTGTGAAGGGCTATTTACATTTCAGAGAGGCACAAGAGGGTCCCAGTAGCAAAGGTGGTTATTATTTAACGAGAACCAGTCCTTTCTGGTTTGTGCATGTGTCCTGTGTGCCCAGGGTTGCAGGAATGGTCCCTTGGGAAGACTTGGCTCTATGGAAATATTAACAGCATCTGGTGTTTCAGCAGAAAGATTTCTGTTCTTTTGGATTCAACAAAGAACGTGGCATAACCCAGTATGCCCAGACTGCCAGGGAGGCTGGTGGTGCCACATTTTAATGCACACCCTTTTTTACTTAAGGGGTTTTCTTCCCCTTTAGCTCCTCAGGTAAAAAAGCCTGAGTGACAGATTTTCCCCACTGTTGTCCAAATCTCCAGTATATTCCAGACCTGCCAAGAAGATTGTCAGCTATTGCATTGCTCTCCTGCTATGGATGTGCCTGTTTGGAGACAGCTGCTAGCCTGGGTCAGGCTGCCTGCGCTGGCCCCAGGTGTTCCGTGGGCTGTGGTACAGAGCTGCTGCTGCTGCCGTAAGCCCGCAGTAGGTTTTAGAGAGCTGGGAAGGGAATTATGGTGACTTGCTGCTGGCACATTCCTGTTAATGTGTTTACTCACTTTCTTCAGGATCTTATGAGAATTGCCAGTGAATTCAGACAACTGACAGGATCTTAGTTATAATTAGTAGCAGCTTCCATTCTGACACACGGGAAGGACTAACAGCATTTTTCTTAAGGCAGAGTTGTTATGCTCTCCTCCAGAGAGGTACTTAAAAAAGTACATTTTCTAGCAAAAAGCCTCTCCCACTTGTTTAGGACAGATGGGAGAGGAAGGGATTCTGAAGTGATGGAGTTTGAGGGTAAAAAATTATTGTACAAACTGTCACAGAGCGTGGGCTTTCAAAGTTCAGCTATTTTTGTTATTACTGACATGCATCCTTTATATCAGGAACTCAGTATTAGAGCAGATATGGATGAAATTTATATTTCTTTGTTCTAAAAGCTGTGAAAAATCACAGGGAAATTAGCAGAGTGTAAAACATGTGGAGACCTGAAACTCAAGGGCTGAATCAAAATACTGAATTTATTTAGCCTGATGAGCAAAGTGTACCTGTCCACAGAGTCTAATCACAAGACACTGATTTTCAAAGGTCCTTTTGTTCCACTTCAGAGGAATTTGAAAATAAAAATAAACATTAGTGAGCATTCAAAAAGTCCCAAGAAGCTAAATACCCAAGAAGAGTTTAAGATCTGCTGACTTTCAGTGAAACTGGGGGTCTGGTTTGAGGGTAGCTCTCCTCACAAACACCACAGAAATGAAGTGGCTGATGGAATGGCTTGGGCTCCAGTTCTTTACAACTGCAAGCAGCCCCAAAATGTTTGAGAAGGCCCAGCCTGACGAGACCTTTGCCATCTATATTTCCTCTGAAAGTTTCTTTGTTATACATGCCTGCAAGTCCTTCCAGAAATCTGCCTGGTCTCTTTCTCCAGGTTCTGTTATGGACTATACAAATGAAAAGCAAATAATTCAGCTACAAAAATTGAGCTATGAACTTCCATTTCACAAACCTGGAGCCCTTATGAGTGCAAATGAGAGTAAAGGGGATAGGACTGGGAGATGATCTGGGGCAGTGATCAGTCAGTCATGTAAGTATAATTTAACAGCCTGAGATTAACAGAGCTTCTGGCCATAACTCTATGACTTCCAGGACTGAGGACCTTTTTTTGCAGTTTAAGTGGTTTATAGGCCTGAGCTTGGGGAGAGTTTTTGAGATTGATCCTGATGGTTAACTTAACGGTCTGCTGGTGTTGTAGAATACTTTCATGTCAGTTTTTCCTGCTATTTCCTTTGATTTTTCTGCATGTAATGTGTATTAATTTTAATATAATCAATAAGCATTCATAAAAGTAATGACACTAAATAACCATGCACATGACTCAGGATGTCTTCACATTGATAAAGGAGGCTTGAATATGTTCAAGTTCAAACAGTGAATTATCCTTTTTTTACCTGTGGTTTATTTTTCAGAAGTATACATGAACTATAGCTTTCCTAATTGAAAAGAACTGAGCATTGTCCCTGCTTGCCAAAACTACCTCCTCTATTTGAACTTGCTCTTTACCAAGTGCAAAGTGAAGCAAGGTAGGACTTTGCCACCTCAAATGTAAAAAGCAGTAGCCAGACAAAAGTCTGATTTCTTCTCTTACAAGAAAGACATGATCTGAGTTAAAACAGAGGTTTTGGAAGTGATTCCTACAGATGCAGACTTGCTCTTCCTGCTGGTGCCAGGAGGATGGGGCCTCTTGGATGATACCACTGGTCAACTCTGGGTGCTACTGGTGATGGAGCCAACACAGGGAGTGGGAGTTTTTGGGGCTCTGGCAGAAGCTGGGAGCAGGGACATAGATGTTGCTGCCCTTCCTGGTTGCCTCTGCTTGAAGGATTCTCTACTCCATTTTTGCCTAGATCTGTCCCTGCTCCGGTGGCACAGCACCACTGGAGCATTGGATGCTTTTCCACTAAGGATGTAGAGACCCTGCTTAATTTTAATTGGCACTCAGCAGGGGTTCAGCTCAATAACTCAACGTGCCCATGACAACTGAGACTGTTGGGGGGCAACAGCCTCAGGTGCTCAGGTGTGAGAAGGACAAGCTCAAGGGAACAGGCCTGAAGGAGCAGTGCTAGCTTCTCATCTATATCCTTTCACAGAGCAGAATATGGGCTGTACACATCAGTGATTGTCAGGGTGGGAGTCTCACCTAGACAGAGTTTTGTCAGGAGCTGCATTTCAGGCTGTAAGTTAATGAACAAGAAGCATTTTTGCACAGGAGAAACTCTAGACTGAGAAATACCTTTGGCAAAAGTATTTGATTTCTAGAAGCACTGGATATTATTAGACCGTCTTTTGAGGTGGTGCTTTATCTTTCTGTTTGTGTGCAAAAATTTCCCTGCTGATGAATTAGTTTGCTCAATGGAAATCTTATCAAGTGTGAGAAGCTCTGTGCAACTGAGCAAGAAGCTAGAAGAATGTGAAATACTTACACTGAGAATTCTGGGTTACCACTAATATTTAACTTGTATTTATAAAAGGAAAAGAGGCTATGTAGCAGATTCCTACTATCACATTGGCCAAATAGCTATGCAAATGTGTTTTGATTTCTTCCTAATGCTCATGTTTTGCAGAAAGCCTCCCAGGGTGTTGATACCCTGGGTGATATTCATTCGTATGAAATGAAATACACAGAGGAGGGGGAATGATGGAAAGATTTTACTGGCATGAATGCGGCAATGAGCAATTTATATGGGTCAGCACAAATGGGTACAGATAAAATTTTTATAACACCAGACCATGTATTTCACAAATGCTGGGCATGAAAAGGGAAGAAAAACCAATTTTTGTAGAGCATTTAAAAATTATTGAGAATAATGGTGGTGGGTTTTTGTTTTTCAAGGAAAGCAAATATTCAGGCATCTTAATCACAAAGTATGAGATCTTGAAATCTCATTGAAGCAATCAGCAAGATTTGCACTGGCCTTAATGGAGCTGGGATTCCATCCAACTGGCCAACTATAGGAGACTCAAATAAGGGAAAAATAATAATCAAAGCATTTTAGAAACTGATGGGTTTTTTTTCTCTCTTATTGTGTAGACCTGTTATTTTCACTCCAAAGGTTAATTCTGAGGCTACCTCAGACCAAAAAGGAAGATTTTTGTATCCTTTTGAGATGCTAGGAGTATTTCCAATGGGGAAAACACATAGCTTGAAAGAGAGGTGAATCACAGAATCAGAGATTGGTTGAGGCTGGAAGGTGCATCTGGTAACTGTTGAGTCCAACAACCCTACTCATGCAAGGCCACCTACAGAATGTTGCCCAGGACCAAGTCCAGTCAAGATTTGACAGTCTCCAAGAATGGAGGCTCCACAACCTCCTTGGGCAATCTGTGCCAGTGCTCGGTGACTCTGACAGTAAAAAAGAGTTTGCTGATGTTTAGAGGGAACATCCTGTGTTTCTGTGTGTGTCACCTGCTATCACTGAGAGGTGTCTGTCTCAATCTGTCTGTTATAGTAGGTTTAATAGGTAGGGTGGAGTTTTCTAAATCCACTGGGGAAGGCTGTCACATGATGCAGACTGCCAGGGCTCTTGTCACTGGGTCTGTGGTCTTTCACTTTTCCTGAGTTGTTCGTAGACACCTAAAAGTGAAGTAAGAATTTGACCACTGCTGAAGAGGCCTGAAAATCTGTTCCAGATTGCAAGGCAAGATGTATTCCATTACCATCTGCATGGCAGTTGTCTTGTGTCAAGTGGGCAATTCTCCTTATCTCTCTCTCTGAGTGATCATAATCACTCCTCCCTTGGCAGAGGACCTCTGCTGATAACAGGCTATTGAATGTCACTGCATGACTGATAAGAACTATAACATCCCATTGTGAGATGCTCTGCCCAGAGGGAGGAGCCCAGCATTGCTACCCAGATATAATCTGGAGATTCTGAAACACCAGCACGGCTTCCCACTGGATTCCCCAGAGGAACAGCAGATGCTTCTTCTTCCACGGATCTACGGAGGAAGAATCACCCTTTTTCTACAGGACCCCCTGCTCCAACAGAACCACACCTGACACTTTAGGAGGACTGCAGCCACTTTTCCAACTGGACTGCTACCAACACCCTGACCAACAGGGTGTCAGGTTGAGTCCTGACTCTGTCAGTGTTGTTCTAGTGTATTGCAATTTTTTAGTTTATCCTTTTATTTTTTTTCCTTCCCTATTAAAGAACTGTTATTTCCTGCTCCCATATTTTTTTGCCTGAGAGCCCCTTAATTTAAAATTCATAGCAATTCAGAGGGGTGGGGAGGGTTTGCATTCTCCATTTCAGAGGAGGCTCCTACCCTCCTTAGCAGGCACCCGTCTTTCCAAACCAAGACAGAATCACACGCATGCTGCATGTATGCATGCAATGAATACATTAATTAAAAAAAAAAAAGCTGTTCAGCGTTCCTGAGAGTTTAAAATAAAAATATTTGCCCAAATAAGACTCAACCTTTTCAAAGAATGGCTTCCTTTCAGTTTCAGTTCTTCATCTTTCACAGACCTCTGTCGTGCCCAGTATCTGCCATTTTGAAATCTGTGACTTGTCCTAATTTGGCCATTTCTATGTATTGACTTTGAAGCACATACTGTGACAGTATTAAAACAGAAAATCATAGAATCATGGAATTATTTCAGTTTGAAAGGACCTTAAAGATCATCCAGTTCCAAAACCCCTGCCATGAATAGGGAGACTTTTCACTAGAATGGATTGCTGCTACCTGCTGGGATGAACTAAGATGGAGCCTGTGTCCCTGTGTGTCTCTGCTGCTTGGCATTGTAAGCAAGACAATGAAATAAATGCAGTCTTTGCATTTCAGCTCTGGTTTGATGGTTGCCTTTGGTTTCCTGTATGTGCCGATTCGCTCACCATTCAACTTGGCCTTGAACACTTTCAGGAATGGGGAATCCATCACTTTTCCAGGCAACTTGTTCCAGTGCCTCACCATCCTCAGAGGAATGCATTTTTTTTCTTAATAAAACTGAAAGAGTGAACCTAGGCTTCTCTCTTTCAGTTTTAAAGCCATTCCCCCTGGTTCTATCACTTCTTGCTCTTGAAAAACCTTAATCTAAATTTATGGAAAGCATAATGAAACAGCTGACCTCCTTAAAACATTCTTGCATTTTTTTCCTGGATTTGAACTGCAAAATATAAGGAAAAACCAAAGAGGGAACAGTTATTCTATTTACTGTCAAGAGTGTTCAAAATGTTTTTCCTAGTAAGTTTCTGTCTAAAGTTTAAGCAGGAGGTTACGCTAGAGAGGAACTTACATCTTTGCCATGTTGAGCAGACACTAAAAGCAAAGATTATATGGAAAACACATCTTTATATTAATTATAGATGGCTAGTGTTTCTCAGGACCTGAGGGAAATAAACAAAAGTTCTCAGCTCCTGAGAGTTTGGAGTGTACTGCTTTAAATCAGTAAATGTGGACAATTTACATGCCTAACATGCCACATATCAGCATGAAAACATTTGTCAGAAACTGATGAATGAAACAAGAAGAATAATGAAGAAAAATGACAGTATACAAACTGTCCAGAGAGAAAAATAAACAATGAAAGTGTTTGGTAAATAAATCCCTGCAGAACTCTTAGAAATGAGTCACTGATTAATTGAATCAATCCATCAACCTTTTGTGATTACATCAATATGCAATTCCTTTGATGTTTGTTCTTCCTCCATAGCTACTGTTTTAAATGTATTTAAAATGTAAGATAAGATATAATATGTCCATATGGAGCTACCATAAATTAATTGGATATCCTAGTAAGATATAATTGGCTGATTCTTTTACTTAATTCTCATATGTAATGCTGTAAATAACCATATCACCGTCTCCTTTTTCTGAATTTTTTTTGTCACCCACTTCTTCGACTAACTGAAATTTAACAGCAGGGTGGGACTGTGAGATCATATTTTTCTTTTTTTTTTCTAATTGAAATGTTCTCATTAACTTACTTTATTTATCACACAAACCCTTTGTAGAAAGGACTGTCTTATTTACTCTATTCATAGATTGCATCATGCTTGTGCATCCAGCAACTATCAGAAATAATAATTTTTGTGTACCAAATGTCTGTCTAGAAAATAAACACTTAGGACTTTGAATGTTCTGAGAGGAGGGATAGGAAAAGCTAAGCAGAGAAGGTGAGAGATTGTGTGTGGTTATGTATCTCCACCATAAAATATAGTCACATAGCAGGTGTGTGGATGTGTGCATGTATGTGTGACTGAGTGAACTGAGCCAACATTTAGCACAAATGCACACAGATGCATCAATATGGAGAATCCTATGCAAATTAAAGCAATTGCACATACTTGCATGCTCTCCTAGGAACAAAATATTCACCTGCATGCATAGAAATCAACTATCTAAATGTTTGCAAGGGGAAAAAACACAATCCTGAGAAAATTCTTGAAGAAAATGAAATGTGAATCTAATTCAGTAAATGTGTTCACAAACATTTTTTATTAATTTCTTCTGATTCACCTGTGCCTTTTGTAGCTCTGGATATTTATGACTTTCTGTGTACTCAGTGAGCTATAACTTTAGCAAATGGAATTGCTCATGTGCTAATGATTCCTACCAGGGCTTGCTGTGTCTCGTGGCTTCTGTAATGCTGCCAACCTTTACCATTCTGTTAAATGTCTTCCTGTCTGGGGCTTTTTGAGAATGTACATAACCTTGTGCTTCCTCTTGTCGTTTTGCACACATCCTCAGTGACACTCCTCCACAACTGCCATCGCCACCTTTGTGTGAGTTGGAAACATGGGCGTGACAAAGAGCAGTATGTAATTTTTAGAGGGTATTTGGGGTGGTGCTCAGGAAGAGAGACAGTGAGAATGGCACAAGAAGATGGTGACAGAGAGAGAGAAATTAACTAGATGTGAAACATCTATGTGGCAGAACTGGGGGCTGTTGGAGAGCACATGCTGGATGTGAACATGCTTCTTCACCTTAAGCTCCCCATAACCTATTTCCCATCAGGACAAAGGCAAAGCTGGGAAAATGATAAGGTGCTAGATGGCAATAAAGACCCTTTTCCATTGGTGGATGGAGAAGCATGGCTTTTGTAGAGATTTAATTTTGAATCAGAGGTGACCACAAGCATTATTTATTTTTTAATTCTCATGTTTCATAGTGCTTCTATCTATCCAAAATAATAATCCCAAGGCATTTGGAAGTCCCAAGAGCTAAGTCTTCTACTCAACAGAGAGCAGAAAAATTGGTGGTTTTATTGGATTTTTTATTAAAAAACATCTTTCATGATCTTGGCAAGATTTTGGAAGACACTTGCAAAAGACATAATCTGTTTCAATTGGTTTCTGAGAGATAAAGGAAAAATGCATTTTTAAAAGACACTTCTTTTGAACATATGGAGAGAGATGTGCAACAAATGTATGTATGGTGCTACTTAGAACTTCACATTTGGTACAGTATCTTCCTAGACCACTCAGCTATGCCAAGGTCTCAACTTTAACTAGCTGTAACTGCTTCTCATGTTGAAGGTCTGAACAGAGGGACTTGTCAGGACATGAGATCAAACAGAGCTGATTTCTCCAATCCATGTCAGGAGATGAAGCATAGTGGTGACTACAGGAGGAAAATCCCTTTTACTGATTGATTCTGTGCTGTGCCACTTCTGTATGTGAATGAGTAATTGCAGCCTAAAGGGCAGTTTCTTTTATGCATTGTAATTGCATTTAATACTGCACATAGCTTGAAGCAGACCAATTAGCTTAACAACTGTCTTCATCTTTCTCCAAGGAGCAGTGGACACAGTGCTGTCTGCAGCATTGCTGTGTATTGGTTCTTCAACAACACCTGGCTTACCTTTAGTGTCTGCTGTCAATCCACATATACTGTGGAGAAGCCAGATTTGGAATAGCTAGAAAACAAACTCAAGAAGTCCATCACTTTCATCTCAGCTACTCATCAGTAGACAGCAAGCAATACATACACATAGACTATTAATGGGGCTTTCCATTTTCCTCTTAGTATTTGCCTTTAAAAATAAAACAGAGGACTGGAAATGAAAATATTGCAAGGTGGAGTGATTCACGGAGTGTGGAGTTTTGCTTTGTCTACTATCAATGTGCTCAAATGGAAGGTGAGCATGCAAGTGATGAAAGGCTTCAGACACTGAGTTAATGGCCATTCCTATCTGGAGACATCCAGCAATCAATACAGGACTGTGCCAGACTTTGTCAAAATGCTGTGCAGCAGTGGAGTATTGTAAACGGTACTTAGATTAAGTAAGTGGAGCACAAACCATTTCTCCTTACCTGACTGAAAATATCACTTGCGCTATTATGAAGACTTAAAAAATCCTAGTGAAAGAACTCTCTTTCTAAGGAGTCATCCTAAGAGAGCATGACCGAGTATCTCAAAATGTATATCATTCTGCTCCATCTTTATTAAATGACCTCAGGCAAGCTGTCAATATATGTGAGCTCTATAAACATTTTGCCTAAGACAGGATTCCATCATTTCAGTGTAGGGAAAATAAATAGCATATAAAAGAATAAGAATGCAGAGGAAATATCCATGTTACACAGCTCCTTCTTAACAAGTATTATTTTTGCAATGCTTAACACTGTAGGCAACTCTATACCTATCATGAGCTTAAAATTCCTGATGAGTGGGCAAAACCAGCCCTGTTTTCTAAGTAGAGTGCGTTGCAGTCAGCCTTGTAAAAGAAACCTTTTAGTGTCAGTGATAATGAAAATACCTGGTATATATGACAGCGTTAAAATGGTGTCATGACCCGGCAATTTCTATTCAGTGCTGTCACATCCATGCACTGCACAGATCGGGATTGTCATCATGTAAATGTAATAGGATTCTTTATCCTGCATTGTTGTTCAGCTGGGAAGAGTAATTCTGAGTTTCCTGTAAGTTCTGAATAGCAGCAGGGGGCCATGAATAGCTTGGAAACCTATATTTTTTCCATTTATTTTTTTTTTTAAATGCAAATTACACTAGTAAGTCAAAAAAATCACTTTTGTTAAAAATACATTCAGAATTAACAAATGCCAAAAAAGAAAAGAAAAAAAGACACATTTGGATTGTATCTCTTGCCTTCTGAATATTTTAGTTTATAACAAAAGCCCAGCCTAGAAAAATAACATTCTTTACTGGATTTTGAGGAGGATACAGCTGTACAAATCAAAAATGCCGTCCAGATATTCTCACATTACTGTGCTCTAAACTGCTTCCAGAAGAGATCTCTCCACTAATCATTTAGTTGAGTAGTCAACAGTCCTATTTTTTTTAATGGTGGTGCTTTAGCTGCAACTTAAGCAGAGTTATGAATACCGACTCCATATAGGTATGCATGTGTATATATATACTGTGTGTATGTGAGTGTGTGTATCTACTCTATATGTAATATATGAATACACATTTATATTGCAATCCATAGTAGTTAGATGTGCTTCCTATTTCCTAAGCATTTTACAAGCATTAACAATTCAGACCTCACAAAAAGCCTGTGAGGCACATATTATTCCTGTATTATGGGTGGGAAGACTAAGACACAAAGAAATTAAGGCCAAAATTTTCTAATTTAAAATCAGGCCTATTAGCTACGTGTAGACACTTCATTAAATTATCTGACTTCTAAAATTGCTAACTACCAGTAGCCGCTGTTCCATGGGAAATCACTGAAAGGTATGAAAAATTATCTTCTGAAAATTGGATTGCTGCTTAGGTGCCTAAACTGGTTTCTTTTCATGTTAAAAAATGATTTTTATAGAAATATCATTTTGATTTACTGGTATACAGGGATAGATAAAATAACCTGCTATGACATTTTCATCCCATTTAAACCTCTTCATTGTGTTTAATACTGTACATCTGCTATATTTAATACTACATAAAAGTAGAAATTTTTTTAGTTTTGCAAGTTATAGGAAATTTCAGCCTGTCACTGGGAAGTTGCATGGGGTTTCCAGGGGGTGAAAAGCATCTCTAGCCAGCAGGAACTCATATTTTCAGGTACTCAAGTATGAAAATTTAAATTTGAGATCCAAATCAGCAATGAATGCTTTACAGGATCAGGCCTAGGGGACATTCATATTTCATACATGAAATTCCCAGCAGTATCTGAGATGGGAACCCTTGATCCACTGCATCAGAATCTTCCTGTGTGATGCAGCCCCCAAAAATAGCTAGTCCTGTGTATTTTATATATATAGACATACACACACCTTCACACACTTACATATATATATATCTATCTATATCTATATAAATCTCACTGAATCAATGTAGGTATAGCTCCTGAATGTGTCCCGTATCTTGTTTTCACTGGTGAATGCCTGTTCCTCTGTCATTGTCCAGAGTTGCTGCTTGTGACACTGTACATCCATGCAGACACAGCAAAGGGCACTGGCTTGTACAGGGATGGGTGAGTGGTGTGAGCTCACAGGCCTCTGGAGCAAGGGTTTGGCCAGCAGGGAAAGGGGAGTTGCTCAGGGGTGCCTCCAGCATTTCCAAGAGCTGACCTTCCCTCTTGCCCTCAAAAGCTACGTGGTCACCTCAGGTGTGGTAGGTGCGTGCGTTTGTCTATGCAAGGTCTGAGCAAATAAACAATGACAATCCAAGTTTCCGAAAAACCTGAGCAAAATATTGGGTTTTCCTAGTGAAAGCCATCTACGTTCTTGAAAATACAGATCAGATGTAGAATAAAACATATGTTCCTAGGAGTTCAGAGTATTTCATATACACATTGACCTACTAGCAAAATTCCCAAAGGCATCTTGTTGCCAACTACGTAACAGCACAGAGGGTTTTTTTTCAGCCACAATAATACAGGAAGATAAAATACACGTTCTAACACACAACAGATCCCCCAAATATACCACAAAAAGGTCTTCAGTATTTCTTCAACTCAACTAGTCCCTCCCTGCCCTCTCCAACCAAAATCGAGAAATAAAATATGTGGATCCCTTATGGTGCAATTAGAAAAAAAAAAAGCTCACTTACAGAGAATTTTTAGTTGAAATCAGATATAAAAGAGTAAACATAGCTAGTACATATTCAGTTGGCCTTTGTTCATAGAAATCTGCAGATGTCTCTGTAGTTAGTAAAAGATGTTTAGAGATAGCTATAAAAGCACCTACAGTGCGATAAATATAACCAGCGGGATTAAGAAGCACTGTTTCTGCTGCTTATTTCCAGTAGGTTCAATTATTAGTTTCTGTTACCCCTTTCCCCATCCTGACCCCCAAAAGGTCTCAGTTATTTCTTTATTTATTTTTCTTTTTAATCATTATAAACTATTTCTTGACCACTGTGGAGCCCCAAAAGTAAAGCACTTATCAGACAGCTGGCAGTTTTCTACTTGGTTGCTCTGGAGCCATGGAGCAACAGAGCCTTATTCCCTGACATGAAAACAAAGCAAAACCAAACAGAAGAAAACCACTGACTTAGAAATCGTTCAGAATTAACAGCAGCATGTTAACTTCAGAAAGCTTGCACGTAGTTTCTCTAATGTGCAACGCAGTTGGGTTAAGGCAAGTATGAACTGTACAGCCTTCAGGGCAAACAATGCGCTGTCTATTGACTTCTGCTGCAAGGTCATCCTGGTATTTCAGTGTTGTGTTGACTGAGGAGACTCAATGCGGCCCGGAGTGTGGAGGAGGCTCCCACAGCACTGAGTGGGCTGGGTTCATGTCTTAATCCAGATGGGCCGTGCCGGCGGTGGCCAGGGGAGAAAAGGGACAAAAGGTGGCACCGATGCCTCTGCTGCGTCCCTCTGGTGCTGAGAGGCAGGAGGTTCAAGGAGGGGGTCTGGAGCATCTCCTTTAGTACCTGTTAGAAAGAGAGGCTGCAGGTCTCTGTTGTTTTCTGTCTCACTGTTCAATCAGCTTTTATACATAATTTTTAGCACAAAAATTGGATTTCTTTTCTCTTTGAAGAACCAGGAGGCCATCCTGAAAGAGATATTTGAACAGGTCCTCTAGCCCACCTTGAGTAGTCCCCATGTTTACTTTGACCTAGAAGAAAGACAGAGAAAGAACAATATTTATAATCCAGCGTATACTTTTCTGATCCCTGCCCTGCTGCTCTGGTGCCCTTTTGCAAGCAAGTGTAATCCACAAACCAGTAACAGTTCAGATACACATGGGAGGAAGAGGACAGAAAAAGTGTTTACTCACGTAACTGCCTGGCTCTCTCTGGAACATTGTCAGAGAAGTTACCACAGGTTTGCTAAACAATCTTAGGCAGGAGTTATATTTAATTATAATCTTAACTCTGTGTCCATGGGTCAACTGGAATATGACCTGATTTATATAATCCATCAGATACGTAGCTGTCTTTGTAAAACCAAGAAGTGACATGGTATGAGGACAGAAGGGCTGGATTGCAGGTGCAGGGGAAAGCTGCCCACGGCTCACTCACAAAGCAGAGACCCTGTGCAAGTGCCACAGCCTGACCACCTTAACAGTACTGTCCCAAACCTATGTTTTGTAACTAAAACTTTCAGTCTAAAATGGACAAGATGTTGTTAGTTGATAGTGAAAGCTTAGGTGGTAGGTTATTTAAATGTGTCTGAATCCCAAAACATGAGGACGTAATTACACAGAAGATTTGTACTGCATGAACTTGTGGAGTGTCATGGTGGTTATACTCAAGGTGCTAGTTTAGGTGTCTTTTTTTTGTGTTTCATTTATACTTTAAGTGAATGGTGAAGTAGGTAGCACTTTCAGTATGTGCCACATTTCTAGACAAATGCCTGTGTGTGTGTGTGTGTGTGTGTGTGTGTGTGTGTGTGTGTGCACGGGAGTACAGATACTGCAAATATTCTTAGGCTTCACAATAGAAGGAAAGCATGCTTCACTTCAGGGCTGCACTGCTTTTGAGCAATTTCTCCAGTGCATTAGGCATCTACATCAGACATGCATAGGTTTTTTTGCTTCACTTCTTCTTTTCTCGAACAAACAAGTTCAGTGTGAAGAACATAAAGAAAGATCTCTCTCCCCTCCCTCCTTCCTACTGTTTTTAGAACAGTGATCATGCAGTGCAGTCTTGTTCCACAACTACAACTGGATTTTTTCATGTGCAGCAGAATCAGTGTCAGGGAGTGTTTAGTCACCTTCCTCCGTCACCTCCCAAGAGGAGAATTTTGTCTTGACAATTGATTTCCGCCATCTTATTGTGTCCTTCTCCCATGGTCTGGAAATGAGCACTGGCATCTCCGGCACAGAATGCCAGGAAGCTGCTTTTGAGTACATCAGCTGTGGCCACACTGCAAGGAGGTACATGAGCATCGGTTCTGTCCCGTTCTGTTCAAAAAGCGTATTCGTTTTGAAGGGACTGTCTAGGCTTCTTGGCTTGTACAGCATAGAGCACACTGTTGGCACTTAAATAATAAAAAAATCCCATTTATAACAGGTAGAGAAATGGCACCATAAGAATTCTTCCCCAAAACATTGTTTTAAATTGCATATATTTTTCACTTTAAAAAGTAAACTGATTTAAATTGAATACTAAATTGGAAGAGGTGATAAGGAAAACTGTGATTGGAATTTAAAGCCTAAAACATAGAGAAAAAAACTTCAATGTGAGTCTGAATCTAATGATTCTAGACTATTAAAGGTAACAGTAGCCAGAGATAGTAATTCAATTAACTACCTAAAGATAATATTTTTTTTTTCAGAAACCAAGGTTTTTTTTTTTTCCTTAGATATCCTGTTCATTTAGGTTAGTTTTGCATAACTGATGAAACACCACAAAAAGCGACTATGTGTGTTTAAACTGTATTAGAATGTTCTTAAAAGTAGAGCTTGATTGATGAAAATCACAAATAAAAAGTAATACATCTTTAGATGAAATAGTCCTGACGACAGAATAAAAATGTAAATATGAGAAGCCTGAATAAATCAATATAATCTGCACATGTTAAGTTGGTGTAAGTTCAATACAACCTCCACATTAACAAAATGAAGTCCTAACTTTAGCACACAGGAAGAAACTGGTTACAAAACAGTATGTCTTAATAGCTAGCAATTAGTAAACCCAGCATTCCTTCAGAAGAATAGTTAAGTAGTGCACATATAAAGGAGTTAAAATTGGTTTCAATCACTTGGATGAAAAACTGTCTGACTTCCAAAGAAATAAGTTTCTGTTGATGGACTTCTGCCATTGCAATCCACTAAATTAATTCACATCAGCAAGCAGTACGTGGGTAATGACGGAGACCTAACACAAAATTCTGTATGTCTTTAAGATTTGTGCTAGTTCTGTAAATGAATCAATCTGGTAAATATATAGGGGCTTCTCTGTTCTGTGTTAGTGAATTGTGTGTTGAAATTTGTGTTTTGAAAGAATCTGAACAACCATTAGAAGCTGATATTGTTTTGGTGAGCTCTTCAAAGAGGAGGCCGCATGCTCTCCTTCCAATTTGCAGCATGCCCAGCACACCACAGCACAGAGAACAAACTGCTGCTGTGCCTCTGCATATAGTTAGCAACCAGATGATTTAAAGGCACCTATCTCCTGTTCAATTTCTCTAATAAATCCAGAGCTCCGTATGAGATGTGCCCAGAGTGAATCTGAATAGGACAGGATGCAGTGGTGGCAAAAAGTGATCTCTGTATTTTCTTGATCATCTGCAGGAATTAGAGGAATTACAGCTTGGAAAGTGGTGAGAGCATGGCAAGGGACTCTGTAAAACAGAACGCCTCTCCTCTCCTCTCCTCTCCTCTCCTCTCCTCTCCTCTCCTCTCCTCTCCTCTCCTCTCCTCTCCTCTCCTCTCCTCTCCTCTCCTCTCCTCTCCTCTCCTCTCCTCTCCTCTCCTCTCCTCTCCTCTCCTCTCCTCTCCTCTCCTCTCCTCTCCTCTCCTCTCCTCTCCTCTCCTCTCCTCTCCTCTCCTCTCCTCTCCTCTCCTCTCCTCTCCTCTCCTCTCCTCTCCTCTCCTCTCCTCTCCTCTCCTCTCCTCTCCTCTCCTCTCCTCTCCTCTCCTCTCCTCTCCTCTCCTCTCCTCTCCTCTCCTCTCCTCTCCTCTCCTCTCCTCTCCTCTCCTCTCCTCTCCTCTCCTCTCCTCTCCCTCTCCTCAACAAATAAAGCTTTAAAATACCAAGTATTTTAAAGGCCTGCTGTTATCATATCAGCATGTTTTGATTTCTAATACATAATATTGCTGTAAACAGTGCTACAAGCAGATCAAACCTTGACTTGATTAACTTGACATTCGAATTTGTCACTCCACTACCTAATGGACTGCCTACATTTACAGAGCAACTGCAATGTGAATACATATGCATGTGTTCCCAGTGTGTAAATAAAGAAAGGTATTACTAAATGCCATAAAAGCTTCTTAAGGACAGATTGTAGCAATCCTAGAGAGCCCTGTCAAACACTGTACAGTCAGAGGGAAACATGGAGTGTCTTTATTTGACTGTGGCTGGGACATGGCAATACTTTGTGGGTTGATTAGACAAATTGTCCACTCACATTCTGATTTCTGTCTCTCAGTCAAGACAGCTAAATCACCTATACTCCAGTGAGCATGCAGCACTGAAATAGGAGAGAACACAATTTGCATGGATTAATCATCTATCTCTTCATCTAAGCTACAGGCTTTAAACTATTGCCTTCTTTTTTTTTTCACAGGTCTAGGTTTCTTTCCAGTCAGTTTGAAGATGCATAGTAAATGCAATCTGCTGTTCTGGAAGAAACAGCAAGAGCATAAAGAGAATGGGATAATAGCTAGAGGGCTCCATATGTTGATGACAAGGTATGGTATACTGAGAAAGAGATAGGATTAGAATTGTTCTAAGTACCTATGTACCTCATATAATACTATGAAGGAAATAACATTTTCTAAATGTGCAGCACTCTGCCAAAAGTGCAGGTGAAAAATATTTACTTGAGCACAGACAGATGGGAAGCTGAAGCTGAGACGACATTGGAGATATGCACTATTGTAATTTGAGATTATTAAAAAGCTCCTAGCAAAGCTCCTGGAGGGCCCAGTTCCAAACACCAACACAGAACAGATTGTACCACTAATAAAGGAGTAAATGCAAGATTCCGTGCAAAAATACACTAATCCATTAGTAGACTTGCTTCCACTGATCCGAAGAAATGAAATTACATTCAAAGGTGAGCGGAATTGCTTGTTGGGATGGGTAAAGTTTGCTTGAACTTAGTTCTTTTCCACAAAAGAAATGTTCAGATGAGAAACAAAGGAAAAAACATAACTGTTGCCCCTTTATGAGTTGTGTGGTGATGTGCTTTTAGTGTGTAGGGCATTGATGGCAAATAAAAAATATTTCCAAAGGCTGCAGCAGTGAGGTAAGATTTATCTGGGCAGTCAGGACTGTTCTGCATTTCAGTTGACATCAGTACAAGAAATATTTGGAGACAATTGTTCCTGGGCTATGGTTGTGCATCATCTCCAGTGTGAATATACTCCAGTTGTGTGTATGAGCTGAGATTTGTTTATCCATTTAATTCCCACATATATCAGACTGCACTCTAAGATGGAGTTGTCACTCAATGGTTAGGTAAAATACTGTCTTCTATTCAAACTAGTTTTAAATGCCATATGTTGTTACATTTGTTTCGGCTTTTTTAAATCTGGAAACTGGAAATGAGGTACAGAGGTGCCTTGGTGAACAGATGCTCTGGTAAGACAAATGCTAAATGCATCCACTAAATTAGCAAGTTGCTGAACTTTTGATAAAACTTCATAAAAATCCACTTTTTTTTGCAGCCAAGGTTTGTCACATGTGATTAGTGTTTTTCTACACCAAATTGTCACTGTCTCTGAGTGGAACCTGCTTGAATGAAAGTAGGGAAAAATCAGGGGAGAGTTGGATGCTCTTTGAACGACTGCGACACATGATATCCTGCCCTAAGAATTCATTATAATTCAATACAAGAGTAATGTTGGTTCCCAAGTGTAACTTTAATTCAGTCCATCAAAAAAGGCTTCTGACTATTCTGAATTTTTAAGTCACGCTATCTTTCAGCTTAATGATCCTTTAATATCAGGCTGCCACTCTGCTGAATATCCTAGAAGTTAAGTACTTACATATACATGGGCTGAAGCTGTAAATGAGATGTCTTCTGTGGACCTTGATAGCCGTAAGAGTCAAATCCACCTATGAAATCAACTGAAATGAGAGAAATTGCTTTCATTAGAAACATCTTTTCAGAACTGATAGACACTATCATTCAAGAAACACCCAGTACACAGATTATTTTTGACAGGTCCTCTAATAATCTGTTAATATTTAACCAGCTAATTGGGAAGATACAGAAAAACAGTAAAAAAAGTAAAGAAAGGCAAAGTACCCCTTTTTTCCCCCCTTTATTTTTAAAATTATTCCATTTCAAAACCACATAAAAACAGTAAAGGATTTATAACAGCCGTCTTTCCACCAGAAATAACCACACATCCCTCTTTTTCAAGAAGACAACCTCACTAATACAAAACAACATGCTATTTAGACATTACAAATGCTGAAAACCATTTATTTATTGGCATGAATGCATTGCTTCTGACTGTGATTACTGTGGCTGGCTTGCTGTCATACCATGGCTCAGCAGAGGATGTAGAGGAGGGAGTACATTGATCCAACTCCATCTGAGAGACAGAAGTTTCTCTGATTCCCTGTTTTGACATTTGGGTTGAAATGCATGAACAGAGAGTTGGAACAATTTATCTGAGCTTCAGAGATGAAACTTCACAGACGTAAAGAAACCTACATCTCTCTCAAGATGCTGAAGGTCTGCAAGAAGGTTGTAGGGTGGGAATTATTTATTAATTCACACAATTGCCAGCTCCTGATGGCCTTCTCATGTTCGCTTTAAACAATTTCCAGGAAAATTCAATCTCATCTGAGCCCAAGACCCCTATATCTCTGCTAAAACACTTTCTTTGCACAGGTAAAAGGGTGCCATTTGCTTCCTTTGTCCCAGGATACTCAACTATCAGCTTATAGGGGTTATTGGGGGGCAGTTCTTGTCCCTGAAATATTGTCTCTTGCATCACAGATCTGAATTGGGCTATACTTTGATAGAAAAGGGCCAAAGAGTTCAGATATGGAAGTACATTTTTCTCATGTCTGGTCACTGCTACTGACAGACTGGCTCTGTGTACATTAAAAGCAAAAACAAAAAAAGAAAAAGAAAATAAAAAGGCTATTTGATAGACAACAACTTCTTGTAGATCTAAAATGCAGTTACAGTCACAAACAACAACAAAGTAAATTTACATGCTTTGAGAAATTCCACAGTGGTTGGACTCCTTAACACTTGCACTTATAAATTTGTTTTAATACTAAGGTACCCCCCAATTTGTGCCACACTTCGTGATACTTATCAATACAGCTTCAGCCATTCCAGACATTTACCAAAAAATCAAATTCTTGTAGGCCTCCCTTCACCACTTACTCTGCAAGCAAAAAGCTACCAAAACCACTGGACTGCCTGGGTACAGTATGTTTCCATTGCAACTGCACACATGTGAAATCTGTCATAAAATCATTCTTTGCAGGCAAGAATGGCCCCTGCAGAAATAATTTAGCCAATTCTGTGCCCTGTAGCAGCATTATGTGTATTCCTATCCCAGAAAGATGTGTTACTAAATTAATCCCTGACATCTCTAATGAAGGAGGTTCTATAGCCTCTCTGTGTTGCTTTTCCCTGTGCTTAATTTCCTAATGTCTAATTTAAATGTAATTTCCTGCAAATTAGCTACTTATCTATATTTTGGCTATTTCTCCCTATGGATATGAGGAAAAATGAGCCATTTTTTTCTCTTATAACTGGTTTTAAGCCTTTTAAAAAAATATTTCATGCCATCCATTGCTTTCAGGTTTAAGCAAACCTAGTTATTTCAAACTTTTTTCACAGCTCATGTTGTCCAAGCATCTACATTTTGAAACCTGAAGATCCTTCCTCAGTTTACTTATGTTTTTCTTACAGTGGGGTGCACAAATCAGGACTGACTGGGACAACTGCCATACAGTCTTCTGTTCATTACCTGAAATGATCCAGTAGGTTTTGGGGTTTTGTATGTTTGGTTGGTTTTTTTTTCTTGTTTTTGTTGTTCTTGTTTTGGGCCATTTGGGTTTGCTTTCCAATTTCTTGTTTCAACAGCATCACACAAATGCTTAATAATCAGCTCTTTATTTTTTGTTTTGACACTAACTGTAGCCTAGCCTAGTCCATATTTTATTTGAAGATTGATTCTTACCCACAGGAGTTCCTTTGCACTTGTCTGTACTGAATTTCGCCTTCTTGATTTGAAGGCACTTCTCAAGATTTTTTTGACCTCTAATCCTATATTCACAAGTGCTTGTACCCTTCCCAGTCTAGTTTAATCTTAAATTTTTTACACATGTTCTCTCTTTTATCCTCATTGTTGTTAATAAAAATAATGAAGAGAATTATTTCCCTAGCTGACGTTCCAGTGGGATCCCATCTGAAATGTCCCATCTGCTTTATAACTACATTTCAAAGAGAATTTTAAACAGTTCTGCACTCCACCTATGCTGACTGCATCTGGACAGTACTTTCCTGAACGTCTTACAAACCTTTTATAATGTCAAAATCTTGCTAAAATAAAGACAAATGCTATTTGTTGCATTCCACTTAATCAATGTCTGTAACCATCAGAATACCTTTATCAAAATGTTATCATGTCTTTGGGAACATACTAAGTTTACAGGTAGAAAATGAAGGATATTGTTTAGCGAAGTGCTAGGCTGGGAGGAAAATCCCCCCCTCCATTCAAATACAAAGATTGTGGAAAAAAGGATGGATGTATGGTTTGCTGCAGGTATGGTTTGTTGTTTGCTTGCCCAATTTTCTTTTTTTGTTACTCTTGGTCTCTGATAACAGAAAATGCCCGTGTTGGATCAAGTGCCTCACTGTTGTCAACCCATGTCACTTAAGGGACTTTGCTCATACTCATTTGTCCTGCTTTGCATTTGTCCAGCTTTGCTTCTGTACTTTCCTAGAACATTTTTTTTCAAGCAACCTGTGAAACATTATTAGTAGGCTGCAGGCATGGGCACTCTGCTTTGCAGATGTGGGGCAAAAGCTTGTCTTCAGGGCTGTTTTCAGAGAGCTAAACCAATGTGCTAAGAAAAAGATTTCTTTGACAGAAATGATTGTGTGTGAGCACGAGGGAAAGATGTGTGCTGAATACCTCTGTGCACGGTGGCTTTGCCCTGCTGTACAGAGCAAGCACAGAGTGTTAGTAAGCCAGATTGCCAAGTTACAAACAAAGAAAGGTCATAGAGACATTTCTGTGTTCAGCTCACTATAGAAGGTCCCATGTGTGTAACCAAATGATGGCAGGGCAGCGAGTACGACCATGACCTCACTGGAGACATACAATGGCTTCTTACAGGCAACAACAAGCTTTGCAAGGTAGGTGGAGGGAGGTAATAGAAAGTGAACTCCAATACAAAAGGATTTCATCAATTTGTTTGCAGCAAGGTTTCTTCATGGCAGCTGCTTCTCAGCACTGCAAACCCTGTGGTGTCCAGACTGTGCTGAAAGCTCCCTGTGGACTCTGAGCTAGTTTCTTAAAGCATGCAGCAGGCTGCCCTTTCTGCAGGCATTTTATACTGGCTGTGCCTGAAAGGTCACTAAAATGTCATACAACTGATACATTCCTGGCAGCCATAACATCAGATGAATAAAACAAGGCTCATTAGCTGAATCAGTACAGAGGTGTCCATCCTTGGCCTCATACATCAAACCCTTTTTTTGACTACTCTATCATATATTCATCTTACATGTCCCTGTTATCACAAGAGGCTCATGTTGTGTTTCACTTTAGTAAAAGCACACATGAACATACAAACATAATACAATTCCTTTTGTGGTGGGTTGACCCTGGATGAACACCAGTTGTCCACCAAAGCCACCCTGCTGCTCCCCTCCTCAGCTGAACATGAGAGAGAAAACGTAACAAAAGGTTCATGGGTCCACGTAGAGACAGGGAGAGATCACTCAGCAATTACCATCACAGGCAAGATAGCGTTGAATTATTACCAAAGAAAAGCAGTATAATGAGAAATAGAGGCAAATATTAAACTTTCTTCCCAGGTTTAACTCCTGATTCTCTGCCTTCTCCACCCCAGTGACATCGGGGAATGAGGAATGGAGGTTGTGGTCAGTTCATCACAAGTCTCTCTGCAGCTCCTTCCTCCACAGGGGGAGATCTCCTTATTTGCTTCCTCTGCTCCAATGTGGGGTCCCTCCTATAGGAGACAGTCCTCCACAAACTTCTCCAATGTGAATTCTTCCCATGGGCTATAATTCTTCATTAACTGCTCCAATGGGTCCCTTCCTTGGGGTGCAGTCCTTCAGCAACAGCCTGCTCCAGTGGGGGTCTCCTGTGGGGTCACGAGTCCTGCCAGCAAACCTGCTCTGGTGTGGGGTCCTCTCTCCACGGGGCCACAGATCCTTGCAGGAGCCTGCTCCAGCACAGGCTTCCCACAGGATCACAGCCTCCTTTGGGCACCCACCTGCTCTGCCCTGCGGTCCTCCATGGCTGGGGTGGATCTCTGCTGCCCCATGGACCTCCCTGGGCTGCAGGGGCACAGCTGCCTCACCACGCTCTGCACCAGGGGCTGCAGGGGGATCTCTGCTCCAGCACCCCCTGGAGCAGCTCCTCCTCCTCCTTTGTTGGTCTTGGGGTCTGCAGAGCTGTTGCTCTCACTCCCATCCCACTCTTCAGCTGAAGCTGTTGTGCAGTTTTTTTCCCTTTTTTTTAATATGGAATTCCACAGGCACTACCCCTGTCACTGATAGGCTGAGCCTTGGCCAGCAGTGGGTCCCTCTTGGATCTGGCTGGCATTGGCTCTATCAGAAGCCATAGGTTAAACTTCTAGTAGCTCTTCAACAAACAGACCCCTGTGGCCCCTCAAAACCTGGCCATGCAAACTCACCTTTGAAATATTGTGAGCTGAAATTTTTATTTTCCTAGCTGGACTTGAATAGGATAATAGCAGTGCTACTTATCTGTAAAATGGGTTATAAACAATTCAGATTATTTTCTTCTTTTACTTGTGTTAAGGGTCTTGTCAGACATTTGATTGTTACAAGTGTAACACAGGACATATGGCTCAAAGTAGGGACATATTTTTTATCAATAATTACCCACAGGAATGTGAAGTTTTAACCTCTGCTCATGGTCAGAGTCCCCACTGTTTCTGCAGTACATCAGGACAGGATGAGAGCCATAAATGGGTTTCTCATTTTCCATTTCTGGAAGTCTGTGGTATATAGAAGGACCACTAAAATGCGATGCACAAAAAAGACCCCAGTGCCTGGCATTATGATAGTCCTTAAATACATCTACTAAAATAATATAAAAAAACCAAGAATTGCCCATGATAAAGATGATACAGTTTAAAAAAAATGTTAATGACCATGGATGTGCATGTGCATGCCATGACTGGACATATTTCCTGTGTGGTATAGCAGAGAGACAACACGTGGTGCTCATATCCTACACCTGACCTGCGAGGTCTTAAATTTATCTGCAATTTCTCCAGAGGCCAAAGACTTGGCTCCCTGGACTCAGGCTTTCAAAGTGCCACAATTGAGCTCCACTGCCACAGCAAGGCACATCACTGCAGGTGTAGTTGGAAGGAAGGAGAAATGGCAAACACGCTTCAGCTAATAACATTACTGAAAGCAGTGCTGGTGCAGAAGTGAGCATGTGAGGCAAAATAGAGCTGTGCACAAATAGCAGTAGCTAAAAACTGGCCAAATTGAGTAAAAAAAAAATAAATGGAGGGGAGTAAAATTAAGTTTCATTTTAATACCTTGGAAATGACATGTGGGGCAAAAAATATAAAAAACCATATGGGGACACCTTTGCTCTTGCAGTTTTGCCAGTATTCTGCTACCCAACTCTCCTTTTGGTGAAGACACTTCCAAACAATTCAGTGCTGCTGCCTTTTTATGCTGTGAGCATGGTCTGGTGGCTGTTCCACAAAATAGCACACAGGAGGAGATTTGCTTGAATGTGATCTCCATAAAGTTTGTTTACAATTATAATCAAACATTATTGGTCTTTGTGCTGAGTACACGGTGATTTAGGCTCTCAAACCACAGTAGAGCCAAACACCAGGGAAACATGGGGAAGGAGACATCTGCCAGCACATGAGGCTGTGCCCTTTCTGCTGTCACAGGAGGATTCAGAAATGGCATAAGGACTTGGACATGAGGTCCAGTTCTTGTGGTGCAATGAGCAGCATTTCTGCCAAGCAGTCAGTAATGAAGGGCCTGTGAGTGCTCTCAGCTCAGCCATTTGCAAGGTGAATATAAAACCTCAGATTTTGAAACTGTAACCTCATGGCATTTGTGAGCTCTACAATGGCCACTGGAGCTGCAAAGAGAAGCCCTTACACAAATTTTGATGGAGTTTCTCAGCTCAGAGTTTGTTCCACTGCCACTATTTTCATGCTGTTTACTTGTATAATAATCAAAATTATTCAGTAATTTTTTGCTTCACAGGGCCTTGTCCTCCACTTTTTTCCCCTCTTATTGTGCTTCATGTAAGGCAGCATGTGCTGTCTCTCTTTCTGCTGATCCCCTGGCTGAGTCTTTTATCAGCTCTTCTGAGATAAGAGGTTAGGGTGGGGAGGTACTCAGGTTTGTGAAGTCTAATAAACACAATCTGGTGTTTCTGCCCTCACAGAAATACAAGCAGAGATCTCTGCCTCTTGCTCCCTATAATTATGGAGCAACAGGTATGCAGATATTGCTTTCCAGGTGAATTCAGCTCATCGTTGTACCCAGCAGAAAAATACCAAGATGAATGGTGCTGTGGGTCCAGAAATTAGACAAGTCACAATTTCTCTCAGATTCCCAGGTGGAGAAGGCATCTGCTCGGTGGCAGGTTCTTGGATCATGACATGAGGAAGACCAAGCTCTGCAGGGCAGGGCTGGCCAACAGGGGGAACCATGCTGAGAGGATGGGAACCAAGGTGCTTGCTGAGCAGAAAGGAGCCAGGATGAAAGTAGTCAAGAATAACCAAGCAAGGGCTGGGAGGCATGAGCAAGTCTTCTGTAGCTGAAGGCAGAAACTGGAACCAGGGATAAGGCAGGCAGGAATAAGGACCAAAGGGCAGGCAGAAACAACTGGAGCATAGCTGCAGCAATGAGAAGTACTGGACTGAAATGGCCAGCACTGCCTTTTATACCTGACAAATACAGCAAGCCACCTGTCAGCCTGTACAACTGGAAATAGGGCTGCTGCCTGACCTCTGCAAGGCTTTGCAAGGATTGTCTCCAGACTTGCAGTGGGGCTTGTCTGATGCTTAGTAAAGAAAGAATCAGTAAAAGACCTCCACTCGGCTAGGAGAGAAAGAGAACAACAATAAGCTAAGAGAACAATAATAGTCTGAACAATATATTATTTTTCTAAACTGGATAGACCTGAGCGTTGCTGGATAATAGTCATTTGCTTTCAAATTTTCACCCCTAAGTGGTGAGCAAAAAAAAAATATAGCCCAGCAATATAGATTTTGACAGACAAATCATTCTAAGAATTAAATGTGTGGTAGACTGAATTATTGTAGAAGTTATCAAATGAGTCGTTAGGAAAAATTGTTCTTAGCCAGATCACTGCTAGGGGTGAGCAATAAAGAGAAGAAAAAGGAAAAAAGAAGGAAAAAGAAAATGCCTGGGGCAGTGGCCTCCAAGTGTGACTGCCACACTAATAAATTAGAAAAAGAGTCATTAGTAGGTGCAACAAAGGGGAGAATTAAGGCCCAAATCTATGAAAGTTAACAATCCAATGCTAATGAAGACCTATCTAGAAATTTGAAAGGAGAAGCAATAAGGAAAACTTTAACAGGAGTCATGCTGATAAAAATAATTTTGTACAAAGCTATGTTCATGGCATGTAGGAAACTGCAAGGAGCTCACACTGACTGTCTCAGCAGGAAGGACACTAAGGCTGTGGGCAGGTGTCCTTCTCAGGGCCACTGGAAATAATTAATTAGTCTGGTCAACCCACAGCAGCCCATCACCATTCCTCTCAAAGACTCTGCTATCTGTCAGCCTGGAGTGAGCTTGGATGGCCAGGACCTGCCGTTCCCCCACTAATCTTGGCTGAAACCCGAAGAAGGCCAGGGTCCCTAAGCCAGCTGCCCTCAAAGGGTGGGACACCAGGGTGGGAAAGGGGGCCAGCAGCCTCACATGGCCACTTGCAGGCTGTTCCTCTTCAGAATGCAAGCTGCCTCTCCTCCTCCTCAGGGGATGAGGGAGGAGATGCTCCCCATTGGAGGGTGTCCTTTCAAAGACAGCCCTCCACGTTTGGTGCAAAGTTTCTGCAGGAAAGGACTGATGCTGAAATGGAGTCTTTCACCAGCACCAGAACAAAACAGGCCTGAAAGCATTTTGCAAGCAATTTTCAGTTTGTGGAGAGTTTCAGATTTTGCTAATTTTTTCTTGATTTTGAATATGGGCTTTGTCTATTTTTCAATGTCTAAACATTTCCATGTCCAGGAAGACCACGCCCTATTCAGCTGCATCAACATCCTGATCATTGCTTCAAACAATCTGTAGTCTTTGTTATCAGAATCATCAGTAGTTACTACCTCATTTCTGCTACTGGCTCGACACAACTGCCTGGGACAATGTTTCGTGGTCTGAATGCCTCTGTGTTCCTCCCCTGAAATAAATAAATAACGACGAGTAATATTTTCCCAATGGTTTGGTATGAAACGTATCTTCCTTCAAAAAAACAGATGTTAGCAGTTCATTCACTGTTGACATGGGCAGATCTTTTCCAACACTTCTGCAATGTCATTCTTGAATAGGTAAAAATTGTGTGGTCTATAGTTAAAAACAAAATTATGTAAGGTAAGTATATTTCCCTGGCTGTTACAATGCATTGGTTTTATTAAACAGTATTGCATTGTGATGAGCTGCTGGAATGGCAATGTTACTTCCTTCAAGCTTTACGTTGTGCTATTTAGACATTTTTAAACTTGGGGTTGACAATCCCCACAGGAGGTGGTGATGGATGCAAGGGGAGTGGCAGGGAAGACAAGAGAGGGAGAAAAGAAATTATCAAAGATGAAGCCAGCAACACCACCATTTTCCCTTGCGTGATTTTATTCATATATTTGTCTCATACCACAACCATGTCTCCTAGGGATTCCTTGAACATCAACTTCATTAGTTACGAAGGCAGCAATCCATAACCAATTTTCTTTTCATGTCAAGCTTGTTCATGTATAAACCCAGCCCTTTTGTTGGAAACATTTGCGATTAATCCCACAAACAAAGAAAATGCAAATCATACAGACTACCCTAAGCAACCCTTCTGACTCAAGGCCCTGACCACCATCTATTATACACTAAAATGAATTGAAATTCCCACTTTGAGTCTAACCTAATTTTCTAGTGATAATAGGCATGGATTCCCAGAAGCATTCTATGCATCTAGATAGTAACATCCTAATTTCCCTTCCTGGTAAATGTTTTAAATAAGACTTTAGCACCAAAGGAAATTAACCTTTAAATTAATTGTAATTATAAAATGCCATCACTGATTTTGTCTTCAGACTAATTACTTGCCATTATTTAAACAAACTGCACCTCCTCAGAGCTTTTAAGTTTGTTTCTCTCTGCAGTGCTGTGCCAAATGATCACAGAGCAGGCTGTGTAATGTCTGCCAAGCCCTGTGACACCTTGGACTGCTCAGCTCCATTTGCATCTCAAACGCAGCCTCTTTCACTTGTCATATCTCCCTGCCATAAACTTGCTCCCCTGTGCTTCAGCCTCGCACTCTGCAGCTCAGACGTTTTCAGCCTGCGCCTCGGAAGCAGCGAGCGCACCTTAGGGGACAACGATTGCCTGTGCTCTGTGCCGAGGAGAACACCAGCCTTCTGCTCCGTGAGGGGCCCCCTCCCAGACAGGACATGACTGGAAATAACAACACAGGAACCAGCTATTGATATGTGCAAAAGATTGATGTTGTACAGGCATGTCAGGGAATTTCCTAAATGTTCCTGGTGGCACCATGGCTCTCCAAGGCAGCTGTCCTTAGGATGACAAACATGAAGTAGCACCTTAGGATTTCAAAGGCTTCTCTCCCTCCACACTTCTATCAGCATCCTGACAGCCAAGGCATCCCATTTTCCTCCCTCTGGTTTACTTAGATCATGTAGCAGTCACCACACTAAATGAAACAAGTAAATGGAAAAAGCTTCTAATTGAGCTGCAGGCTGTAAATTGAAGAGCACAGCTGAGCAAAAACAAGCTGAAGTCTCAAAATTGTAGCGTATTCCTTGCATTCCCATTCACAATGACCTGTTCAACAATTTGGAGAACAACTGTGTTTTAAAAATTGGCTTTTATTTGTTCCTGTTATTATTTGTTGCTGGGCTGCCTCTGCTGGCTGTCTAGCCTGTCCCTAGCACCAACCAAACAAGATAGACCAGAGACTCCCCCTGGCATAAGAGAGGTGTCTACCACAGATAGGGCAGGTTGCTCTTTGGGGTTACATCCCTGCCTCCACTGACTGTGGTGGAAATCTTGATTGCTAATTTAAGCTGCAGGCCTGCTTATATGTGGCTGTAGGAGTGTGAGATGGAGGCCACCTGTGACAGCATGGAAAAGGTGAAGGTGCGTTCTGGTGTTTTCCAGAAAAAGACTCAGGACACACTACACTAACAAAGTGTATAGCTGAGTTATCGGATCTCGTTTTCTCAGGAGGCTGTGTTATAAAACCTTTCTCGGTTCAAACATAGTTGGACACTTTCAGGAAGAAAAGACCACTGTGGGAAACTAAATACAGCTAGACCTCTTGTGGTTAAGGAAGCCCATGAACAGCAAATTACTGTCAAGGATTTCTGGGAACCACAAACTTGGGATGGGAAACAAAGAAGCAGAATTAATACTCGAATGTTTGTTACCAGTTTCTCTTTCTCTTTGTTTTAGAGATTTTTTTAAGCAGGAATGGAAGCTGAGGTATTATTTCTCTGTAATGTCTCGCTAAGCAGATTGTGACAAGCATTTGGCACAGAAAAAAAGCAAAACCTGAGCATATTCTGCACTTCAATAGTGCCTTTCATCCCAGAAACTCAAAGTTAGGAAACGACATGCCTGTGAGTTTGTCCCTGTAATTATTTCCCATTTTAAATATGGGAAACAGAAGTATGGAGACATTAAACAATCTGCCCAAAGGTGGAAGGTTGCCTATAACATGGATAAAAAGAAAATGTTCTTCTGTCTATCCCATGTGCATGTCAAAATTTCACATCTCTCACATATAATGAATTTAATACTGTCTTTCAAAAGAAAATCTTTGTCATTGCATTTTGTACTTCCCAGGTCAGAGTGGATCCCAGAGTGGAATATTGTTTGGCACCAAGTTGATTGGCACATAATGCTGTATTGCTCACCAGAAGATATTTCCTGTCTAGGGTATTGCTGTCTTGCTGAACATTTTCAGTAATTCAAATGCAGTCTTTAATCCAAATTTTTATTGGAGAGGGGATGAGTGAAAGAATTTTAAAGGGTTATATAGAGCTTCACTTCTGTGCCAGGACATCCCCAATAGCAGGGTTCCCGGGAATATGCAGCAAAAATCTTCTAGAAAAAAGTTGTCATTTCTTTTGCTTTGCAGTTGAACTGGAAACAATGCCAGGAGAAAAGAAGAAAGTGTATGTGCAGGTTGGATCCCTGCTAGCATCAGATGGTGCAAAGGTTGTACCTCATGGTACACAAGGGAACATTCAGAGGGGCCATGTTTGTTCTCTGATTGCCTTGCCATTGCCTAATAGTAGGTAAACGCTATTTCTGCTCCCTCTCTGGGTCAGCAAGAGAGCCTTCTAGGTTAGGATTTTACACTGAGACACAGACTAAATTAGAGATTTTCTCTTAGCTGGGGTTATTCCTAGCCAAAGCTGTCCCTCTAATAACAAGCAAGTCTCCTTACTCTCAACGGAACCTGTGAGTGCAGAATTCCCATTTCAGTAACCTAGGTTTCTTTCTTAATTGCTAGAGACAAAAAGCCCTGGGAGGATGCTGCTTAACTGCTTATATTCCAGTGTTCCCCACAAAATGTCTATACAGTTAATGAAGTTTTCAGAAATACGTTGAATTTTCTTTTAGTAAGGCAGTAGCAGCTTATAGCAGGGAGCCAAATTGCTAGTGAGCAAATGCACATTAAAGGAACATTTCGATGTTATTAAAAATAATGTGCATCCTCTGAAAAATGCAGGCCTAACATGATTTTGGGAGGCAAATGAGGAGCTCCAATAACTTTACAGTCATTGAATGCCTCCAAGTAATGGTTGTTGCTGACATTTTCATGTTTTATTTTTAATTGCTGCAGCTAATAATGCTGATGAGCTAAGAATGGCTTAGGCATTCCAATGGCAGTGGTGAAGAGGAGAGTGTGGAGTTGGCAGCAATGCTGCTGGGGACTCTCACTCCCCTGTCTTTCCCAGAAAAAGACCTGAGGCACTCCAACCTTCAGAGTTCCACCTTCCTCTGCAGTCACAGGGAAAATGTTTGGGAGTGGTAAACCTCCACTGAGGGACACAGCCATGGAAAAGCTGCTCTTGTCTGCCCCTTGGGAAGACACAAGTGCTGCAGTTTGACTCTGGTGTACCCGGTGGGTACCAGAGCACTTCTGGGGTCGTACCAGGAGACAAAGCAACTTCGCCTTTAATCCTTGGTGCAGGATTAACCCAAAGTAGATTGTTCTCATGAAAGGTAGCACAGACTTGAGCTTTGATTTAGGGGGCCTGTGGCTGGATTTATTTGGTGTGTGAGTAATTAAAACCTCTAGACTTGCTGATTCGGTCCTAGTTATGACCATGATTTTATCACTGTATTGTTCCATTCCTAATCCTTTAGTGAAATTAGAGCAGGTTAATCTTAGTGAAATGTTTGCTTAATTCTACCCCAATTCATTTTTTCTCTTAATAAAATCTGCATAAAGAATGGAGAAATAGTAATTCTTTCGGCTTGTTCCAATTACTTTGAGAGCAAAGCTAATTCAGCTGAAGCAGCTTAAGAGCAACTTGACTGTGTTTTTGCAGTTGAGGCTCTGTGCCAACAGGAGATGAGAAATGTTCCATACTCCAGAGCAGTGTCAATATCTTCATCTGGTTAAAATCTGGAACATGCCCAGGTTTGGTTCTTGGACGTTGCATGGCTTTTTCTCCAGTCTTATGCCTTGCTGCTCAGTTCTGCCAGGTTCAGTGTTTCTGCCTCTTTTGCTTCTCTGTTGGACTGCTGTTGTTCCCATGGCCCATTAGCAAAGCAGAAGGAATGGAATTGAGTGTATGGGTGCTCACTTTGTCCATCATGAAAAGCAAAAGACTTTTTCTGTTGGTTCTGCCTCATCAGAAAGGACTTGTGGCTAAATGACTCTTTGGTATCACCCAACACGTTTGTCCTTACAAATACTAAATAACATGACATCCATAGGGGATACACTTCTCAGACAAGCCTGATAGATGCATGTGTTGCCAAAAGGGATGGAAAAAGCGAGAAAATGTATCTAAGAAAATAAAAGAATTTTAAATTAAACCTGAGCAGGAAGTATTTGTATAGACTGCAGGCCCTGGCTGTCACAGTGAACACTTGGTACATGGCAGCATGGATGTCTGAGCAAGGAGAGAACTAGAATCATTCTTACTTGCTACTTCATGAGGCCTCTCCATAGAAACTAAAGCTGTCTTCATTTTATGATACTTTGAGGGGCCAGATCCAATCTGAGCAATATTGCACTGTTGGCACAACTCAGCCACAGAAGTTCCCTTTCCCTTTTTGGCCAGCTAAGCTTCCAAACCTCAGCAGAGGGGAAGCTGCAGCACCTGAGCTTGTGCTGGCTTCATTGAACAGGGTGGGGATTCACCCTGGTGCCTCAGAGAGGTGCTGGCAGATGGGTGAGGTGCTCTTTGACTGGATGAGGAGACCTGGCTGGGGTGTACAAAGTAATAATGAAATCTAAGTGACAAAAGTAATGACAAAATAGTCAAGGTGATGGCAAGAAAATGTTCAAAGAAACATGACAATCTGTGGTTGCTGAACAACAGGGAGCTCTTGGTGCAGAGAGAAGAAAACAATACCATATTGGCCGTGGCATTCCTGCCAGGAATGCTGCTTTATGAACCATGGGAGAAATCCCCCAAACGTGCTCTGACTTCTGTGCTTGATTGGTGAGCCAAGTCTCAAGTCTTCTTCTTGCTTTTTACCTATATCATGCCCTAAAGCACTACAGAACAGTGAAAAAAATATTTAAGCCCTTAGAAGAGAGGGCAGGACAGTATTGAATGGGATTTCATTTTGGGGGACAAGGAATAACTCTCCTACTCTGTGGATAATGAATGCACTTAATGGGAAAGCAGGAGAAAATACATATGACTGGGTACTTCTTTAAACAGAAAACTCTATTTGTGACATACTCCTGCTCCACACAGCTTCCCAAAGCCTTTGTACTCTTTATACTTTCCTCACTTCCACAGAAACACAAAGACAACCGAATTGAGCATAGTCGAAACGACCTCCAAAGTGTGGTGGTTTGATTTCAGCATTAAATCTCCCCTTGATGGTTCGCAGTGACACTGTATTGCCAATAGATTACAGGGTTGTAGCTATTTTCCAAGCAGGAGAACACACAGAGGAACCCCCGCCAGCCCTAGCAGCGCTCTCAATCAAATAAAAACCCTTTAGCTTCCTGTTGCAGAGCTCTCCCTAGGATTCATGTATATTTTATCAAAGTTACGTGCAGTTCTGATACTTGTTTCTAAAGTGCTTTAGTATGAATCCCGATATACTGAAATGCTGCAGTGGACCTTTTTAAAAAAAATCCAGGTTAAAGTAGAGAAAAAAAATGAAATGGCTTGACTCTACAAAATGCAACAAGAGCAAATTTTGCTCAACAGGCTTCTATTGATATAAATAAGCAGAAGAAACACAAATCTACATCTATATGAAATCATTTCACTTCATGTAAGCCACCCTGGGAGCAGCAGGAACAAAGAGGAACAAAGAGGAGCTCTACTGTTTAACCTCTCATAAATTAAAGTCCTGTGATGATCTAAAGCTATTTTTTTTGGCCAGAATTGCTTTTCCAGGACAACATACATGCCAACACAAAAGAGCTATAACTTCAGTTGTAACCAATTACTCTGAAAATAGTTAATAACAGCCTGGAGCAAGGAAAAAACCCCCTTGTTTTTACTAATTGGGATTTTTTTCTTTCTTTTTATTAAAAAAAAACAACAAAAAACCCCAAAAAACCCCCTTGTTTTATGTCTTAAGCTAAGTAGTGAGACAAAGAGTTGCAATGATCTTTCCAGAAGAAAGGTGTATGTAAATTTAAACCAGTATTTCATTCCTCCTTTGTCTCAGAATTTAGAGATTTTAGACCAAGAAGGATGGACAAAAACACGATCTGGCTATAGTATAATAAGGTATTTAGGTTGAAGTCAGCAAGAGCCAGCGTAGTGGAGAGGTGATTAAAAAAAAAAAAATTCATTTTGTATGTAATAAAGCTTTAGTACTTACAGCTGTCCTCTTCTTCAGTAATACACTTCACAACATAACAGGCATAGATGAAGCCTGCCAGCTGAAACAAAATGTAATAGTGTTAGATGTAAGACTGATACTGCAGAGAAACAAGAGATGGCTTTAGAAAAGCGACTACAGAAACAACAAAATTCAGCAGACTTTCTTTGAGGAGGTAAAGATATTTCTCCACAACAGTTTAATAATTTTAATTAGAAATAAGGGAATTCTGCATCTTTCTTGAAAAACACATCCTTCAATAAAACTCCAAAAAATTGATCAAAATTTTTCCAATACCTAGTTAACTTCTTTTCAATCACTGAAAAAATACAAAAATGGATGAATTTTTGGATGGATGAGCTTTTAGGTACTGAAAATGTAAATATTTCTGTCAAAATCAGATTTGCTACCCAACAAAACCTGGTCCTCTAGCAGAACTTTTTTTAAAATCAGAACCGTGCCAACTAAATCAAGAACAAATTCAGTGCACTTGTAAACCAGCTTTATAATGATATTTTATCAGTTGAAATTATGGCTGTGGATTAATAGAACTTGTTCCAATATCTGCAGTAGTCCCCAGGCCTCATTACAAGTCACTTTGGATCTTCCTGGATGTGTTTATATCAGCATCTCACACAGCAGCTGGCAAATTTGTATCTTGTTCCCTTCAATCCTCTCTGCAGAGCATGCCCAGAATTGAATTGTAAACAGGAGCAATGGGATTTAAAGAAAATGAAAATCTGGAGTACTTATTGAAGTACCACCTGAAAAAAATGATAATAAAAAAGGAATAAATGGCCAATATCAAACATGCAACAGGCCAAGTATCACGTGAGTCAGCTGCTGGTCCCTCCAGCAACTTCTGTTGTTGCTAAGTTAGACCAGAAGTAAAAGAACAAATACTGGAGCAGCAACACGTGTCACATGTGGCCTGCTTTACCCAGCTTCCTTTTGTGTAGGTCTGGAGAGTTTTCTCTGCTCCAATAAAAGAAATCGTTTTTCATCCTTTAGCTCATCACTGAAGTTTGCATGGTAGGATGTCTAAAGAATTCCAGTTATTTGATCTCTGTGTAGTGAAAAGTGAGCTGTGCTGCCAAAATGTGTTATTCTGCACAGGCCACCTCACAGAGATTATTTTCATGAGCTGTAAAACCATCTGTACACTTTGGGAATTTGTTATTTATATGGATAACAAAAATGCCTAGAGGCTTCAGCCAGGAGTGAGCTCTATGTGAATGGTGCAAAACCCATAATCTCCGGCTGAAGGAGATGATGATCTTAACTTCAGTTTGAGTAATCAGTGGGTTGGACAGTAAAAGAAGTGAAATTTGAGAGACCATGTATTATGAATGCTGGTTAGTGAAAATGGATTTTTTTCTTGTTAATCCAAGGCATATGTACAATCACTGCAATATTGTGGGTTCATAGAGCTCTTAATATTACCCATATATAAATTAAATGCAAACAAATCCATTCTCTTTTGTAGTGCCTTTATACCTGAGGCAGTGACTACGCCTAGTTTTTTCCAGCTCCTACACAGATATTCCTGGAATTTCTGTCAATTTTCCATGTAGAAAGCTACCTATACCCACAAATACAACCTTCTAATATCTGTATATGCTGGAGATGGCAAAAGGGGAAAAAAAAAGGTCAGCCTGAAGGCTTTCCTTAAAAAAAAAAAAACCAAGACTTGATTTGGAGATCACACTGAAGCCAGCATATGTGTTGTCTGCTCACAGTTTAAATTCTTGTTGGAAGCCCAGAAGCTGCATTACAACAGAACCAAACCATTAATTTTGTCATTTATTATAAATCTGCCTTACAGTGCTGCTGGGAAGATTTTACACCTGGGAAGGATGAAATATTCACTGCTGGACACAAAGAAGGCGCTGTACCAAGAAGCGGCATTCAGCTAATATCAGCATTTCATCTCTCCTTTATTGGATCCCTCCTCCCTTTTGTTTCTTGGCTTCAAGACAGAGGGCTAATTTGCTCCACTGACTTATGCCCTGCATAACCCCATTGACTTAAATGACATTACTTGAGGTTTAATTCAGCAACGAATTAGGCCCAGAAAGGTTGTTCATAAATGATTCCATTCTTGGATGTGAACCTTGGCTTAATAGTTTCTCTGTTCTCTTTTTACAGACCATCAGATCCAAGATAGCTGAATAGTTTCATCTCTAGCAGGCTCCTATGCTAATCCTTTTCTTGCAGTTCAATACTTTACTGTCTTGTCAACCACCACAAGTTCATGTGTTATTAACTGAACTTATCTTACAAAGAACAGCAAACAAAATGTATCACAAATGGTGTTTACAACTGATCTTTTAATTGTGTTCAGTTACATTGCTTAAATCTCTAGGGAACTCCTTTGATATATAAGCAAATCCTACCGCATTTCATCAGATGAGCTGGTTGATTAAAAGAATGCCTTAAAGCTCAAATTGTTCTGATCTAAGCATGAATGTCAGGGTTTCTTCCCATGAGATAATCAGAGTTCATAAAAGAAACCTCCCCTACTCCCCTTCTCCCCTTCTCTCACATTTAACCAACTCTTTGCTTGGTAAACATAATCATTTTGTTCTTATTTGAATCTCACATTAGTTTTTTCTTCTGTGTCTCTCTCTTTTTTTTTTCTTAACCAAGTAATTTATCAGTTCTCAAACAGTGACAGTCATTCAAGTTTACCCTCTAATTGCATCAGCAGCAGTGGGCACACACCGCAAGCTGAGGCTCAGAACCAAAAGTGGCAGTTTTCACTTTGATGATACTCAATGACCTGAGCCCATGGTAACTGTAGAGATCTCCAAGATAGAGGTCAGGAACATGTCTCCTTCCCTGTGGACTTGGACTTATAAGAAGGGTACAGCTCATCTATGCAGATAGCCAAGATTTCTTGGGGTCTTTGGTCAACTAAAATTTTTATTGAATTCCCACGTGGATTGATGGGTCTCCCTAAATTTACTACCTTTGTTGCAGTACAAGGCTTTAACCTTTTCTCTCTAACAAAAACAAACCACAATATACCTTATATCACAAAAAATACCCCCAAACCCCCCAAAAATCCGAACAAAACAGTGAATCACTCCTCATCCTGGAGAAGAATATGGGAGAAGAAACAAAACCCAAACCAAAGCAAATAATTGAAGTTAGTCACATCACTTAAAGGGAAGTCCTCAAACACAGCACTGCTCAATGCAGTATGAGAATTACACAGAGCAGAGTCTTCCTGATTCAGTATCTCCAAAAGATTTTTGTCATACATGAGAAGGAAGGAAATGAGTCCTCAGAGATTAAGAGGAGAAGGAGCCTGACTGTCTCAGAAAATCAGTTTAAAACTGGGAAAGTTAGCTTGAAAAATCTTGTTGCTTTGCATTCCCTACCTATTTTTTTTTAATTAACTGAGCTTTGTTTTTTTGTAAACCATGCAGTGATAAAAATAAATAGGTGCAATAAGTGGAAGATCATTTCTGGGTCCCAGACCCATCAAGCTTAGGTGTCTACATCTGTCCCACTCACATTTTAATTCTGTAGTATGGGCCTCTAGAGAAGGAGCCATTAGCAACATTCCTGCTCATTTATACATAGAGTGATTAGTGAATGCATGTTTTTATGAACCTCATTTTCTGCACCTTGAAAAAATCTGCTCTTTACAACTTTCCCTGATATGTCCATATGAGAGTATAAATGAATACTGCTCTTTCTAAGAGTGACACATTTTCCAGCCTGCACCAGCTCCCTGGGTGTACTTTGACGGCATCTGATGACCTTAATTTTAGAAACAATGATGTCAAACACTTAATAATTTTGTGGGGTGTTTTTAGTTTTTTGGGTTTTTTTTTGTTTGTTTTTAATATATAAGCATGTTGATAGAACCATTTTCCTTCTGCCAAGAAAAAAAAAAAGAAGACAGGCAAAGCCTAAAATAAATCACCAATAAAACAGCATTACTAAAGCTTTGGTAATAAGATTATCTACAAAATGAAGTTAATGCACTTTATTGCCTTATCATAACTGTATAAGGAAAACAGAAAACTAGAATATTCCCACCTAAGTCAATGATGTCCCCTTACACCTCTAAAGACTCTTGGCAGAGCCTGAGTCACTGTGAGTGTACTCCCAGACTTGCTCAAAATGTCAAGTGCTCTGATCAAACTCAATCAGGATCAGTATTGATTAAAATTCTGTCTTGCTATTTTTTCCCACTTCTTTCATGGAGATGAATGTTTTTATGCACTGCAAAGAGCATCAGATTTGGAAAAAAGGCTATCATATAAAAAACCATAATTTTTGGTCAAGGTTCCCACACTTCCCTCTTCTAAAGCAATATCTATATAGGTAATTACTACAAGTTATGTTTATTAAGCTGGGAAATTGAAACAAAAGAAGGATGGCAAGGAGGAAACAAAAACTAAAAGCGGATCTAATTGGGATAGGGTGGTGAGGAGCAGGCTTGAGATGAGGATTAATGAATTAAGGGTTGTGGAAATAATACATAGTCTTTGTTTCATTGAATGAATATGTTTTTAACCTAGAACCATACTTGGTCTAGTGAAATGGACCTTAGACTTAAAACCCACATGCTTATTGTGTTTTCCTATGGAAAAATGTTTCAGTATCTCTGAAACAGCTAAGGCTTGTGCATTTACTTTTCATTATTAGGTTTTTGCAGGTGTCTGTGAACACTGCTTTGAAGACCTAAGGAGAATATGGGCTAGTTCAATCAATAATATGGCAGAAATACATGGATGTAATTCTGGCCCTGGGAATGCTATATTGCAAAGCTGTGATGTTACACATCCAGCCATGTGCAAATTAATTGCATTTCTTAAGCTTGCACTGGTCTGCACACATAAAACCTTTGTAGTGATGTGCATTTAAGGGGCAATGTTTCTTTAAAATGGATTTTTGGAGTCTGGAGATATATTGCTATATATATATACACACACACACACACACATTATGAGCAACTGAAGAACTGGAGAATTACTGTCTAGAAAGCTTCCAGTGTATTGATTCTCAGAAGAATCATACTCATTATTTAGCAGGAAAGGTGAGGCAGAGACCTTTCTCTCAATATCTGTAGATTTAAGTCAGTGTCACGGGGGTTCTAAAGCTGCCCCCCTGCAAAAACCCTTTCAAGCTTGATTTCACTGCCTTCAGCAGTGCTGCATCAGTGAGTGAACATCATTGCTGGGGTTTGATATAAAACTCAAGCTGCGTTCCATGGAAACTACTCTGTTGAGGTATGCTTTTATTTGTGCTTACATTTAACATTATGAGAACCCTGTCATGCCTCCAAATTTAAATCTCTTTCATCATAGAAGGAGAGAACAGGAAAACTATTGGTATAAGGACAGACTCCTGATAGGGAAGGTAGACTGTGTGGCCTTGCTGTCATTTTTTACAGAATTAACTATCTATGTACTGTCCAGAAAAAAGATTTCATTACTACGGCCAAGTAGCTTTATTCTGTACAACAAAATAATGACTTAAAAGAGCTAATGTCAAACTGACATGTCCATAAAAATATCTAGTGGGCACTTATGAAATTTAAAAGCAAGCCGAAATTATAATTTCTTAGCCTGTGTAGTCATCAAATTATTTTTATTTCCTCTCTTGAGAAAACTCAGCCCCACAAGTTTTTGTTTTTTTCTTTTTAGTAGACACAGTAAAACCATGAATCACAAATTCAGATAAGTCTAGGCACATTGGAAAAGAGAAGTGTGATAAAAATTGCATTCATTTCAACTAGTGCATCATAATCTTTTTTTTATATCAGCTGTCTAGAAGGTGCTTAGCATAAAATCTTCCTTTATTTCTCAGTGGACTCTTCAGTTTTCTGGAGATTTCATTTTTGTATAATCATTTGAAGATCCCCATGGAGACCTGCTGGAAAGCTTTAGTTTGAAATGCTGCTGGGTGCTTGAGAGCAGTTTTATCTTGTTCAGGGTTCCCTGAGCATCTTCCCTGGCAAGCTTCTGCACCTGATGAATTGAAGAGACTACAGGGGCACTGAAAACCACAGCACTGTGGCTTGTCACAAAAAAAGCAGTGCAAACCTTTAACAACAGTAGAAAGCAAGAGATACTTACCTGTTTTGTAGCTGTATTACAGACATTTAGCTTGACCCAAATTTCCAGAAAGTTTAAACTTTAGCGAGAGTTTTCTGCAATTTTGACCTAAAACTTTCTACAAGTCTTCACTCTTCCTAGGATTTCAGAGTGATTTATGCTTTTGATAGCCACATGTTATTTGGCACTTTTCCATGATTTCATCTCACAGCTAAAGAGTAGCGTGTCCTTCTTTTCCTGCCTCAGACTTGAAAGGTAACCTAAAATACAGGGGCTACCAGCTCACATGAGGCAGATGTGGGGATCAACTCCTGCTGACCTCTGTGTTAGCTGAACTGTGGAGTATCCTGTAGATTCAGGCTTAACACTGAACTTCATATTCTTGCTCCCACAGGTGAAATGCCCAAGCCAGGATTCTGCTGTACTCCCTCAAGCAGCTGAGACAGGCTCATCTCATTGGACAGAGGGTGGGCTCACCTGTGCAGATCCTCAGGTGAAGCTTAGAGTAAGGATGAGGCTGAGAGGCCAGGAACAAATTCCCCACCTGCATTCAGCAGGTACTAGGTGCAACTCAAATGTGCATTGCTCAGTGCAGGCTGAAGGCATTAGTGATGCCAAAAATATGTTAAACCTGGACAAATTTCAATTTTATATTTTCTGCTTTTGTGAATTTTTTCCACTTTACATCTTCATTAAGGTCAGAGGAGATTTTTGTTTACATATTTTTGTCAATTCCATCCAATCCAAGCGTATGGGAAGTCCTGAAGATGGAAAAGTCTATTGCTCCGTTTCCTCTTATGGTGTAGCTCTGTAGCCCAACTTGTCATTGTGAGAATAGAGTTTTGATTGTACAGGGGTCAAGTGTGTGTTGTGTGTGGTGCCTGCTCTTCACATAAAAATTATTTAGCCATTAAAGCTGTGTAGATTGCACAAAAAAATATCATTTATCTTTAAACAAAACTGCCTCTGTCCTCTTGGCAGGAAAAAAACCCCAACAAAGAATGAATTAAACAAACAAAAAAACAAAGTTAAAGGTTTTAAAATACTCATCAACCAGTTTTTTCTGTAAATAGTAATAATGGGTTATTAAAGCAAAAGTGTATACGTGTCTTTATGGGGCCTTTGTTCTGAAGGTTTTATAGCATGATAACTTCTATGAAAAAAAACTTTGGACCTTTGCCTCCTCTTGTCTTCTGGGAAAGCTTTGGAATGGTTTAATCATCTGGCTTTGGTATCTTACTGCCTTTGGCAGCAGTAGCTTTTCTTATCATTATGTGTAACTCTGTGTCACCTTTTTCAGACAGCCACAGGATTAGGATAAGAAAAATTGGTTCTTTATGCTGCAGATCTAACAAAGCCACAGACTCCTTGCAGCCCATTGAATGAATGTCTAGCATTTTAAATTGAACTCTGCTAGAAGAGACAGTTGATTATCAATGCTACTCACTCTTTTGAGGAGCTGTTGAAAAAAAAATAATTGTGCAGATTGTGTAGGGGAAAATATTTTGAAGGTAAAAGAGAGCTTTGAATTTCTGATAAACAAACACATATGAGGGTTTCTGTTCAGTGAAAATTCATCCCTCCATGTTGAAGCACCCATATGGCAAATAAACTTCATTGCTTTGAGTGTGAACACCGGGCCTTTGGATCTGGGAAACAGAAATATTCACAAGACAGTGAGTAGAAGATGAGAAGGATGTGTTGTGTCTGCCAGTTTCTCAGGACTGTGGCCAACCACGAAAGCTGTATAGAGTAAAAGTTCAGAAAGAAAGCACAGGTAATTTTCTCTTCTCCAACATCACATGTTAGATTAAATTAGATCATTGCTGTCACACAAATGACAAGAACCAGAACATTTCATCAGGGGTAAGAGACTTTTCAGTAACAGCCAACTCTTTCTCTGGGATGATACTTATTTTCCCTGTGATGAATTGCTGTTTATTTGAAGGCTCTGATGATGGTCCCAGGGTCAGCAAACTTCGTGGAACGTGACAGCTTTTTGCACTGCACTGACTTCATGGTGGTGGTTATGTTGTAGCAGCCTAATAATGCTGTGATCAAAGTGTTCCTACAACAGCTGGTGATGGTGGTGCTGACAAGGCAGACGGATGCACGGTATGCAAAGTGCACAGCTCAGCTGAAGCAGCTCTTCAGCAGCCTGAATAGTCAGGCTCATTACTTTAACATACAGAGAGAAAAACAAATAAGGCATGCACAGGAACAGCTCTAAAGAGTGTGATCAAGATGAATAGGGCTTGAACTTATGAAACCTGAATGCTGATGGATTATCAAAATACAGTAATACGTATTCAGCAGCTCAGTGGAAATTATGGACTAACAGCAGAGGAATTGACAGATCTCTTTGACAGTGCCAGCAGCAGCAGAGCTGCCAGGAAGGTGACTGTCAGGTGGAGGCTCTGCCTGAGCCCCCTGGCTGTTCATGCCTGTGTGCAATATGGAAAAGTGGGATACCTGACAGGACAGCCTCTGTCTCTGGCAATGCATATAAGGAAGATGAGGATGAATGAACTTATCCTAACTGAATAACTCCCTTAAGCCTCCCTTAACTCATGCTCTGGAGTAAAGAAATAGAGGTATCTCAGGAAAGCACAAAGCATAGGGTGCTCCACATCATTCCATCTCCTTAGAGTCCATACATTTAGCAAATGCACTGCTCAGCACAAACATTTTGCTCCAGGTGCACAATATAACAGCAGCAAGTGTCAGGAGGGGTTTCAAAGTCAAAAAAACCTCTTCCTGTGGTGTCTAATGTTTAAAGTAACTGAACTCAGCTAATATTTCAATGCTATTTTTCCTCTCAGCATTAGCCTACTGCAGGCTTTTTCCACCTTTGAAAACTACAATAAAATATATGTTTTAGGGCTACCTTTTCCATTCAGCAAAATCAGCTAAGCAGGCTTCAAAAAGCAAATGCCAAAGCGCTTTGTGAAAACCCTTCCTGCAGAAGGAGAACCACTGGAGAGTTTAAATGAATATCACACCATGCAGCCTAGGCTGGTACAAAGAGAGATTATGCTCTAGAGGCTCCAAGCAGAACAACAGATTGAATTCCGTGGTCAAAGGCACCTTTCCCCTTACAGAGTTTCTGCTTAAGGGCAGGGGATCACTCTCTTGTTTATTCAGCATGAAAAATAGTGATCTCCTTGCTCCGAACGGAAATAGTTTGAAGGCAGACACCCCAGTCACCACCTGGGGTGGCAGAATACATATGAATACATTCTGCAAGACGTGTGACCAAAAAAAAAATTGATCCTTTTGGCTGAAGATTCCAGTAACATCATATCACATGAGGCATTTCGGGGGAATGACGAATTACAAAGAGAGAACATTCTCGGAAAGGCCATGTCCTCAGAGTCTGTGCCTCATTGCAGAGAGTTAAGTGGATGAGTTATATCTCTGACAGTTTATGGACCTTGTTAATATAATGCAGTACCTGGGACTGTGCCAGCCATGGTGATCAAGGAAGTCTGAATTAGACTTCTGCCATCATCAGACATCAGATGCCCATTTGAAAATAAATGTTTCATCTGAACTGGGCACGTTTCTCTCTAAAGCAGTGGTCACCAGCTTGAAGCTCTGAAGACCTGTGTGGCTCTCAGCAACACGGCACACATCTCTTCCCTAGGTTTCAGTAACAGGCTGTTTAACGTGCTGAAGCAGAAGCTGCTTGGAAGGAAGAGCACAAGTGGCAGCAGTACTTTGACATGTTAGTCTTTATGAAAAATGTGAGGTTTGTGTTTTCTTTAACCCACATGTGGCGCAGGCTGCAGCTCTGTCACCTGTTCCAGGCATGGGTCACTCAGGGCAGCCCATCTAGTGGCAGATTAGGTTGCCTTGTCCCCAGCAGGAGAGGTGAAGGAAAGCTTCTGCACTAACAGAGAAGGCCATTCCTCATCAAGCCTCCACACTGGCAATGGACTGCATGGTGTGAGAGGAAAAGCCACAGACCTTTTCCTTCTACTCTGACAACTGCACACAAGCAGCCACCATGCTGGTACAGCAGCTGTGTTTCTTCTTTGTCCCTGAAAATACTCTGCTATTCTTGCCTCCAGAAAGTCCCAGTTCTGTGATGCAGACCCCTAACATGAATATCAAAACAACACAATCAATCATGTTTTAGTCTTTTTTTTTTTTTTTCTCACAAGATCTATAACATAGAGATAAAGGTGCCTGTTTTTCCAGGGCACTGCAAAGTTCCAGTAAATGTTATGACTTTTGGTTGCAGTTTTTGCATTGAAGGCATGAAAAGTGCTACAGCTACATATACTATTCTATGTTGTTATTTGTCTATAATAATACTCTGTGCAGAATATAAGCAATGTGTTAATGCTTTATTTTTAATGTTGTTTTTATTTAATTTGTGTATTACAGCTGTTCATTGCATCACTTCTTTTGCAATTTCCTGTCAAAAATACATATTTAGTAGACAGAAATTTGGTGTTGACTTGAACAGATGCACCAAGTCTTTGAAAAATGAAACACAATGTTATTTTCTACTGAAGGTTAGAGAAAAAAAATATTTTTAGATGTTTGGTTCCTCTACTTCACCAGTTCATTGCCAGAATGGTAAAATATTTCATCTGGCTGTATTGACATGGCAGAATAAAGGGTAGAAGGATAATTTAATTGAAGAGCCGTGAGAGAACACAGCACAGCACTGTGCAATGAGATCCATAGCCATCTTTGCTGACCACTGAGCTGTGCAGCTGCATGGCAGCAATAAATATAGGGTAAAGTTTTAGTGAGGGGTTTTCTGCCCCCTGGTTTCTTATATACCCAAAATAAGTGGAAAAATTTAAATTGAAATCTTTAGAAGTTAATTTCAATGGAAATCTTTAGAAGAGTTTTAGGGAAAGTGTGCATAAAGTTGAGTCAGTCTCCTCAAAAGAAGGAAAAGAAATTCTGCTGTCAGAGGTCAATTCTAGTCCTGTTTCCAATTCAAAAGCTTTGATCTGAGATGTTTTGTATGATCAAAACATTTTCAAATATTTTCAAATATCAAGATACTTGATGCGAGTCAGCAGCAAAGTTGTATGTACTAGGAAACATCAGGAGAATATTCCAAAGGAAGAAGAAAAACATTATTTGCAGTATAATGTACTGGAGGGCTGCTTAGAGTGCGTTGTCAGAGGGGAAAGAAGAGTGCCAGCACAGATGAAAAGAGGACCAGGTACTCAAGTGCACGCAGGCATGCTGACCTACCTTTCATTGGTATTTTTCCCTGGTGCCCTAATAAATTTCATAAACACAGATTTATTTGGTTTTTCACATTTAGGGCAGTAAAATACTAGTACTACCTTTTGAATAGAAGATACTTGGAAGTTCTTGGAAAATGAATAACAGTATTAGTGAGCAAAAAATCATGAATCTGTTGGAGCATAAGATTGCAGCATGAACCCAGAAATGTACAGGTATAACACAGAAGGTATGAAAGTCCATTGGAAGGCCAGAGACATTGCAGAATAAATTCAGATCTATAGAAAATGGAGGAAAACCCCCCAGATATTTTATGCCAAGACAAAAGAAACAGCAGCCAATAGTCCAGTGAACAGGAACTGGAGTGGCAGCAGTTTTTAGAGATAAAAGATTTGCAAGGTTTGACATATGAATGTGCTACCCAAATAAAATAGATCCTTTGCTTGGTTGTCTGTGAACCAGAGTAGATACAGGTCCAATAAGCAGGTCTCTGTTTCCCAAAAACCTGAACCATATCAAAAACATTAATAATACTAAAGAAATAGGTTAAAATTATGTTGAAAATGCCAAAAGCCTTCACACACAAAATTCATTAGGGCAAAAAAACCCACCAATTTCCAAAAGTATTGCAAGTAGTGTCTAAATCACAACTTTAGCTAAAGAGCTCTAATCTGATGGTCTTGGTCCCTTTGCTTGAATTACTGGGGGCTTGGATGGGACAAGCACAGCTCCTGCTTAGCATGTGTATCCAGATATTTTTTCCTGTGGAAACTTTGGGATCACAAAGCAGAAGATAAGTGAGCTCAGTCTGGGCATATGAGAGTGGAGATCTTTCTTTTACAAACTTCACAGTCCTTTGTTCAGATTTGCAGAGGCCTGCTGTTCCTCTGCAATGAAAACGAAATTTGCAGAGGCAGGTGGCTGCTTATGTGCCCAGAAAGTCTGTGTGCTCACAATTTTTTTCTGAAAACTCTGCAAAATTGTCAGTGAAGACATAATTCCACAACAAGGTGTTAGACTTCATGCTTAATATATGCCTAATTAGTAAGTGCTTGCCTCTGAATTTCACAGAGGTCTTCAGCATGCAGCAATGTAGACATGAAGAAAGATTTTATAGGAGTGGGCAGCAAACAGATGTGAAGCCCTACTGGTATTCAGAGACAAGTTAGTTGCACAATTCATGAAGATGTCTATTTTATCTGGAGGATGGCATGTAGAACAAAAGCCTGCCTTGAGATCCTTTAGCTTCTCATACTGATCAATCAGCCAAGCCACCTCATTCAACTCCAACACAGAATGGCTCCTGGATAGTCAGACAGGAATGTTCCCTTAGCAAAGTAGCTAAACAGATTGTGTGGTTATTTAAAAGGAAACTCTGAGTCCAAACAAGAGTTGTCTTCTTAACAGTGGTACAATACATCCTGATTTTCAAATTATTATTTTAAGTCAACACTCGAGGAAGGATTTTGAAACAATGGAGAAGGTTCAAAGAAGAGGTCTGAGAGTGATTAGAGGGCTAGGAGGAGGAGATAAAGCAGCTTGGCTACTCAAAGGAAATTAACTGTCATCATAAACACAGCTAGTAAAATATTCCCAGTGACAGGATGATGTACTTTTGCAAATAACTGCATTGTAAGCACCTAGACAGAAAGCTAGATATTTAGACAAGTTAAAGGTAAATTTTAACAAGAATTGAGGTGAGCTTTCAATTGTGGGACACTTTAAGATCAATAATAAATGTTTTATAACTTGAGACAGGAATTAATTCAGGGAATCTCTATGCCCTGTCTTATGTAGGACGTCAGACTAGGTAATTTCAGCATTTTCCTCTGTCTTCATGTTTCTCTACTATAATATGGTGTACAGAATATTGGTATGTAAGGATTTTAGTATATAGGAGTCTTTGTGAAAAAAAATTAATTCTGAAAATTGGGAAAAGTGACCACTGCTTTAGTGGAAGAATAACAGAGAAACTTGTAGTGATAGTAAAATATTTGTAATTAGTATCTAGCTCGCTCTGGTACAGTGGAGTACAATTACCCTCAACTGTATTATGATTTCTTTTACTTTTTTCTTCTTGAGTAAATTAACTTCAATTTGCAGACCCAGTAATAAGTAGCACTGTGAATATTACACCATTATTACAACATCTAATTCATTAGATATGTAATTTACATTGCTATTTATATAAGTGCTGAATTAAATCCAAAGAATCTCAGGAGAGGGGTAGCCAGCTTGTTCCAGATCTCAGCTTGATATTTAATATGGAAATATGGGGAAAAAAGGCACACCTCAAAAGCTTCAACCCTTATGTCAGGAGCTGCATGTGAGTTTCCAAAAAGGAAGAAAGTAATATCTTAAAATATACATCCAAAAAAAAAAAAAAAAAGCAGAGGATTTTAAGAAGGTAAGGAGCTCTTGGAAATATGCCAAAGAGAAAACTGAGGAAATATGTCACCTTGACTCACTCTTTCACTTCCCTTTTTTTTTAATTTTTCATTTTTTTTTGGAGCATATTATTTCTGACTAGTCTATTCTACAGAGGGCTGTGGATTAGTATGAAATGTGCAGAGGAACAAAATTTCAGTATAGACATTGTACCACTGGCAGGAGGTTGCCTGAGGCAAACACAGCTCTTCTCTGCTGATCACCACAAAACCACAGTGTCAGACATTTCCTCTTTTGAAATGATCAGGTGCAGAAACTTCAAGGCTACAAGAAACTGGGGCAGCCCATGGCTGGTGGAGCTCTCCCTTGCCAGCAAGTAGCCCTCATGAAACGTATTAAGGGAAGTGAACTGTAGAGCCAGCAATGACAGGAAGCTCTACAGTTGAGTAAATCAAGTGTATTATGGAATAGGGCTGCACTCATGTCCCAGAGTGACACTGCAGATCTGGAAATATTTTATCCTCATAAAGCAGAGTGGGACCTGGACAATTAATGATACAGGGAAAGATACTCTGGATATGGCTATGCTGCTAAATAAGAAAGGACCAAGAGCCAATCTCTGGCTTCCAGGCTGAATTTTGTAGACCAGCTTTTGACAGCACTGCTTTGGTGCAGCTCTAGCTAAAGCACAGGGGCCATGCACAGACTGCACAGCACAACTGGGACTGCTGTGAGTCCAGAGTGGTAGGGACTGACAGCTCTGAGGCAATGCCATCTTCTCTGAGGTGTTACTTTTCCCATTCAAAGTGTCTGAAGCAATGAGGGCTGAGTCACAGCCCAGCAGAGCGAGGTTTTGCACTTAGTTTACTGTTGCTGTACCATAAAATGGGTGTCTCATATCAGTCCATCCAAATTTTTCTCATAGTGAAAGTGGCAAGGCAGAGGAGAGAGAGCAGAAAGTATTCTTGTTCATTATTGATGTCTATATTGAGATGGTTCCTCAATTTTGTCTTTAACTCCGTAAACTACTCTTGGATGCAAGACTGAGGATTTTGTCATGCCTCTTGGGTGTAACAGGAGAGTATGTAGGGGAGCTTGGTGTTTCAAAGCATCTGGGATAACACTGGGAAAATGTGTAAGCTTGAAGGAACAAAGGATGGTCCTGTCTTATCCATCCTGCCTTCTGGGAGAGTTCTCTGAAAGGAGCTATCTCCAGAAATGTATTCATGTACTGTCATAGAAAATGTTCATGGGAGTACTCCAAACAGAGAGAGGGTGTAAGCTGAAAAATAAGTAATGTCATTTATCAGGAGGTCAGTGCTTGAGTTCTCTCTCTGGCCCTGTCTCACAACCAACACAGATACTCCCTTTGAGGACACTTGCATTTTCAGCATTTCAACATCTATGATCCTAAGGGTTGCCAAAATACTTGAAAGACATATTGCTAATGTGATTATTATTATTCTGTAAATCTTCACAGTCACAGTAGTATTTACTTCCCTCAGACAGCCTCGCTGAGATTAATGGTCTCCTGAATATTAATGCAAACTAGTGCAAGTAAGAGCTTCACAACTGGAACCAGACAGACTGATTAAGAATCAAGTTTCCCTTCACATTTTTCCACTGACCACATTTAGGATCTTCCTTGTGTCTGTGTGGAGATGTATCACATCCCTCAGTTGGAAGTTAGGTCTCCAGCATTTCCATTCACCTTACTCTGTGAGCTGTTTGCTCATTTGTACAGTGCATAAAATGGTGCACCTTATTAGTTATAATTTTTTTTTCTGGGATGCTTAGATTTACTTTCAGACATGACTTTTCTTCCTCCTCTCTGACATCTTTTAATAAGGGATATAAAAATGATGAAAGTAATTGCTAGACACTAGCTGACTTAAAATATTTTTCTGCAATGGGTATGTGCTTATGCTTCTGTGCACACATGCATATGAGGACATGCATGACAAAGAGGGAGGAAAGATTTTGGTGCAAAGGGACAGGCTGTACTTGTTGCTCCATTCTAGCTACATATTACAGTTTATGAGTTTCTAAATGCAGGGAATATATTTTGTTCCTCAGACTAACCATAGTGAAAAAGATGTCATGTGAAACACAGTCTGGCAGCCTCCCAACATCACTCTTCAAAGGCTTGAATATCATAGCACACTGACATCAAGTATTAATGTCATCTAGCCTTTAAGTCCAGCTTTAGTTTAGTAACTGCTTAAGTAAATATTAAAGCACAGGGTCAAGGAAAGCTTAGAGTTGACAATAGCATAAAAAGTATTTTTTATGAGAAAAATACATATGAATGTGACACAGTATTTTATGGCAATGAAAGAGTGCACCAGCAGAAATCAGAACACTCAAAATAATACTGCAGCTTCTTGAGCCATTTTTGATATTTAGATTAAATACAGTAAAACCTGCCCAGCAGAAGCTTTCAGCCTGTAGCACCACTTGTCCATTTCTTCACCAGAACTGATGAATCTGAATAGTCTTTCCTACATACACCTTAAAGCCAGCAAAAACAAGTAATTCCAATAAAGTTCTTTTGTCCCCCTCCACATAAGCCAAGGAATTGACAATGTTATAGCAAAGTAACAGGCAACTTATTACCTCTGTTTTCAAGTGCAGAATGGGAGATAACAATGAAATGGTTTACCAGGAGGTCACTTGTATTTATACTCTGAGCAGAATTGAAGAACACAGGCTTCAATCTTGACTCAAAGGCTGAATTTCTGTGCAATTTCAGGTACAGATAAAACTTCTCTACAAGCAGAATAGGAACTCCTTAAGACTTGACTCCTGGCCAATATTTAGTTCATCAGACCTGAAGGAAAAGAAGGTTTTCCTAGGGAAAACTTGGAATATTTTAGAAATAACTTGGCAGCTGATGCCTCTACCGGGCCAAGTTTTCCACCACACATGTGCACACAGAGTTTGCAGCAGCCTTTTCTCATTCTGGTTTGAGCTCCATGTGCTCACCACCACCACCTGTGTTTTACCACCTTTAACAGCCAGTTCTGCCCATAGCATCATAAGGCATCATACCTCTTGTGACTCTGTGTTCCTTGTATTCTGTCATAGCCATTTCCAGAAGGAATGAGGAATGAAAAAGCAAGTCACTTTTCTGGCCTGTTAACCACTGCCTTTTACAGTCCCTATCCTTCCCACATTCTGATATTATTTCCTGATAAATCTTTTATCGTTTCATCATTTTTGCTCTCACTTTAATGGTTTTACATCAGATCTATGCACTAAAAGGAAAGCATTTTGAAAACACTTGACCTATTTTCATAACACCTACACAGCAGCCTGCTGTAACACCTAAATTTTTCTTTCACCTTGTCTCAAAGCATCACAGTTTTTTTTTTTTTTTTTTTTTTTTTTTATTCGCAGTCTTGCATATTTTGGTTTCTTACTTACTTTGTGCTAAGCTTTTTCTTGATAAGGTTCAGCTGGAAAAACTCATCTCTCTGAGGACCCAATCAGGGTTTTACATCAATTAGTCTAATTGACCGAAGGCTTAACATATTTCTTCATTACGACAGCAAACACCTTCTTGGAGGAAACCCCAAAGCACAGTAGTCAAAAAATAATAATGTAAAAGACACCAACCTCTTTTCTAGTAAGATAATTTTGGAAATATTTTAGAGGTAAAAGACCAGGAAGGAAGTTTCCTAAGGGAGGGTTATTTCACCATGGTTAAAACTGCTTTCAGCCAGAAAGTTTTGGAGTGGCATAAACTATCACCCTATGCCTCACTGGGAAAATGTAAATAATCACATAAATAATTACAAAGAGAGAGTAAGATGCATATAAGGGAAATACATGAAGACAGAAAATACATAACTAGCCACCAATCTACCAAAAAGCCTTCAAAATGAAACAAAACTTCAAATTCTTCAAAAATCTATTTTTTTTCTGAATTTATAACAGGACACCTGAAATAATTTGCGTTTATTTACATTAGCTGTCTTGATTTCTTTTTAGCTTTTGCTAAACTTCATTTAGCTGAACCTCATAACTGAGACATTGAGCTTAAGAGACAATTTACATTATAATTCAATATTGTGTGTTAAACTAATCTTTACCTTCTATTTCAGATTCTAGTCTTTTATATTATGGTGTTTATGAAAGATAAAGACCTGCACTTTCTCCATATTTCTGTTACTGTGTTTGTCATTCTGCCTGCTACCCTGTGCTCTGTGTGAAGATGCGGGAGGGCAACAGAAAAAGGCAATTCAAAGTTTTCAGAATAACTTACAGTCATAAAACATTTTCAGAAAAGGAACCCCTGAGGGAGGTATTTAACCTTAGTCTTTGCTGGTGTTTTTGAACATCTGACCACCCTACTTGATAAACATGCCAGCAGTGTTGGGGTTTTTGGAATGTCTGTGCTGCACAAACCCCAAACAAGCAGTTCAGAGAAGAAGAGCCTTAAGAGAGGAGTATTTAAAGGAGTACAGAGGAGTTCTCTACATAAATCCCGTGGACATATTTTCTCTGTAGCACACTCCAACCCAGCACTCTATTACTTAACATTGCTTCCCTGCAGTTGGAGTCAGTGTCAGCTGCAGCAGTGTTTTGGAATAAATGGGCCATGTGGCAGTTCTTGTGCGTACGTGTGAACACGGAGGAAGAAGGTCATGACGTCTCTAAGTGCATATGCTCCACACTGAATCCAATTGCCAAAATGCCATTTCCTATTCTAGCTACCCTGCAGCACCACCTCTTTTCTCTTTAGCATGGGACATGTCCCATACTCTTGAAAGCTTTTTTCCTAGAACTTCCCTCAAAAGTATCACAGCAAGCAATTCTTCCCTTTCCAGCCCCTAATTTTGAATAATGGAAAAGATGAAATTTTCCCTTCAGAAAGTGCCCTCAACACAGCAATAACTATGCTAGAATATAATAATATAATTTTTCTCATATGTTTTCTATCTCTCAGGTGGGAATTCACTAGCCCTGGGGAAGGGAAGGACAGAAAGGTGTCATGGTGCCTTATTTCCTTTTAGCTGTTTTGGATCTTGTCAGGACTGGAGCTGGTGGTTGAGGCATGTGGAAAGAGCTTGGGGTCCTAGGCTTTTCACCACAGGCACTGATTCATGTAGGATTTGCTCTGGATTAATTCAGTGCAATTTAAAATGTAGGAAGCTTCAGCCCTCCTTTTAATATATATGAGGGCTACTCCCTCCCTGTGGAAATAGGCAGGCTGCTCTGTGAAAATCCTGGTGTATGACAACATATTCCATTGAAAGGTGAGGACTCCTCTTCCCTTCTTTCGTTCCAGCCTAGATACTTATCTCATTTTCCCTTAACAGCTCTAAACATTTCTGCTCCTTACTCTACATCGTCCTCAGCAGAAAGGCAGTATTTTTTTCTAGAACAGGTTTGTGAACTCATGGGGTTTGGCAACATGGAAGTATGGAGAGGTGTTAGTAGCAAATCTGTCTCTTTTGTGACTTCCAATGTTTTTCTTTATGTTTTTTTTAATGCAAGTCAACACTGCAGGTCAAAGGGGAATGCTGCAAAGTGGATTAAGCTCCATTCAGTAGCCTTCACTGCTACTCACATTCTACTTCTGTCTCTTCAACTCAAGTTAGTTTCTGTTCACTAAATGAGTACAGCCATGGTGCATAATCTGTCTAGCAAGCGGCTTCTTTCCAAACCCACCCTGTGAATCCCCTCTGTTGTCTTAGTCTCCCTTGGTCTCTTATCCCACATCCCAACCCCTGATTAATAGTGAATTAATGGGGGACAGAAACCAGGCAAAAAAGGACGGAATGTTTATGCTCCGCTGTGTGTCTTCACTATGCACTGCCCAGATCCCAGTGCTGACTGTCCTGAAGGTAACAGGCTGTGTCCAAAAATGCTGTGGAAGGGAAGCCCATCATAAGCTTGGGGAAAGTGTCCAGTGAAGCAATAATAGGAATGCAGGGCCTGTCTTAGAAAAAGGATGGAAGCCACTGTATTAAACCCTTTTCTGTCCCCTGTGTGTACGTGTGTGTGTGTGTGTGTGTGTGTGTGTGTGTGTGTGTGTGCAGAATTACTTCCTGGATCACACTGCTCAAGATTATAATCTATTTTTAAGGAACACTTGGGATCATATGAAAGAAGGGAGAAAAGCACACCTACGCATCTCTGACTTTTCCAACCTCAAGGCAGAGTTAGCTCTACCTATACTGTTCCTGACAGATGTTTTGCTGGATGAGTGAAAAGTGCTTCAGAAACCTCTCCTGGAAAAAAATTCTTTGATTAGCTCACTTGATCCATATCAGTAACTCCCCACTTCCATGCTCAGCACAGAACTATGCTGCTTCTGAATTTTTTTCATTGCAATTTAAACCCAAGGTTTGCTACCCTAGTAAATCTAGATGATGAGAAGTGTATTCCTGTTTTCCTTTCCAGTGTTCATTTCTGCAGCAAGAATTTTCTAAGCAGATGGGACAGGGGATAAGTCCAGGGTTCTGGTTTCTTCAAGCAGCTGCTTCCAAGGACCCTAGTGCAGGGTCTGGTCCTGGCCTCTAGCTAGGTCTGGGCTCACATCCTCTGCCTCTAGCACGACTGCCATCAAGCAGCCTTCTTGCCTCCAGCTTAGCAAGCATTGAAATTATGAAGTCAGAAACAAACACACCACTATTTTCTCTTTGCAGGATCAGTTTTCAGCCCTTGTCTTTGTTTCTCAGCTGAATAGCTCTTAAGTGCCCATCATGGGCACTGTGGGGTCAGTAGATCATCAGAGCCATGTTTCACATCCAGGCATCACCTGCAGTTAACTGTAAAATCAGAGCAACTGCAAAATCAGAGACTGGGGGCACAGACTAAATGCAGTTACCTAATGTTCAGTGACAAGGAAGACTGATACTTCTGAGCCAGTCCAAAACATTAGATGTTAAAAGATGACTACTGGTGAAAACTCAGTAGGCTCCAGGCACTGACAGGGTGAAATGTCTTTGCACCTCAGCAGAGCAAATGCAGCAAAGAGTTAATAGTGCTGTCTAGCAATGGGCATCTGACTGATGCTCTGAATCACCTCTGAGCCTTCTCTACAATACAGAGAGGATTTTACGTTTTATTTGACATAGCCTGAATCTCACTAATCAAACGTGAATAGCCCTACTCTGCCAGAGCCCTCTTTTAGATGATTAGGCTCTTTGTAGATATAACTGCCAGAGCTGGTCCTATGAAAATGGCAGTAATAGTGAAAGCAGCAAAACAGAAATTCATGTTTCTTTTTGTTGTTGTTTGCTTGCTGTTGACTGCAGAATTCATATTTGTATTTCAAAATGGTTTCATGGAATACCTTGCATAATAATTCATTGAGTAGATGATTGTTGTAGTTTATCAGACTTGCTGATGGCAACTACAAATCTACTCTGTTAGGCAAAAAGAAAACTGATTGGTTTAGAGGTTTTTACAGACTTACTGAAATGCTTCATCTCTAATGCATACTGCTCCCCAGCACAGAAAAGCATGTACAACATTACCTTTACAGCAGGATTTGAGCCTGGCACGACAGAATATCGTTATTTGAATCTGTTTACTGGAAAACAGTATTCTGTAATATGTGGCTCGAGAGCATGCAATTCTTTTTTTTTTTCCTATTACTTGCCCCTGGTGCCCAAGAGCTGGTGTCAATTAAATTGTAGATGAGGGAGCCTGCAATCATCCTGATTTGCTCCAGCAGTTGTAATTTGGTTAAGGCTCAAATCAATGTTCTGGTTCTTAACATTTCTTGAATGTGTTGAAAATCTAACTTAATTGTGAGAAGCAGTTGTCCTGTCTCTGGGAAGTAAACAAAAGGCTTCATTTAGGCTTGAATGATAATGGACCCAAACGAATTTTACTATCTTTCAGATTTCAACTTTTATATTTTTTTCTTAAATATGTTTTGCAAATAATCATCTCATTTTTTCACTGTATCTGTAATTAGATAGTGCATATGCCTTTTTTTCTGTTTTTAGCTATACATGATAATTATATAAAAAAGAAAATGTTAAACAACTGAGGATGAAGACATAAAGTTAAGCTCAGAGGGAAGAAACTGTGACTAGAAAAATGTACCACATATTGATATCACCCTACAATATCCTCTAAGACATTGAATTAAATTTATAGAGTACTCAAGAACCCTTGTGAACACAAGATTTTACAAAGGCAATATGCCTTTCTGCCCCAATATTTGGCATGTTTTCTCTTGTTTTCCTCCACTATAAACCAGCTATCACTGATTTAAGTGCTGATATAATGACTTGTTTCCTTGATCAACAGCTGTTCACAATTAGTTATTGCAGATTATTTCCTCTCTGAACTTCTACTGAGGGTCTAGAGTACCTTAGACCTTTCTGCTTGGAATGTTAAAAATAATAATTTATCCACATGATTCATATTCATTTATCTCTGAGACTGTGCCATTCTAACACACTGAAAAAAGAGGTGTGAAGTCTGACAGTGATTTTTCTGAGTGTTAGATTTGCAGGCTGTAAATGAAAAATTGTGGCAGGCACCACTACTGAAAGCCTATTAGAAAATGTGAAAGAAGGAATTTTTTAGCCGTGATAATCATATTATATTTAAAACCACAAGAACTAGAATAAAATGAGGGATAGCAGTCAAACTTTTGTGCAATTATTTTTCAATTTTCAGATAAATTTCCTTATGAGGTAACAAAAATCAAGGCCAAGTGCAAATGATAGAGAAACATTAAAGAGTATCTCACAAAGCTGTTGGATTTCTAAGCTGTTGGATGCTAAGCAATTTATTCATATCACAAAAACATTTCTTAGAGGAATAAATGAAAAATATAAACTATGATGTCATGAGGCCACTTGCTGGACCAGATAAATATTCGTTGTTCTTTCCAGTCATCACAAAAGGTGACTGTATGCATACTCAAGATAAAAACTGAGTAGAAAAATCCTCTTTATGCTACTTACTCTGCTTCCTTTTTTCCCTTCTTTTTTTTTTTTTTTTTGAATTATGCTAGAGGACAGCTAACCTGGGAATAAGTGCAATTGATGTACATCCTGATTCTACTTGATAGTTTAGAAACAGAAAAATGCAGCTGTTCCAGGAGGATAGCTTATTCAAAGATCAAAAGAACTACTCCTTTAAACTGAGCCCAGCTACAGAAGTACAGAGAATCACAACCAATGGTGTGTGTGTGCTATTAAAAATCCCCTCTTATACCAGAAAATAAGATTTCAGTTTCGTACTTCGTAAACTAAGTGTAAATGAAAGAAGTAAAACTTTTTTTGAAGATCATGAGGAATTACAAGGCCTCCAACAGAAGGCTCTTACATAGTGCCCAGATGATTTATCAGCTCATTGAGAAATTCTTTAATATAACACAGACATTTCTGTTTTTTGTTTTTGTTGGTTGTGGTGTTTTTTGTTTGTTTTTTTTTTTGTTGTTGTTTGGTTGGTTGTTTTTTTTTTCCACTGTGGGCGAAATGGGAGCAACTAACAGTGGTTTATTGGCAATTGGAAAGCAGATATAATTTTATTTAATATTACTAAAAGGTGGCATATTTGCAGAATACATTAGCTACCATTTGTTTTCTTGAAATAAGAGTAGGCATTAATGACAGGGGAATTTCCCTATATTGTTTTTCTGTGCTCCAAAAGACAGCCTTCCTTAAAGAGAGCAATTTTTCAAGACTCAATTTCCCATGTTTAGAAAAGCATTTTAAATCCAGGGACAAAAACCCCACAAATGGCAGCTTCTGGAAGCTGTTTTGTCAAGGGCCTTGGTTTATCAGCACATTAGGAAGAGTCTCTAACTTCTTTAAAGATTTAAATTTCCAAGCCATGTGACTGGATATGCAGACACTAATGACCTACACCAGACACCAGGTCTCCACACATGGGCTGGACAAAGCTGTCGAAAAATGAATGACTTTGACTTGAAATAAATTAACAGTAGTTTACTACAAATTGCATAAGCCAATAATAAAATTAGTTCAGGAACTGTTTGCTCCCACCAGATCTGTGCCTGGCATCCTTTGTATTCATATGGATTTCAGTATAATTTTTCAGACTCTTTTCCTTCCTAACTTACAGAAATGCATCAACTCACATGGATGGCACTTATTTTCTGGTCTGATCTTGCAAGTGCCTTTCAGAGTAGATGCAACCGAGGAAGAACATCCTCTACTGCAGGATGTGACAAATTATTATATTCCAGTCAGACCTATGGAGAATTACTAAACAGTGGCAATACAAAAGCAAGTCAGGGCAAATCAGACCAGTGGTTTTTTTTCTAAACCTGAATAAAACCTGGAAAACAATACCAATACACAGCTTACCACTGAGTGGTATATGTCTCATTAAAAAGGAAACACAGAAATAAGACACAATATATTACCTGTGGTAAAGTGAAAATTGGCATCAGACAGAAATCACACCATTGTGAATTCAGATTTAAATGAACAAAGCAAATTGACTCGTTTGGAACTGTAATTCCATGTGTATCTCATCACTGCATAAAAGGAATTGTGAACATCAAGAATGGAAGTAGATGCCATCCTATAGAAGCATTGCATGTAGGGCTTATTGTAGCACTCCCAGCATCCCCTGATGCACTTCCATTCTTGTAATTCCAATTATTTACCTTTCATTTAAGACTCTCCATAGTTCATACTGTCATGTGTTGTAGCATGTTATGCCACTGTGATACCATAAGGATTTGATCAGTGACTGAGTTGCTTTAACTCAATTAAGTACACTTGACAAACTGGGTGATACTCTAAGTTTTACAGAATTATTTCTAACCATGACAAGATGACACATCATTGTCTCTTGATTGCTAACCTAGATTGGATGATACCAGCTGATAGTGGAGGCTATCTCGGATGACATGTGTACACAGCAGTAATCGAGAATTCATCATGCTATTAAGCTCCTGCAATTGCTTTACTGCTGTTATAAATGTCAGTTCCAACCTATGATAACAAAATTTTCACAGCAGGGCTCTTACTCACACTTCTTTGGACATCGAGACTCATTTTTCTAGCAGCCTGAGTATTATGAAAATCCACAGAGAGGAGAGAGTTTGAGTTTCTTCTAAGTCTTATCCAACAAGTTTAGAAACAAACCGAGATCCATCTTGCAGTCCTGAAAAGTGCACATTTACATTGTTTCTTTAGAAATTGCATTTAGGTGTTGCCTGTACAACTCAATGAACATAAACACCTGGTTTGTTCTTCGGGTGGTTTTTTTTTTTTGGGTTTTTTTTTGGGTTTAGGGTTTTTGTTGTTTTGTTTTTTAATGAAGACTAGAATGTAAGTATCTTGTAACCCAGCCTGTAATGCAGATGTTTTAGTGAGGGCAAACCTAAGGAGAGATTTGATATGTGAACAACCTACATCTTTGATAACTCTCTATGGTATTTGATTACTGTGTTTTGATACAGTTTGCAATTTTGGATGTCTTTCCTAGTACCAGACCCGTATTTGCTAATGGTAGAGATGAATGGGAGTGTAAACATCTTTGTTTAATTTTAAAGAATGTAAAATTTTCTTCATATATATTTTCACATAAATAACATATTTTACTCATAAGCTTTTTTCCTCAGCTTTCTTCATTTTTACCTTTTCTACCTTTTCATTAATCAGAGGAAAATAGGATAAGAGGAAATCTTTTCCCTCTAGTAGGCTGTGAAAAAGGCTGTGAGAAATGGGTATCTCTGAAAAAAAAAGAAAGTGTATTGGGAATAAGCATAATTCTTTCTATAATTGTTCAGTATTTCCAAGGTATTTAATTATAAAACCTCTTTTCAACATCAGGGTAGCCTAGGAGAAGGCATGCTGCATTTCAGTTACCTGTCTTTCAGACTGTGACACCATAGAAGTAAAACTGACATCACAGCCATGAGCCTAGAAGAAGACTGAAGGGATGAATGTAACACCAGAGAAAGGGGTGCATACTGGAAAGTTTTTCATGACAATTTTAACTGCATAGCTGTTCAGACCTTCCTCTGATAATTGGATAGACTAGACTATTAGTATCATTGTAATTTGGCCAGTAACAATTGTTGTGTTTTGATAGGATTGTTAAATCTTTAATTGGTCTCAATAAACTCTTAGCTGCACATATCAAGCATGTAATACTTTGAGTTTGACAACTGTGCAATTTAAAGTGCATTGTAACTGAGCTAAAAAAAAAGGTTGTCTCACAAGCAGAAAAATTCAGACAGAGAAAAGTGTTTCTAGCCTGTAACCCAGCTGCTCAAGGTGTTTTCTGGGTATTTTTGGGTGGTTTCTCTTGTGTGAGGTAAATGTACTTTTTCTCTAAATTTCCTCACATCCTTACAGCTCCCTTAACACTGGTCAGATGACCACTATATTATTATAAAGGAGAATAAAAAGAGATGCAGGTACATTAATCTAACTTAAGCAACATTAGTTGTTTTTTGTTCACCCTGTTGAAAAGTCTTTTGAGGTTCAATACAAATAAGAAATACTCTGATGATGAAGAAAGAATCATTGTCATCTTCCAAATTCTCAACCGATGCTGTAATACACCAGGAGTCAGAGAATCAAAGAATCACATAATAAGCTGAGTTAGACGGGATCCTCAAGGATCAGCGAGTCCAACCCCTGGCCTTGCACAGGACCATCCCCAAGAGTCACACCACGTGCCTGAAAGTATTGTATAGACACTTGAACTCTGTCAGGCTTGGTGCTATGACCACTTCCCTGGGGAAGCTGTTCCAGTGCCCAACCACTCTTTGGATGAAGAACCTTTCCCTGATGTCCAGCCTAAAGCACCCCTAACACAACTTCAGGCCATTCCCTCGGGTCCTTTCACTGGTCACACAGAGATCAGTGCCTGCCCACTCCCTTTCCCCCCCCGCCCCCACCCTTCGCCCCAAGAAGTTCCACAGAGAGGAATGAAACAATGATTTTAAGGAAAATGGGCACAATATTCATTTTTTCACATCTGGTGCATGTATTGGGACTGCTGGAGCAGGGTAGAATGGCTGTCAAACCCTACCAGTCCAACCAGAAGGATAAATCCTTTGGTTGAGGGATAGCCAGCTGACCCTGTCCTCAGTTGCTGCTACAGCAACATTGGTGGCCAGGCTCTCCAGTCTCGTCTGGGGCTGGGAACACACTGCTTCTGAACCACAGAGGAGTTACACAGGTACTTGTGTACATGGGATAACTTCGCTCTCAGATGCATTTGATCAATCATTCTTCTTTTCTGTGTCCAATGAAAATTTTTCTTCCTTAGCAGATATTCTGACATGGGGACAAGTTTGAAATGTATCTCTTCAAGGCTTACTGACAGCAGCTAAAATTTGAAGTTGATATCCGCTCCAGCCAGTTAGAGATACCAGCTATTTCCCAGAGGATTTGGAGTGGCAGTGGAGAGCAGTGGAAGTTTGGTTGGAGATGGTCATTATAAAGTTTGGTTTGTTGGGACACAATAGTCTGTATTAATACACTGCTCTGTTAGTGAGGGTGTGTGGGCAGATGAATGTGGGAACAACTTGAGATTCGCAACATGTCATTCTGCAAAATAAAAATAAATGAAATTTTAGTCTCTGTTGTGGTCATGTAATCTCAGCTGTGGGGCTCCCTCCACTGCCCTTTTAGCCCATGTAAAGCTAGGTGTGTCATCAGTCAGATGGCTGATAAACCCATTTCCAACCCACCTGCAGCATTTGCCTGTCTAAATTCCTGCCTTGACCTGGCACGAGGTGAGCGTATCTCAGCTAAAACAAAAGGGATGCATTCTGTACAGCTGGCCCTGCTGGTCTGCACCCACAGCTCAGTAAGCAGTGCCAGTGCAATGTGAAAGACTGTCACAAATAGGCTTATGCTATTTCAAAGCTACAAGTGAAGAGAAATTGAGTTCACATGCTGCAGTGAAGCAAATCAAACCCCATAACGTTTGTATTAATTGCCAAAAGCAGATAGTGCCTGGGAAGCAGGATAGTGGGTGGAAATGCAATAAATCTTCAAGCTTAAATCTGGAAATGAGCCCAGGTCTTGGGGAGTTAGAGTCTAGTCAAACTTGCTTTTAAAAGTATAAATCTATTAGAAAAAAAAAAAAAATATGAGAAGTATATTTTAGATCTTTGGTTTTCTTTGGCTTTTAGCCAAATATTAATCAAAATTGTAAGAAAGAAATGGTCTCTTTTAGAACAACCAAATGCTCTCAGACCCTTTATTATACCTAATATACAAGCTTTATATTCTATTTATGATAAAAATATGCATAAACCATTATATTAATAGTACAGTGATGTGGAACCATTCTAGGCTTTTACTAATGAAAAAAGTGTGGAAATAAAATGTATAGCATTGCTGTGCAGTGATGCAGTAATAATTTCCTTTTCTGCAGAGGAAGCAGCATCAGAATTCCTGAGTTCATGACAATTCTGAGGCAGGTGAGGAAGCCCACAAACAGAAACACAAGCCTTGAGGAGACAGCCTTGGCCAGGAATTGTTTATCTGTACAATACAGGTGATGCACTCCAGAATCAAATGTATATTGGAGACCTGAGACAAGTTCATGCTCTGAGAGGTAATCTTACAGCTCTGAAGTTGATGAAAGGTTGAATGTTTTCTCACATAAATGTGGTGAAGATTTGATTGCACATGTTAGGCAGCTCTTGTATTCTTCTGTTAAACTGGCAACAAGAGGAAAGTGAAGAGGAACTGATAAGATTTGGGTGATGCTAACGGCAAAGGGATAAAGCAAAGAAAGAGAACTAAGAGTAGTGGAAAGAAATTTTGCTCATTTCACTGGCAGTACTTGACCTTTCCTTTTCCAGTTCTTTTTTCCTGACTTCTAGGGCTCACTGCATATTGTCTTAACTAGCACCCTGCTGCCTACAGGTCATTATGGCTTTATTGGCCGTCCAGAAAAGCTTCTAAGAAAGGAATTTAAAGAGTTAATAATAATGATATCATTGAAGCCAAAAAATATAATTTGTGGGACATTCTAGTGCTGCTAAAATTTATTTATTTTATGCTCTAAAAATAATGCTTCTTTTTTGAGTGGAAAGGGAAAGGATTATGTTGCTTGCACTGAAGCATTTACTCAACATTTTTTGCCTGCAAGTCAACGAAGTAAGGAAAAAGCAGAGGTATAACATTAAAAGGGAAACATAGATCTGCTCTGAGGATCAATACAGCCACACAAGCAAAGGTTTCTAAAAGAGATGTAGAATATATTGGCAAAACTAGTTTTCTGCTGCTATAGCTTAAGAAATTTCCACTACTGGATTTCATATTTATTTTAATACAGTAACATAAACATCTATGTTTTTGCTGGTAAAGCTATAGAGCTGGGGGCAGGAAAATAAATTAATACCATGGATATTCATAATGGCATTCCATGAATTTTCATATCCTGATTCCATTGAAATCCACATATTCTTTTCTCCTACTTTACACCCCCCATCCTTGGAAACGTTTCATCTATATAGATGAAATATAATTTTCTTGCCATATTTTTCAAATAATTTCTGTCACAAATCCATGCACTTCTAATGGAATTCAAACATATCAGGGCTTAAAACAAAGCAACTTTCTGATATAGTTAGTCACTAATTTTGATAGCTGTCAGTCCTGCCCAATTTACTTAGGTTCCTTTGTGGTAGCTTATGCACAGCTTTGTTAGCCCTAGAGAGAGACAGAATGGGGGAATAAAAAGGATTGTCTGGGTGACAGCACACATAAACAGAGACTTGTCAAATGCTAGACCAGGTGAGATGTCCCTGGTGAGCCCACAGCACTCTAGTAAGGAGAAGCAGTTGTGCTGGTGTTTTCACTGAGATACTGTTGGGATTTTCTTTTCCTGCCTCTTTCTGTGAAGGCATTTGACATATGGTTCTATGCTGTTCAATTACACATTTCTTTTCCACACCCAGATAGGATTTTTCATTTATTTGTCATTTCCCATTCTTAACTAGAATTATACTTTATTCATCCTTCCACATAGTCTTATGTTATTAATTTTTATCAGATATTGGAAAAATTTAGTCTGGAGAAGAAGTTTAATCAGCACAGAGCCTGGCTTAGAATAAGTTTCCCATTTTTAATGGGCTGGGGGTTAGTCACTAACACAGTTTTTCCCATGCACTGAAAATGTGTTTAAAACGATGTCATTTGATTAACTTGTAAAGTCTGAGAGTAGCTAGCAGATTCAATTATGGATTCAAATTATGCAACTAAATTGGTCTAATTTTTAAAAGTGATGAATGGAGTGCATTAAAAGAAAGGGATAATAAAGGTCTAAAGAGGAATTGGCAAGGATTCCATTAATTAAAACTCAATGAACAAATGCATACCCTTACATGAATGGGTGCACAGCTATAAATACATTGATTTGCATCAAAAATCCAACTTGACATAATGTTTACATTACATTGGGTTTAATTTCCTACATATCTGAAATCCATTTAAATATGTGTTAATGATGACAGGAGATATTAGAAATCTGCTACTAATATTGCAGAAAGCAATAACTCTATTAACTATATTAGGGTGAAGTGCCTTTCATGGAAGACAGAAAGCTGTTTAAAAACATATTGAAATCTGTACAAGATATAATATTGTCTGACAAGACATAAAACTGTCTGACCCTAATTACAGCTTTTGGTGGTGTCAGGAATAGCTCAAGGATAAAGTTGCTTTCTAAGAATCCTGAAGAGAGGATGGGTCACAGAGTTGTAAGTGCTGCACCCACAGACCAGCTCTCAGAGGCATCCATGACATCAGCAGTGTTTCCATGGGGGTCATGTCAGACCCTGCCACAGCCCAGGAACACGAAGACAGGAGGACACTTAAAGCTGCAGAATCACCTCATGGCCTCTGCTGTAACTTTCATTTTTTGGGATCAGGCCATGTTTTGATCCACCCGTGTTGGTGAAGTTTTAATTCCATCTCCCTTTTTTCGAGGATGGAAAACACCTACTCCAAGACAATGGTTTGAAATGACCACCTGTTCCAATGTGGATTTTCACACTTCCTTTGTAGACAAGACCTGAATCTCTGCAGGTCCTTTTCTGCACTGAGAAAGAGTCCAAACACATTGTCTTGCAGGTGAGACATAGGCCAAACCTATCTATATCTGCATTTTCAGCACATTTCTGTTTTAAACAGGAGTATCTAAGAACTGAGTGACCCTCTGAAGTATCCTTCTTTCAACCTTTCTCCAATAACACTATTGTTCAGTAAACTAGATCAGGAACTGCATATCAACCCTTTTTATCCAGCCTTCTTGGTTTTTTAAAGTTTTTAACTCATGAGCTTATTCTTATCAGTTAAAAAAACTTTTTTAAAGTTTTTAGCTGTTGAGCTTATTCTTATCAGTTGCTAAAAACCTGGCACACTTTCCTGCAGCTGGTGAAGAGAAGTACCTGCTTGCAGGCCTGCAAAGCACAGAGCTAGCTCCTCAGGGACAGCCTTTCTCTGACAGATGCAATGTGCTTCTGCAAACACTCAATTACGTTTTGAGGATGAGAGAATTTCAAAGGTTCTCACAAGTAAATCTCCAACCATTTAAATTTAAAGTATTTTCAGAAAATAATTTCTTTTGTATTTAAAGAATTTGTAGGAAATAAGAAAAAGTGGGATGTTTCAAGTCCTTTGTGGGTGAAACTTAAATGGCAGCTCAAAATGAGGAGGTTATGATGTGATCGGTGAGGTGGGGCTGGAGGCTGAGGGAGGTGCATCCACTGACAAGTCAAAACAAATGGTTCTTGTCAAAATCATGGAGAGACAGCTTGCGTTGCACAGGTCAAACGTTACCCTAACCAAATCATTTGCAGCTCATAGCGCAACCTCTGACTGGTAAGACTGTCACATAACAAAGAGTACAGTTGGTGCCTGGGAACGGAGGCTGCCTCCTGTCAAAAGAGTCCTTGATTCACCCAGTTTAAAAGCAGCTTTCCCCACAGTCTTTCAGGCATCCCTGCTTCCTGCTTCAGAGACTCCATCTCTTGGAAATAGCCTGTCAGGTCCCATCTGTTTTTTTGTGAAGCTGCCAGCCCCTTGAGAGGGGGTCCACCATTCCAATCTCCTGTCTGATGCTGGAAAACCAAAGGGGAATAACCTCTGCAATCTGCCAGAAATTGGTTTTTTGAAAGCAAGGACTCTGCTTCAGAGAGCTGCAATCTACCATACTTAAAGGAAAATTAGTTTTCTAAGTACAGTGCTTTCTTCTGTTGACTGCTTCAGCCCTCTGAGTCTTCCTGTGCTTCTTCTCCTCACACTGTGGCTTGTGGGAGCTTAAACCTAAATAACTCATTAACAAGCAAAATCCAGTACACTATATTTCTTATTCCAGCAGGTATTGTGAAGGGAAGGAAACAATGACAAAGTAACTTTCAGAAAACTCTTGCTATTTTTTAATGATAGTAAAACTGTCTGAGCACTAAGCAGGCTACAGCTGGTATAATTAACAGCTGTTACATTTGTCAGTACTTCAAAAATGATTAGCAGGTGTCCTAGTTGATTCGACAAGTTCATTAATCATTGGAGGCTTTCCTTCCAATTGGCTTATCAGTCTTAATGTGCTTTCACTGCTGCTTTACAGAGGGCAATAGTATTACACGGAGTATTATAAACATAAACAAACTGACATCATGTACCCCAACGGGCTTAGCATCTAAATAACAAGACAAACAAGCACAGTAAAGACAGCATGGAGCAAAACCTGAGAAAAAGTATTTGCCATGAGAACAAGACATCAGAGAGTTTCAAAGGGGATTTGGGAACACAGAGCCGTTTCTAAATGGAGTGGAATGGTTTGAAAACATTTGTTTGGATATTCTAAGTGGCACCCTAGACTGCAGAATGGAAGTTGTATGACAAAGAAAAAGATTAAGGTGGTCATGGTCATAATCCTTTACATGAATTTGAATTTTTCAAAAGCTTTAAGATCAAACATAAGGTTTTAGGGTGATTCAGCTAAGATAGTGAAAGGTGAAAGAAAAACTCCATCATTTTGCATAAAGGACAAGGAAGACAAGGGAAAGGCTAAAGAAATAAAGTTATGGAAGTGCAAAACTGAGTTCTTGGGACATGATAGAAAGAGGATACACAATTTAATGAGCGAGAGCATCCCCAGTGAGTAAAGGGAAAAAGAGAAGTAGCCTAGTGTGCCTGGAAAAGTTTCAGAGGTGAGAAGAGGACTTTCAAGTGATTAAAGGGTACAGGATGGGTGGATTTTCTTGTGGCTTTCAGTTGCTTTGCTTATTTTTGTTTTGTTTCCTTTTTTCTGGAAAATGAAACAATATGATACTTTCTTAAAGGATGGCCCATCCTCCAGCAAAAATTTCTCATGCATCATCATTCAGAGCAGAGCACAGAACTGACCCAGGGAATTCATTAGGGAACTGAGGTGACTTCCAGCTCATTCTGACACATTGTTCATTGGCAGTGTCAGAGATTGGGTTTTGAAGTTGATGGAACCCTGAATTATTCTGAGATGTCTGTACCATGTCTATAGAACAAAGTCTTTGCTGATTTTTTACAACTTCTCATCCAGACAGCAGACACTGGGTCTGAAGCTGAATGCAGGCAAACGAGTGACACAAGGCATAAATCTTGACATGTTAATGATGACAGGAGATATTAGAAATCAATAGAAATTTCTTTGCATGTTATAAGAATGCTCTACTGTACATTGGCTAAAGATCTCCTTTGACTGGACTGCAGTGAGTTCTGCTTCATTCATTCCATACACACACACGCAGATGTGTATGTGTGTTGCATAGCTGCCTATTCTTGCTTCCTACATTTGCTCTTCTCTGCACTGTCTCTACCTTGGTACAACAGAGGATCATTTTTGTAGGGGTCTTGCATACTAGTTCATAAGTAAGAATAGATGTCAGCTTCAAGAATCCTAGCTGACCTCATGCTGCTTCCAAGCAGGGCTCAAGCTGCTGTCATGTCCTCTTTCTGTCTAAACCGTAGAGATGTGAGTGAAAAGTGCTACTAACTTCTAGAGCAAAATACTGAAGTACTTTTCTAAAACTGTTCTGGCTTCTGCCAGATATTCCTAAAGCTTAACATCTATTTGTACCTTACATCTTGAGTACTCTTGAGCTATTGAAACCCTCTGACTTGGTAGATCCCAGAGGCTGAGAGAAGATGTTACTGCTGCTGGCAATAGTTTTACTCAAGTTGTCTGGGCAAAAGAGGTATTTCTTTGCCTATCCTAAATGTCAATGCCAATTGAAAGGCTCCATCACAAGAAAATGGTGAAAAATTCTTTCAAAAAGTGAATTACCAAGACAGGTACTGCTACTAAAAAAGCAGAACAAACTCTGAAACGTTGGGATAATTTGTGCACAGTTATTCAAAGGTATCAGCAAGCAGACACTATTTGTATGGAAAAGCAATTATTACAGGAAAAATGCGAGCCTGTAAATGTAGCACATATTGCTTTCCTATGCTTTTTGTGTAATTGGTATCATTATGCTACATAATGACACCAATTACTTAAAAATTAAGCACACAATAATGCATACTTCATATTTATTATATTCAGATGGAGTTCCTATCTGCAGCACTTCAGGGCCAGACATCCTTTAATAAATTCTACATGTGCCTTCAGTATTTTCTCTAGGGTTGTATTTTTTAATGCTTACTCTTTTAGTGGGGAATCTCAGGCATAAAAAATTAAAAAGGTCAATTTTATGATGAAACACATGAGCCTGGATATTCTAAGTGGCACCCTAGACTGCAGAAGCTAATTGCTTTTTGACTGAAGAACTCTCTTAAGTGCTCACACTGGAAACAGGTTCATGTGAAAAGCAGGATGCATCTCTACTCTGCTTCCCAGCCTGCTGGGATTTGTTGAGATGAGTGACGCTGTGAAAAATAGAAATCACCTGGAGCCTGTTAATATCATAATCAAGTGAAAGCACAATTACTGCTGTCTTAATCCATCTGTCTGTGTGCATCCGCTCCACTTCCAATCACCTGCTTTAGTCACTGGTGTATTATTATTGAGATGGCATTCAAAAATCCAAGGCATGCGTGTTCCAAATTGCTATATGCTCTTCCACATCAGTCTGTCTGTGTCTGTCTCTTCAGTGAGGCCATTTGTCAAGAAGGAGAGCAAACAAAGGTCGCAGATTGCATGAAGTAAAGCCAAAGTACCTTTGTGTGTGGAGGCTGGCTGAATGATGCCCAAATTTAAGTTAGCAGATTGCAATTTTGACAAGTGCCATTTATGTTAAATGAAGGGAAAAAAAAGTCAAACAAATGTTCTGAATTCTAACAACTCCTGTAAAGCTCAGTAATGCTCAATAGGTGCCACATCACGTCTATGGAACACTAAGGTAGTTTTGGTAAACAAACATAAATTTGTAGAGTATGATGGCAGTTCTGCAAAAACAATCTGACATGATAATATACTTAGTTTTTTATTTCACCCTGAACGATGTTTGATAGTGTAAGTGATCAAACTGAGTGACAAGAATTCTACATGATAAAATCAAATGACAACAACAACGGCATCAACAATCAAGCAAAAACAACTGCAAAAACAAGTAGTAATTTTTAATTTAGAATAAGAAAAGGCTAACTGACCTAAGGGTATATTTTCACATTTTGGTAGACAAGCTATAGGGAGGAATGTTGGATAGTTTAACAATTGAGATGTTCACCATTTCTAGCTAATAGGTCTTTTTCATGTAGAACTTAATCAGACGTTCTTTTGAAAAAGCTGAATATTACCATGTGAGTCTCTGACTTACTAAATGCTTTGTATAGAAAAATATTAGATCCTGGGATTCATATTAAAAATTCTACATCTATAATCAAAGAGACTCAGAAACCATTTTGAAGAGCATAAGGAGAATGGGTTTTGAAGGTAATTGTAGATATTGGAAATGAATGGTACATTCTTGTACACCCCCTTAAGATATTAAAAATAAAATTTTAAAAACAGCAATCTTTCCAGAAGTGATGATAAACACACTTTTGTGTTTGTGTGTACTAACCAGGAGTTAACTTAATCTCTCAGCAGTTCAAAATTCCTTGCTCTTTTCCAGTTGACAGTCTGTTTGGGAGAGAAAAAAATTCTTCAAACAGTCTTTCAGAAGAAAGTTACTTTTTAATTTCAGTGAAGTTTTGTTTAAACACCTGAAGTTAGAGGAAGAATTATAAACCTCCTGAATGGTCTATGCAGCTGCATATGCTGACTCCAAAATGCCACCAGATCTCTCCATGAGGCAGCTAATGGCATTAATGCTCTTCACACTGCCTTCAAAATTCCCCCTGAGACTTGTTCAAAGCTCTGTGCACTGAGTCAAGCTCTCTAAGGAGCTATGGATCAAAAAGAGCCTGTTGCTCCTAAATGTGTTAGAGCTGAGGAAGACACCTTTGCAAAGTTCAGCTCCAAGTTCAGACCTGTTCCAAGATCAAAATCTCCGAATCAAACCTCGCTCGAGTGCACAGTGCTTGTCCAGTCCACTGAAGTCAGCAGACATCTGTGGCTGCCCTTGTCTAGAAATCCCTTGTCTGGAAATAGGTGGGATTACTTTTGTTTTCTGGAAATTCATGAATTCATGTTAGTTATGGATCTCACTATCCAAGGCAATTCCCAGTAAGGGCACAAAAGGCACACCTTCATGTGACTTTGGAAACAAACCTGTTGGACCTGTTGGATTTTTTTGTTTGTGGCCTTTTTTAAATTTTTTTTTTTGTTTGTTTGTTTGGTTTGATATGGTTTACATAGAATTATAGGAAACAAACCAGGAAAAAAAAAAAACAACAACCAACCAAAAAACCCCGCCCTCATTCCTTTTTCTTTCTCAGGTTCTTTCTGACTGCTTTAATGTAAATAAATCACAGCGTTTAAGGAAGCTAAACTTTTGTGTAGACAAAAGGTGTATTTCAGGATAGAAAATAAAATGTACTGTGGAGGGATTTGGTTCATCCACATATTTAAAAATCATAGCATTAAAATGACTACTACTTTTGGTAACTTTTAGGATCTTCATAGTGAACCTCTCATAGCAGTATTATTTCCAGAATAGAAAAGAGACTGGAAATGCAGCATGTATTGCTTACCTATGTCTCAGATATAATCAGTATAATAATTTTTAATGTGACTAACCTCTTCCACTCAGTCAGAGCTTCATAACTCATGTGCAGAAGACATTTGGAAAGACTTGATGCTTTAAAAATGACAATTTGTTTTTTCATGCAATTCACATTTCTGTAAAATTTGCTGCATCGTTATATTCTGATGGTTGCAGCAGGAAGCAATAATCATGGCAAAAAGAGCTAACAGCCCAGGGAAAAATCCTTTTCTTATGATACACAGTCATTTTAGAACGCTCTTTACAAGCCACAAAGCCACTGAAACCTAAAATGTAGGTTCAGCCAGAGTACAAAACAATGATTTAGCAGATTAACGTTTTTGAAGATGAGATCAATTCTTGCAGTTTGTAACAGAAAATGTTTGCGAAAGTCTGCCTCAACCTTTGAAATGTATCTGGGTTATGTATTTTGTACCATTGCTACTGAGACACAGCAAATTTTCTGCAGGCATCTCTAATGGAGAATCAGGAGGCTGCCATCTGAAAATGAGGCAAGCGCCACCAGCTGATACAGCAAATGCCAAGTGGCCATTTAGCAGTGCCAGCTCATGATAGACTCACACAGAAAAACTACCTGCCCCCCCTTCTCCCTTTTATACCTAAATCTTCAGGAAACTAAATCACTTCCTAAAAGCAGGGATGGAGAAAGCAGTCTATTATTCCCTGGCAGACCACAAAGGACTGCCCATATTGACAATCTGTTTTGTGTAGGCAGGCTGCAGAAGCAATAAATCCTATTAACCTGTTCAAAGTCAAATGAAGACATTTAGAAAACAGACCTGCTATTACATGCAGTGGTGAAAGAAGAGCATATCAAAGAAAGGTTAAATGGCTGCACCAGTATTAGATGATGCAGTTACAACTGTAAAATTCCCCAAACCTTTCTATCACCAGCTCTTGCCCTTCAGGATATTAATTATATTCCCTACAGGCTAACTAGCTGACCATTCAAATATTATCTTCTGTTCTGTCAATGATAATTTTCAAGACAAAAAATCAATTTCAAGCTAACAGGGCTTCTGTGGAAAATGCTTATGTTATACTATGGTTTTGCTAGTGCACACTTCCTCTGTCCAAAACATATGCCATTTTGTGTGTCCAGGTCATTCTGGAGATTTACTGTAATGATGCCATGATGTGCTCGTTGTTATGGATTCGGCAGCCTTTCTGCCTCTCTACCTGTTTTGTTCGAGAGCAGCTGCTAGCTTCAAGCTGTTGCCTGCTTCCAGTGGCAGAAGCTGAATGAAGGAGTGCTTTCCAGGGAAGACATGTTTTGAAACAGACATACTGACAATAAACTGGTTCACTAGGGAGGTATAACATTGACTGGATAAAAGTTGAGTAATCATTCTATGATAATTTACTGAAACTGGGTGCAATTTGCTTTAAAACAGAAATTCCCTCTGCTGCTGATGTTGGACTTGGAGGACTTTTACTGATAAAAGGGTGGCATTTGCTTTTATGAAATAGCTGATCTTTGGAGATTCATTAAACCTCATTATTTTTTCTTATGCATAAGTGACTGTTAATACTTATTCACTGAATGAGAGGAATGGGGATAATGGAGTTGTCTAAAGCAAGGCTTGACAGTGCTTCTCTTCCTCCAGCTCTCTCTGCTCATCATGACCAAATACACTGAATTGAATTACTAAGGAAAGCCTTGATAATTTCTTGGGAAAATGGTGAGCTCTTCAGGTGAGGCTGCCCAGTATTGCCTTGATTTCTGTGCCTGGTTTCAGTCGTGAATCAGATGTGTGCAGTCAGTCCAGCTCCTTCCAGAGCTGTTCTTCTCTGGGAGTGGGGCGGATGTGCTGAGGATCCAGCCCCTTGTCAGTAGCCACTTCCCAGAGCACTTCCAGGAAACAGGGCTATCTGAACAGCAGTTCACCTAAATAGAAGGTAGGGAATTGCATCCTAGTCCCAGATCTATTTTTCCTGATCTTTAGGCAAAGAGTATGTGGAAGAGGAAACAGTTAAATAATTAGGTGCAAAACAATAGTGCAAAAATGTCAGAGATTTTTCTGCCGTGTTCTTGTTACAACCTTCTCCCTGGAAATGGCAGACATTAATATTTTATTGACTTGAACCTCTGGGGTAAGTTCCAGATGTCACTACTTGATCACTGTGAACATATAAGGAAAAATAAAGTCTGTCATGGCAATGTTGAATTCCCAGCTATGGAAACAATTGTTGCAAGAAGACAAATGCTCCTGTGGCATAGTAGATGCCTTTTTTTCCTCTGTTTGTGATTATGCACACACATCTGATCTGTCTGCAGAAAAAATGGACATACAGAAGGAAAATAAAGCAGAGGAAAAGTCACAACATTTCAATATTAAATTGTATACATTAGGAAATAGCTATTTCCTTTACAGTGCTCAGACCAGAATAGAGGCTGACAAAGCTCAAATGTAGAGTTAAAAGAATGCTGCCTGCTGGGAAAAAACCTGCTCCAATGGTTTTGAAAACATGAATCACTTTATGCCAGTCTATTTCAAGCAGTTGGGTACTGCAAAACTGATGTCCCAATAGAGCTGCAGATTAGGTGAAAGGTGCTGCTCAGGGGCACACCTTGAAAGCCCCCCAAACACATCAGAAGTGCATGTAGGTGCTCTCTACCTGCCCAGCTGGTGCTGAAGATAACATCTATTAAAGAAGTGGTGAGAACTGGCTGATGTCTACTGAGAATATGAGCGAAAGAACAGATAACCTCTGATTTCAAGGGAAAGCAACTTTCTTCAGTTAGATGGAACAATGACTTTTTCACTAATGAATATTACCTGCCACTTAAAATCTAGGCTTCAGGTGGAAATTTCAGAAAATTTACAACAAAAAGACTCAGTTTTCAATCTCAGACTCTAGTTTCCTTAGAACTGCAGAAGTCAGAGAGCCAAGAATCCCTAGGGCATGTCTGCAGAGGATCTTTATTGCATGCATTGTTTCGTGTGCTACATAAGCACTAAAAAATTAGGACATATGATGAACTTTTCTCTCCCAGTACTAGGATGCCAATTCATGTTTCCTTCCTGAGCTCCAAGGTCAGAGTCCACTGCATGACTCAAGCACTAGCTGGAGATCTAGATACCATTACTATTGCTAAATGTCCAGGGAACACTGACTCTAAGTGTGCAATTGCCATGATGTTGTGAACATACAGGAGTGTATATAGACGTAGTATCAACTGAAAAAACCTACAGACTGTCTTCTGACCTAGAGGCCAAATGGTATAGCACAGCTTACGTTCACACAAATAAGCTCTTTTTCTGCCTCAGAACAAGATGAGCAGATCCAAACTGGCTATCAGAGATGCTCCCTGGTTTGTGCTACCTCTGTACCCATGGCCCAACAGAGTCTGGGACAGTGATGCTGGTCTGGGCTGAATGCAAGACAGGACCTTTAGCAGAAGTCAAGCATTATGAATAATCATGCTGCATTTTTAGGATGACCTCTGTCCAAGTATAAATGTACTATGAAATTCCAGAGCCCAAGAAGCTAGCCAAAAAGTCTACCAGAAAACCAGGTGCTATGTTAAAGATCACTTGCCTGCACTTTAAATTAAGATCCTGACACTGTTATACTAAGACAAAACATTTCAGGGCTGATGCATTTTCAAAAGAATCATGTTCTTTCAGAAAATTCCCAATTAGCTCTGATCCTGAGATTTCAAGAGAAACTTAAGTTATCAAAAATATTGTGAGCAGTTTTCTGACCCCAATACCTTGGTCTGATTCAGACACTTATTCCAAGGTTCTAGGGTACACAGTTGCATGAAAGCAAGGTACTTTTAATTTTTCTTTTTTTCCTGGAAGGCAAAAGCCTTGTTATGCTGCCTGTGCTAGAAAATTGGTAAAAATTGCAGAATTCATAATGTCATATAATTGTTTTATCATACAAGCACTAAAGATCAGGGACACCTAAATACTTCCTAGATTTTTTTTCCTTAGACACACTTATTCTTTTTAGTGAGGTAGTTAGCTCTACCAGAAGCACTCAAGTTGTTTTATAGAATTTCAAGAATCTATCATTGATCTGTGCCTTCAATACAGGTTCAGTTACAGCTGCTGACATTGTTTATTTTTGGTGAATTTTGCAGATCAGATTTTCAGAACCATGGTATTGTGACCAGAATAGTCATGACTAAGGCTGCAATACAGTTCATTCTATGTTTTTGTAACACTATATTTCAATGTGCTCAGTTCATCTTCTGCTTAGGAAGCTGTGCTAACAGCACACAAAAATGAAACATGAAGCATGCTACCTAAAGTATACCAATGAAGTTTCACCACAAATTCAATAAACAGTCATAGTTCTGTCTTTTTCTATTTTTTCTGGGGTTTTTTTTTGTCTTTCTTTTTTTTTCTTTTTTTTTTTTTTAATATGTTTGTCTCTATAATAAAGTGAGGAAGTTGGCTGTATGTTTTATGACTCTCTATATTATATTCAGGAAAAAAGTCATCTTAACTCATGAACTGAGTCCTTGTACTTCCAGAACTAGAGGGGCTTTTTCTGGGATATGAAACAAAATGGCAAATGTCACTTTTATATCAAGCAGAACAAGACAATACCAAACATGGAGACACTGAGGAATAGCTGTACTGTGAATGGGGTTTTCAATATTTCCAAGCAGCAGCCCTCATTTTTATTGTGCCTTCAGAAGCAGCTCAGGAATGGGGTTGGTGAACCTGGCACTCGACTGTGAGTTTTCAGTATGAAGAGGTATTGCTTTTTGTTTAACTACATGTTGTAAAGGAATACTTATTGTTATAGAAGCTTGTCCTACTTATTGTTCTTGCTGTCCTTCTCAGCACTATTTTTACATCTCAAACAAGTGTAGTAAGCTTTTTCTACCCTGTAAATTCCTTTGAATAGAGAGAGAATCAAATGGACCAGGCTTTTTATCCAGAATCTCTTCAAAGACAGTGGCTCACCAAGACTAGGTAAATAGACCTCAGTCGAAGTCATCTGACCCGTGTTTAGCTGGAACATGTTCAGGTGCAGCTCTCATGCTATGACAGTGAAATAAAACCAGGACTATGCCAGTACCAGAACTCAGGAATAATTTACATGCCAGCTGTGGGAGGCAGCAAGTCAGAAAGCATCACCAGTCAGCACAGCATCCCCCAGATCACACATCCCCAGGACAGCTGTGAGGCGCTGAACCCGGGGATCTGTAATCTCGTTGCTCTATCATATCCCTACAGGGTCAGCCGGAATTCAAAGTCCCCTGTGTCAAGGAATACATATGAAGTGGTCAAAACAAATTCTCAGGAAAATTCCTCAGGCCTCAAAGTAATGAGTCTGATGTTCAGTTCCTTTTTTCTTAATTCCAGTCCCACTCAAAAAAAAAAAAAAAAAAAAAAAGAAAAGAATCACATTTGCTATTTGCCTTTGCTAGTGCAAGAATATCTGTGAGAAGCAGAGCTGCTTCTTCCAGTCTCAGCTCATGCTGGTGCTGTTGTCTTTCTCCCCACCAGGGAAATAAACCTTTCAGAGACAATCCTGTTTGCCTTGATTAGGTAGGACTGTTTAAAGCTGACTTCTCTCTTCTGAGTTGGAGAAAACTTGTTTTCAGACAATTACATAGCTTAGCTTTATACAAACACAGCTCATTAAGAAGGGAAGTTTTTAGGGAGATAAATGAGTACAATTCTACTGACAAAGCAACCTACTCATTATGAAAAACGTTTATGCTTTGATGTGTAAAATACAGTTTTTTGCAAAAAGTAGTGAAGAAAGGCAGGTAAAATTTGATAGAAGCAATAATAGATAATACATACAGACATAAAAAAAAATCTCTTATAGCATTCCTTCAAAATACTAATGACATATACTTTAGCATTATTGTCAAACACAGAAGCAGCAATATGCTGTGCTCTGAGCCAATGTCAAAGATGCCTGAACCTGATGCCTGTCTGCTAACATGGCAAGACAGTGTTATTAACATTTTATAATGATTCATACCCTCTTCACATTGTGCTGATTTTGCCCAGTCCCACAGTTTAAAAAAGACTTTCTTAAGTACCAATCTATATCATTAAGAATCAATTTTCTTTCGACCGCTGTATTGCCCTAGAAAAGAACTTTGCCTTAATTAAATAATGTTATTTTTCTCCATTAGGTTCAAAGAGTCACAACTTAATTACATGAGCTCTCACCTCCTTACTCACATATAAATATTCTCACCACTCTAGAAGCACAGGAAGAGACAGCTGATGTGCAAAGTACATGTATGTGTATAAGCATGAAGAAGAGGTGGAGGCTGCTGACAGAAGAGCGGTGCAGGAACAAAGTTATCAAGGACAAATCTAAGAATGGGCTTATATGTGCAAGATGTACTTCCTGCACAATTGAAAACCTTTATATTGGATAAGAAGGACTGGAAAATTAGGAACACAGCATTAGGTTTACTGCTGCATTTGATGTTTTGCAAGAGCTTTGCTGCACTTTGTTTTTTCCCAGCATATCACACTGTATGCATTTTGAGCAGAGGAATGGAATATGATGGTTTATTGGCAGAACACAAGGGCTACATTAATGGTCACTCTTCCTAAAAGATGAGTATTATGCATCTGAGCACAGTGAAGGCTGTTAATACAGTACAAGTTTTCAGAATACTCCTTTGCAGCTCTGTCAAAGGGACCTGCCTGTTTAATTTTAGAATTTCAGTTTGGACTAGCCAGGGCAAACCTCTGTGGTGTTTCCACTCATTAATATTTTGGGACATACAGAAACACTCTTTGGCTGTTTGCCTCATTCCTAATGAAATTATTAGTTAGCTTTTATTTTCCATGCATTCCTGTGACTACTTTCCACATCTCCCCTGCCTTTGCTGTTTTGCCTCTCCTTGTATCATGCAGTCTGTCCTGCTGATATATCTGCTGCCTGAGTCTTTCAGTCTTGCTCTATAATTTGCTGGTGTATCTGGAAGATGTTCTGCCTTTTTTCTCTGCTCAGGTATTATCAATATCTTCCCAAATAAAAATAAAATTAATACCACAAGGGGAAAAAAAGAGATTGAATGTACTTCCCTAGCAGAAGGCTTGTTTTCTCTTTCTGCTCTAAATACCAGAGCTTTACAAGCTCTCTCTTTAACCTTTGGTGTCCTGCTTATATCCTCTTAATGTCTCACTCTGTGAGTCTCAGCTTCTGAGGAGCATCCTGCCTCTTCTCCTTGCTCCTGAAAATGCCCACTGCTGGGATTCTTTTCCATCGCTTGCTTTAAAACCTTCACTTCTTCTCCTTAGTTTCATCCAGTGAAATTCAACTACTTCATTCTCTTGCAAGACTCTCTGTGGCCTGTCACATCTGGCTTGTCCCCTCCTGTCAGTATGAGAGTGCGCTGCTAATGAGACACCAGCTTCTTGTCAGCTAATTCCTAAATTTCAGACTTCCACACACTTCTGTCTTTTTCTGCTTTTTAGGATAATTTTCCAGCAGATAAAAATTTAGCAGAAGTTTACTCATTCTGAATCATAGGACTTTTTTATCATGCCTACAGGAAAGCTGACAATTGTCAAAGAGGAGGTCCAATGAAACTTCAAACTCATATTCCCTCTCTGTCTTCCTATCTTTTCCTGTCCTTTCTATATGGGCTGGCTGGCTTGTTTTATACTTCAAAGTTTAGTTCTTTTGGATGGGAACCACTGCTTTTTTTCCCAATCATATTTCCTCAGCAAAATTAAGAGCCTTTAAGTGTTAGACTCTGAGTAATGTATTTGAGCATGGAGGTCTAAAACATAGGTAGATAGTACAGTAAATATATTCTTGGAAAAGTACACTTTTACTGAGTACTCCTATCTCTCCACCCGGGCATGAAAGTATTTAATGCCACCTGTGCTTTGCAAATATTAAAGATTTTAAGACTATCCTATTCTAATTATTAATCCTTTAGAGAAGCAGGGAACATTAATGCTATTCTACTGTTCTAAGTGCTTAGATACATACACAGACCACCTTTCCATAATATTGGATTACCTGCAATGTTTAATGGAATTGTCCTGGCAGCATCTTTCTGAAATATTTAAGAACCACTGTTTGTATAGTACAGACAATAATTGGCATGAATTAAGCACCTTGCCAAAGGTCTTATGGTAAGTCTGCAGCAGAGCAGAGATTTTGATGCTGGTTCCCTAACTTCAGAGCTGTACTAGTGCATCTTAATAACACAGTTATGCTTCATGATGTTTTAAATCAATCTGACAGCATCAGGGCTTGAAAGGTATTGTGCATGATGCAGACTTTGCAGAAATCCAAACAGTATACATTTACTGTAAATACTACAGATGGGTAATTACATATTACAGATTTTGAAGCATGAAATAATAATTTTAATGGTTGCATGAAACATATACTCAAGCACAAATACAGGAAGGAACAAAAAGAAATTCAGAATAATATATAGCACATAAAAGTCAGTGGACAGGATCACTTTGAAAATGGTCAATACTTTTATGTAAGAGTTTACTTATGGTTTTATTTATTCGGTATGTAAATTACCATCAATAATGCAGATGCAGTACATAAGAACTGCCTTTCTTCCACTTCTTTTACTGGAATAATATCACACAGTTAATCTTTTCAGGGGCTATATAACTAAAACCCAAACTGGCTAAGACAGTGCCTTCACATTTGTCTTATTCCCATAACTCAGGCACTTATCTCCACTAAAATCAATAGATTTTTGAGTGTGCGAGAAGTAAAAGACAAGCATACTAAATACTTTTAATCCTGTGTTGGCGAATAGATTTGTAATTCTGTTACACTTATCTCCAAGGCTGATCTCTAATTTGCATCTTTTCAGAGTTTTGATCTACAAATGGGTTTTAATTTGTTGACTTTTGCAAGAACAGACTTGTGGGAGTGAGGGCAGGTCATGCATAATCAAAGAGTAAAACAAAGACAAAAGAAAGATGCAGGGAATCTGAGCTCAATTTCTGTATGAAATGCAGTTAACATTATAATTTCTTTGTACCACACAGGGACCTTCCTGTACTGGGTGTCCTGCATATCTAGGGGCTTTTTGAAAGATTTAAAAGATCTCTATCTAGGCAAATGGTACAGAGTCTTATGAAATGAACATAAAAAATTTAGGCATGCTTTTTCTCTCTCTTCCGCACCTTGAAAGAGGCACAGAGAGATGAAATGATTTCAAAAGAACATTGTGATAGATCTGGAAGTAGAGCCCTCTGACCTGAACGGCAGCTCAGGGCCTGAACTGAAAAACTTTTCACCTTCTCTTAGAAGACAAGAGTTCAACAAACTGTGGAAATGAAGAAATTGTACGTAGTCTCTGTAGGTAGAATTAGACATTGATATATGTAAGTGCTTGAGAAACTGTGAGTGCCAGGAGAAACTTTCAGCTATGTGGCAGAAGGCTGGGATGCAAATGCTCTTTACATGCAGAGCCAATGACTACCTTAAGCCCTGACACGATGTGCCAAGATTAACAGTGGTGTGTGACCTGAACTGTGTCCCTCCCAAACACTGCCCTTCCCATGGTGAAGTGGCAGCTATACCTCCTATAGTTTAGAGGTAGGAAGTTTCAGTCAGGCTCCACTCTGCAGATACTATACAGGATGCAGCTCAAATAGCAGCAAATCAAATCCCCATTAGTACTACTGACCTCATTCTTTACCTGGAATAATTCTCTCCAGAGATCAGTCATTTAAGTATATCTATCCTTGATAACCCAGTAGGCCTGAAAATGAAATAGCTTCTCTAATGCAAGCAACAAGAATCAATAACCTTTAAACACACAAGGACACTTTATTGTCTGAAGCATATGAGTATATGAGTCATGCCATCACTAGACCAGTTCATTTTGGTAATTTGTAGACATAAGGACAGGCAGAGTTGTGGTCCGTGCAGAGCATATTGGATGGATCAGATGCTCAAGGCTTGGGAGCTCTATAAATGAGACTTCCCTGGGAGAGAAGTGCCTGGTGGAGAGTATATAAGTACAGGCTACATTAAAGGTTAGTTCTTTCCAACAAGAACATTGAATTAGTCGTGGCCAAAATTATGCATTTTTCCTACATTTATCAGCAAACCCTTAAATAGCTGTTGCTGTCAAAGTGTGATGAAGCTAAGATCTCACCTTTGAAGATTCAGCTATGATATTGACCAGGAACTGGGGAGGGAAGGAAATGAGGGAGCTGTTCCATGGAAATACAGAATCACAGATTCACAGAATTGTTAGAACAGGAAGGGACCTCTGGAAATCATTTAGTCCAACTCCACTGACAATGCAATTCCATAGGAATTCCATTGATTGACACAAGGAAAAGAAAAGGGGGGAGGTATATATTAGAAAGGGGTCTTAGATATTAGGAGATTCAAAAAGTCTGTACCTCTCAAGTACCTCAGCCAGTGGGGAAAGATAGAGGGAAATGTGGCTGGGAAACTAAGATAAAAAGGAGGCTGAGTTCTCTAACAATTTGAGAGACCAAATGGGAAATGCCCATGACGTCTCCCTTTCTTCAAATAAAGTAACAGGACTTCTCTGTCTCCATTTTGGATATAAACCTCTGTATTTGTGGATTAATTTTACTGACACAAACAGTATCTGCTCTTCTTTCTTTCTGCTATATGTCACTGAACTTTACCAGTTAATTCCTCTGTTTCACATTTAATATGGGAGTGAATTTACACTAGCATTTCTATTGGAAAAAAAATAGCCACGATGGGAAATGTGAAAGTGATGTAAACAGTTGTCAAGCACAAACTTTGTAAACTGACCCATACTTATGCTGTGCAGCTCTTTACCTGTGATAACCACATTTAGAGTAACATGACTGGGAATATGACACAGATGTAGTTAGATACAGCTAGCAGATTACTAATGGCTTGTTATTTTGAACCATTACTCTGACTTGAAAAGAATGAGCTTATTCAAAACCACAGCTCTATTTCAATGTGGGCACACAAGTAACAGAACTGAGCTTGAACTACATATACCTCGGGTTTCTTGTTCATCATTCATTAAATTAAAAAAAAAAAGGCAGAAAAAATAGCCTGGTTATCTGTTTTTGAAGGCTTGAGGGTAGGAGGGCTCTGCAGAGGGATCTGGGCAGGCTGAATCAATGGGCCAAAGCCAATTGTATGAAGTTCAACAAGGCCAAGTTCCAGGTCCTGCACTTGGGTCACAACCACCATAGGCACTGCCACAGGCTGGGGGCAGAGTGTCTGGAAAGCCGCCTGTTGAAAAAGGACCTGGGGGTGCTGGTCAACACTGACTGAACATGAGCCAGTGTGTGCCCACATGGCCAAGAAGGCCAATGGCATCCTTGTCTGGTTGAAGGGAAATCAAACTTGCACCAGGGAAACTTTATGTTGGATATTAAGAAAAAATTCTTCACCAAAAGGTTTGTTGAGCACTTGAACAGGCTGCCCAGGGCAATGGTGGAGTTTCCTTCCCTGTAGATATTTAAAATATGTGTAGATGAGTTGCTTAAGTGCAGGCTTTAGTGTTGGGCTTGGCAGTCCTGGGTTAAAGGTTGGGCTTGATGATCTTAGAGGTCTTTTCCAACCAAAATTATTCTATGAAGCTATAATTCCATGAGTCAAGCATGAGCGATGTAAAATGCTGGGGAATAGACAGATGGAAAAGCTGACCACTTTTTGGATAGCTGTGAGCTCCATTATGCATTTTGTCCCCCAGGCAAACAGTTTTCATCCCTTATAAATTTTCTGCAGTGCAACAATGGATTCTAGAACTCCTAAAAAAGGTTTAATTTCTTGTGTTTTGATTTTCATATAAGTGTAACTTTTTTAGGAGGGCAGGGGAGGGAAAACCTCTCCCATTGTAGTCTAGTGTCAATTAATACAGCTAAAGACAAATTGATGAGTTTGAGTCCTGTGAAATGATCAATGAATCTATTTTTTATTGTTGGTTTGTCTTTTGTATTCAATTTCATATTGAATTTGGCTTTCACAACAATAGCTGTAACTCACTATTACGTCAAAACTTATATATTGTAGTATCAGGAAAACAGAGTGTGCCACGTCAGTTGTTCTTAGTTCAATAATAAATATGTATGTTGGAAATTTTTGCATGCAGCTATTTTGAACTGGCTGAATGACAACTGAGTTTCATAACTAAACTAAGACCTAAACCCAGGGTTTGTGAGTGAATGCCACAACCATCCACTGTTCCAGTAAAGACAAGAAGAAATCCTGAAAAGGTGGTGGAATTGAAGTTATTTGTAAACACTTACTGCAAGGAAGATCTGAAGAGAGCTGTGAGCCACTTCTATGTACTGATACTCAAGGAAACACCCCGAGACAGTGATATAACGATGATCCTCTGGTGCCCAGTCCGGTGCTGGGGTTACTGAGGTCACGGTGCAGCCTGGCCCATTCTCCATCCACCAGGAACGGTGCATTGAGATGTTAAAGGTCAGAATGAGATCTGTTTCCTGCAGAAGAGCAAGAGAAGAATAAATGTGTGGGGATGGTACTCTGGTATCCAATGCCTCAGCAAGGGATTTCACAGCATGCATAAAGAAGAAAATAGCTGCAATAAAACTGTGCTGTCACATGAAAGTTAGTGGAGCTTGCCTGCTGCAAGCAGAAGTAGCTGTACCTTGTCAGGCAGAAATGCTTTGGAGCAGAAAAATAATCCTGCAAGCCAGGATCTATTCCTAGAGATCATGGCAGCCTAGACCATAGCACCCATTTCTGTTGATTGCCCATTTTCCAGTGGATACCATAAGGATTGATGGCCCATGTTTTGTTGGTCTGACGTACCAAACTATACAAGAATCCCCCAGAATCAACACTTCATACACTTCAATATACACACATCATCTGCAAGAAGATTTTTCTCATGGACATAGCAAAGGAGACCTATGGTAGCTCTACTGAAATATTGGAGAAGATTGAAGAATCCTGTGCATTTGCTTGCAGGCAAATCTCTTTTCCAACCAAAATTATTCTGTGAAGGTATAATTCCACGAGTCAAGCTTCAGTGATATAAAATGCTGCGGAATAGAGAGATGGAAAAGCTGCAATGCCTCTCTCTGATTTCTAATTTCCTAGGATCCTGTAAGGAAAGAGTGAGTGTTGCCTTGTCTAAAGCCTACTGGACTAGGTAAGAAGAAGGGGCAGAGGTGTGCAACCTTTGACTCCCATACAGCTAGTGTGATAGAGTAACTAGTCAGCCATGCCTTCCATTAGAATTGTATTTATAAATAGTTCATAAAGGATTAATAAATTATTAATACACATCATAAACAATACTACGGATATTACTTTCATAAATTATATGTGGTTGCACATTACTTGAGGGTGTTACACAAAGCTATAACAAAACTATGGACTCTGTGGATTCGGTAATAGCCTACAGTGTTTACCAACATTTTATAAATAATTTATAGATGTAACCTCGTTGTAAAGTGTGACTATCTAGTCTGTGTGCACATGTGCTCAGTCATGCAAAAAAAATTGCTTTTAAGTAATGTCTTTGCAGAGCCAAACTCTCCCCACACCTAACCTACATTTTTCCAGCCTGTTGATGTCATTAATAATTAAGATTCTCATAAAGATTTTAAAATGCAACTATTTAATTAGGCTTACCGTGCCCAAAATAATAGAATGCTATTCTGTAGAAGATAAGTTGTATTCACATTTCCCTCCCCTCAAAAAAGCAATTTTTCAGTCCCACTTATTTCACCTTTTTTCACTAACTTATGAAGAGGTAACTCTATCCAGCAAGGTTTTGGATAGTGTCATGTGTCAATTGATCTGTGACTGCACTTGACACTGCAGTGTAGCTTAATGTTTTTTCTCAGATTTGCAGTTTGTACCAAAAGTATGGAATTTTTTACATTTAAAAAAAAATCAATCCCTGCCCTGCATAAGCACACACAGCTATCATATGTCAGGAAGGACTTTAAATATGTTTGCAATGAATAATCACTCTTCATTCCCACAACAGTCCAATCCAGCAAATAGTGAGCTGCAGGAGAAAATTTAAAATGCTTCATCATACAACTAACTTCAAGCATTTGTTAGTTTTGATCAAAGCTACAGCAAACATTTCTATAAACCATGCAAATTGTGCCCAAATATACACATTGATGTATGGGTAAAGTCTTCATCCCCAAGAACCATCTCCTTTCTCTGGATCCTTCCCTACTAAAGCCATAGACACTGGAAAGTGTCTGCCATGTTTTTCCTGGAAATGGGAATTTTTACCTTTCACCCAAGCCTGAAGATTATTTTTCTTTCTGAAGGCTGCTACATCCCCTCAAGTAGAACACTGGTCTTCTCACTTGGTGTAAGAAGTTGTAGAATAGACATCTTTGGAGTAACTTTGCTTAAAGTAATAGATTTATTCCTAAATGACTGAAACTGGAATTCATCATGTTATTGTCAAAAGAAAAATTCAGCCATTCTAGTTACCATGGAAAATTCAAAACCTCTAATCTCTTATCAGAGATGCAGCACAAATGAATAGGACTCATTGTCTATTTATATTTTAGCATTTGCAATACCTTGAGAAGAATCGTGATGGACTAAATATATTTTACAAAATGCAGACTAGGGATGAAAAATGTATTCCTTGAAAAAGAAAGGGATAAACTGGCTTGCAGGAACTGAGTATGTTATGCATCTGCCTGATGAAACGAAAATGGATCAAAACTGAGCTCTGTGTGTAGAGTATAACTTCTCTAGGGGCAGATAATTTTGCTTACCACAGATTCAATAATCAAAAACTTTATTAGTTAAAAGCACAAGTAAATTTCCAACTTACATAGGAAATATAATTACACATTAAAATATTTAAGATTACATATGTAAATAGAAACTTCACAAAATCTAGCCTTCTTCTATCCCTGAATTTATCCTCAGATGATTTTTTTACAAATTTACACTACTCCTTTGCATTCAAATAATCTTTTGGCAGTTAAGTTGAATGCTTTGATTAGGATTTGTTTTGTTCAGGAATAGTTTTTGAGTGCTTACCAGTGAAAAAGTTATAGATATTTAGCAGACTTATATTCTATTTCTTTCTTTGAATAATCAGTAAATTACAATTCTGGTATTTTTTGGTCTTAAAATAGATCTGATCCCTAGCATAGGAATGTTGTATTCCTTAATAAATAATAACAATAACAAAAATAATAACAATAATAATGAAATATTATCAATAATCCTACTGCAAAACACAGCTTCAAATCTTAAAGAACTTTGAATCATGTCATTGAGAAGGCTTTTGAAAAGCAGTTGTTACTTTTGTTATGTACTGAGCCAGTTAAGAAAAAAGATCAACTTCAGAAAGCAAAACAATAAAACATGAAATCTGGTTGTGTAAGATTAGACACCATTCATGTCTCAGGTCCAACTTGGCTGGATTAAGAATGACAATGAAATAAAATCTTGAGAAGTCAACATGTAAGTCAAACCTTGCAAACTTCTATCCCCAAGATATCTGGGATCAGAATAAGCATAGAAGGAGCCTATTAACTAAAAAGCTGCTGCACAGCTAAATCTCGGGTATAAATTGTTATGGTATGCTTTGAACTTGCCTATAACCTTCAAGCCATGTCCCCTTTCATGCAACCATATTAGCAGAGCAGTTCCTGTTGCTCAGTATTAAAGGTCACCCAGCTTATGAAAAAAGATTTTCTTAGTGAGAAAACACTTAAGGAATTGAATCCCGTTTTAGAAGTGTGGAATCCAAGAAGGGGATGATGTATCTATCATTAACATCTCTTCTACTGACAGCATTCAGAGCTATTTTTGGGCAAACTCTGCTAGCTATTTACTTTGTTCACTGTTTGAATACAGTTTTAGTGGACACAGACAAAGTCTACAATGGAAGCTGGGGATTTATTATGCTCTCTGGTGTATTTGCTGTCTGTTTCCCTTCCAACATCTGTGGCTCAAACTTTGTTCAGGGAAATGCAGAGAAATGGTCTGATAAGCCTTGAAGCTATGAAAACTAACAAGAATTGTTGATACACATTGGGCAAGCCAATATGTTGTTGTTCAAAGTCTGTATGTCAAGGAAGATTTCATTATCCTAAATTCAACAAACAGCTGCTTCCTTTGTGGACACAGAAATACATCTGTAAGGGCTTTATTGCCAATCACTGGGCTGCTTTTGCAAATTCTGCTGGTATTTGTAAAGCTTTTTAGTGAAAATTGGTGCATTAAAGTAGATTTTGATACTCATCAAGAAAAAAGCCCAAAGGAAAGCATTTTGTAGGACATCTTTGCTGACATTCTGAAGATGTCTTGATATTTGTAGTGGTCAGGAAAAGTATTGCTAGATTAGACAACTCTTGAAGTTTGGAGGTCTCAGAGACTCAGATTTCTGAGATTAGGATATGAGACATCTTCAAATTACATCTGTAATTTTATTTCAGCTTAGTTGGTAAAAAATTGAGCTGTGATGGTTTGGTGCCTATGTTTAATACAGTAGATGGCAACCTTTTTGGAGGTCAACTGCACAGTACACAGCATTTTCTGGCTGAGGACAGCTGATAACAGACCATAGCAACATAAAGCTTTGTAAAAGCTGCCAGAAAAAGAATAAAAGCTTCTTTGTAATCAGACACAGCAGGAGGAGAGCAGTGCTTAAAAGGAAGACAGCTCTTTGTGTATTGTATTAGCACTAGCACAAACTAGTAAGTGCACTGTCTCTTTGCAGAAATTACAATATATTACTGTTTCAATGATTTTTGTTGGTTGCACCTCAGAGAAGATAATTCCAAACAGTGCCATGAGAAAAAAGAGGCAGGAGTGGTTCAGGGTGATTCTCCTTGGAAGTCCAGGAGATCTCCCAGACTCAGGGAAGTTGAATTGTACTGATTTCAATGGTTGTGGCTTGCTGTGTCATGGGAAATGATTTCTTCTATTTTTCTAATTAGGAATTGCTGAAATCTGTGCAAACCTGCCAAGCTTCTGTACATCTTTTGTCGAGTACAAACGTGTAACCACTTGCTCCATTTATCAAACTCAAACTAGCAAGAACCGGCTGCTTGGAGAGTGAACAATCACACGAAGTTTCAGTGATAAAAGATCAGGGTCTGAAAGCATTTGTAGTTCTGGATGCCTAGGATGCACTGAGGCCTCTACAGGCGTTTTTTTTCCCTCTGTTATCTCACTTTTCCACTAAAACTAACTCCCACCAGGCAGTACCAATTTCTCATGCAAGCAGACTTTTTCCTGTCTAAAGAAAAAACTCTCCTCACTGAAATACCAAAATAGAGCTTGTCAGCTGTGTGGGTTTTTTTTTCCTTTGCTTTTAAATTCAAAGTTTATATATAGAAAATAATTATTGTATAAATCTGTAAGGAAAATGGATATTTAAAGATTATTTTTTTCTATTTCATTGCATCTGAATTGGGTTTTTCCTCCTTAATTTTTTGTATATGTGTGATGTTTTCCCTTTCATTTGATTTTTTTTTCAGTAAGCTGGAATTCTCTTCTTTAATTTCCTTTTGTAAAACCAGTTTGTACTAGTATAATTGAAAATTGGTTACAGAATCTGATGTACCTATGTGTCATTAATCAGATAAGGTTTAACCAGTTTGAATACACCTGACTGATATACTTCTGAAGCTCACCAATTAAAAATGGCAAAAATTGTCCCCCTGATAGCTTTTCTCAGTATTCTATTTCTCAGTTTAAAATGCTACAAATGTATTTTAAGTGATTTCCAGTGTACCAACGTACTTCTGAAGGATTTAATTATAAAGTTCCCAGCATGAAAGAGATGACTCAGATGTCCTGATTTTCTTCTCTAAAATTAAACTAGAATATTATATTGATAAAATACTATAAATAATCCTCAAAAAGCATAGGCACTGCTATACAGAGCTTGACATTGTCAATTATTATTCTGTTATATCATACATGTCAATTATCTTCTGAAATTAGTAAAGCTACAATTAATGTTATATTAATTTAGAGCTCCATATTTTTCTAGTAGTTTAATATGTACATTGAAAAATCTAAAAATTTTAATCTGCTCTGTTTCTACTCATTAAAAAAAAAAACCTACACCTGCAAGGCTCCAGAATATTAATTTAATTACTTCAGTGGCATAAACATTTTTTATTAACATCATGCTTCAAAAAATTTCTATCTAATTAGTTCTTCAATGTACATACAATCAAAAAGGAAGTAAAAACTTCAGTTTATATTGCTAGGATAACATGATTATTCTGCTCCATGAATATAACTCTTCCATGAATATTTTTTCATATTTAAACCAAATAATTTTAGAATGATCTGGACTAAGATCTGTTGATTTTTTCCTTGTGCAGAACATGCGAATTTAGCCTTTCACAGCAGCCCAATGTCATTTATCACGAGGACTAGGAAGTTGCAGTCAAATATAAATTTTAATTTAGCTATTATACATATTTACTGAAGATCCTGAGAAGCATAATTTTTGTAATTTCTTGGAAAATGACTTTCTGGAGGATAAAACACACTGAAATAGAAAGCTAACTATAGGTACTCACATCCCACAGTAGGAGCTAACTCTGTCGAATCTTATTTATTTCACACTGTGCAGTAATCAAGGATATCATTCTGGAATTGAGAAAATTTGTTTAAGGAAATTGAGTTAAATATAATACATTGTTTTGACAAATTGCCATTCTCTGACAAAGACATACCCAAGTTCTGATAATGTGAGTGTACAATGGACAGTTTTCCAGGTGATCTATATGGTTCTGTCCTTGGGATAACCAGATCTCATCTATGTCCCATGAAACAAAACTGGCAAAGAATTTTATGATTGAACTAAGATCAGTATGGTTCTGGCTTGCTTTTAGAAGTGAAGGGAATGTTCTGATAGGTTTCCAAACCCTGGTTATTAGTACTGAACTGAAAATGATTACACAATTTTCACAATATATTAGTACCAGTTTTTTATGAGTAAGGCATAATGCTTCTAAAGATGTTTAGTTCATTACTCTCTTGGGACTGTTTTTTCCCCCTTTTTTTTTTTTTAAACAGTTAAGGAAGTATGCCTCTCTCTTGGTTTACCCAGGCAAATAAACAGATCAATAGTGCTTAGAATTTTCAGACACAAATATACATAACCTCTTAATTCTAAATAAAACCCCTCTAAGGACAAGTGTTGCCTATAAAAGACAAAAACTTTCCAAACAATATTAAGAGTGATAATGTGAAAAGCAGATCTTTAATGCAAGATTTCAGGAGCACAAGTATGGCTCTGCACGTGCATACATTTGATTTACTACAAATTTTATAAGACTAATTGGTACATCCAATAACAGAATAGTTGCCCCAGCAACCCACCCTTGAGTCTGTCCTTTGGAGTTGTTCCAGGGGCTTTTTTGCCCTATTTCTTGCTATGTCTTCTAAGTTCTAGTGCAAAACAGAGTGTCCTTGTTAGAATTTGTCTTCTTGAGAATAAGACTAAACAGAATTTCAGGAATGTCTTAGAAAGTGATAGCTTATTGCTCTAAAATGTGAGAGAAAGAGCAGGAAAACTACTGCAAGATATATAAACATCTATTAACAGTCTACAAAGCTACAAGTATATGAAAAAATTTATAAAAATCAAAAATCTTTAGGCATTGAAAAGACATCTTATACTTGGATTGCATCCAAAAGACTGTGCAAATCTTTCACTGAGCTGGAGTCACCATTCTGAAGGCTGAAAACAGAAAGGTCTAGGACTTGATTAAAATTGCAGCATGAAATTAATTTCTTTAAAATTCTTTTCTTTTTTAGGATAAGTGGCTTACCAAGTTACCAAACCATCCCCAAAATACTTCGCTTGATCATCTCTGTCCACGGAAAAAAATTTAGCATGGCCCAACATTTAGTAAGGAAGGATGCAGAAGTGTATGATGTGGAATGTAAACATCAGAAAATTTATAGAATGTATGCAGAATTCCAGCTGATGCAGTTTGTTCAGTGTCTTCTGGTGTTGGTTATTATTTAGTGTTAGGTTCTGTAAAACAAAATGCATGTGTACAGTGATAAATTTATGTTTTCTGTTTCCTTTTTTTAAATTAATTTTTAAAATGAAATAATTTTCTAGTGCCTGTAGTGTGTTCAGGAAACAGTAAGATGCCTTTGGTCAGAGCTCTAAAACCCCAAAAATGGTGTTGCTATCCCAAAAATGCTATTGCTGTACCAAAAGCAGTGTTAGGAAACCTGAGAATATTGTAACACAGGTGGGGTTCATGAAACATGAGGCTGAGGAGAAATATGTGTTGTGTACCTTGTGCTCTAAAGCCCAAGCATTTCTAGTCAGTGATTATTTTATAAGCATTAACATCTCAGAGTGATTAAAATGAAGCCTAGATAAGTCAGAAAATGACTAAAAATTAATGTGGAGTAATCTTAGTTTGATTCACATCTATTCCAAAGTGAATATTTTCTAAAGGATTTACTTCTGTGGGGAGGTTGCAAGGAGCTAAAGCATCAACTTAAAAAGCATAGCTTGTTCTCACAACCCATTTGCATTCTCAGAGCAAATTAAAATATCCAATGGTTTAAATTCCTCTGAAGTCAGTAAAAAGGACCCAGTTGTAACAGAGTGGTAAATATTCCTGAGGGACTCTGAAAAGCTTGTTTTGAAACCTAGATGCTGAGCAGCACAAGTGATTATCAGGAAGCACAGAAGGAGAAGTGTGGGCTCTCTCCACATAGCCCTTGGGCATTGTTTGAGAAATGATGTGGAATAACTGTACAGCACCAGCTACTTCAGGCTCTTTCACTATAACTTATTCCACTACTGACCAGGCTGACAGATGTCATCACCTACAGCATCAGGTTTAGATCTGAAGCTGTGCAACATTCATTGTAACTTGCAAATTTGGGCCAGTAAAACAAAAGTCAGATCTCTGCAGAAACACTGATACATGCCCAGCATGAAGTGCACAAAGCCTGCATGTAACAGTCTCTATTGCAATACTGCTGAATATCTAAGGTTTCTGACCATCAGTTTAGCACGTTTTACTGCTCAGTACGACTTTCACCAGTTTTAAGGAATTGCACAGCTGCAATCCATCACATGACATAGGAAAACCTGTGTCACAGTTTTCAATGCTTTCAATGGATGGCAAGAGTTCCTTTTGCCAGAGCTAAACTTTTGCCTAACCCTATACCTATCCAACAGACTTTAAAAGCCACCTTCAGCTCCTGTCTGAAAGATCTTATTTGTTTTTTTAAATGAAAGTGTATCTGTCACAGGAACACGTTACACGACTCTGATAAACTTCAGTTCATAAAGTGTTTATTCATGTCCTTGTAGGTGATGATGGTTATTATTAGAATACCTAAAGGCTATATCAGATTTTATAAATCAGCCTCTTTTCAATTTACATGAACTAATTAATTTAGCAGTAGGTGAAATTGCTCTCTCTCTTTGTGGTGTGATATCATGTCACTCACCATGGACCACAGATTAGTTTTATTAAAAATAATTTGACTATCCAATACTGTCATTTAAGGACAGAAATAAGAAGATCTAAATTATCTCGAACACAGAGAGAATTATAGATATTTTGTACATTGGCTGCTTCCTCTGTTTGAAAATTATTTTAACTAATTTTAAGAAACAAAGAACACAGTTTCTTCTATCCTAAAGCTGATAATTATTTTTCAGGGTTTTTTTTTGGTTTTTTTTTGTTTTTTTTTTTTTTTTTTGTGTTGTTTTGTTATTAATCTGTGTGTTGGAAAAAATTTTGAATAATGAGACTACAATGGATGAAATCCATTTTTAGCTAGTTTTTGTTTTCAAAATGAAAAGGACAAGAAAACTAACTACACTGTGGAAAATGTGTTTCAACGTTTTCATTGTAAAATGTTACAGTTTTCCATACCTGAGGTGCTTAGTCTGCATTTGCAAACTGGAAAATATTAGCAGTCCCATGTATCCAGTGGAGGGGACATGGTTCAAATCCTTGAATCAGAAATTAAAAATAAGCCATTAATAAACTTCTATTCTGACATTAAAAATCTAATGGAAACAGATGAAAAGAAACTTAATCATCTGCATGATTTTAATAAACAAACTATAATCTCCAACAAGCTGACATTAGCAAAACTTTTCCAGTGGGTGTCCTTTCCTCTTGTGAGCTGCTGCTATGATGTGACAATTCCACCACTGCAGTAAACCACAGCCTCCTAAGGACAATTCAAAGCCATTTAAAAAGACTCAGTGAAAAACTCTGGATAAATTTATGGGTTTTATTACATTTTTAAAAGCACCCCCTGAGGAATAATCTTATGATACCATGCTGCATATTTTTGCTAGTATGCAGGAAAGCATCTCATGTAGTGCAAAAGAAACTGCAGCCATTTAAACCAGCTAAGTACTAATCCACAGATGGATAGCACATCTCTTTTTTGCCTGTTGTGGCATGTAATGCTGCTAAAGCCTAAGAGGACTACCTGCTTATATAAGAATATTTGTGTTCTTACATATAATGCAAGAACACCTAAATGAAGATGGCAAAGTCACCTCAACAAAAAGATCCATTATTTTTCTAATCTCATACTTAGCACCAGTTTGCACACCACATATAACTATATATATCGTATACATAAGATGCAGGAAAAATATGCAGATTAGGTGTGTGGGGTTACAGTTTTGAACTGATGGTATTATTAGGTGGTAAAAAGTAATTTTCCAGATATCAAACTCTTTCTTTCTAAAACTCTTTACATCTGCTTTTGTTTCCCATTATTTTAGACTCTTCTCTCTTAGATTCAAATATTTTCATCTGATAGTTTGTAGAAGATATAGAAGGTAGAGTGTAGAAGATATGTTACTTAATGACAAAGCAAATGCAGTTTGGTCTTATATTTTTCAGGGCGGTCTTGCAAAAACTTTATTCTATTTTAAAGAGATAAATTAAAATTTATATAAAGAGAAATTATATGGACTGATTAAAATCTAATCAAACTGCTTTTTTCTTCACATGTTAAACAAAGGTATAAGAGATATTTTAGAAAAGACAACACAGTAAGCCCTGTTAATTGAAGAGTAGGATCTAGTACCTGGCAGGCATCCTTAAATATTAATTCCTAGATCAGCTGTGTTTTAATGACAGTTCACTGACTGTTCATGTCAGCTGTCAGCTGCACTGGTACGGAACTTATGTTTGGATGATTCCCTAACGTTTGGATGCTTTGCTCCATCTCCCAGGGCTGTGGAAAAGGGAAGATTGGCTTTCAGCTAATATAACACTGAGTGCCCAAGAGTGTTTGAATGACTGTGAGGGGTCCCTGGCTCTGCTCTCAGACAGGACCATCAGCAGTTTGCTCCCTTTTCAGAGAGAATGGAGCTTTCTCTGTGGCTGAACACTGACTGCCAGGGGAGCAGCTCTGCAGAAAGAAACCTGAGAGTGCTGGTGGGCAAAGACTTCTGGGCAGTGTTGCGGGAGTGTCACCAGCAGGCTCAGGAATGTGGTTCTTCATCTCTGCTCAGCACTGGTGAGAAAACACCTGGAGGGCTGCTCCGGTTCTGGGCTTCCCAGTCTGAGAGAGACACACACAGAGTGGAACCAATCCAGCAAAGGCTTCCAAACTGGTTATGGGCCAGAGCACAGGACATTCTAGGAGAGGGGGAAGGAGTGAGGCCAGTTCAGGATGAATAGCTGAAGGCTTGTGAGGATGCTACACCTGCCCATAATCACAGAAAGTGAGAGCTTAGGGGAGGCAGAGGCAGCCTCCTCTCCTAGGTCCACAGCAGAAAGACAGGAGAAAACAAACATGAGCTGAAACACAGAAAATTCTTATTGTTTTTAATTTTTTTTTTAACCATGAGAATTTCCAAAGACTGGAATGAATGCCCAGAAATGAGGTAAAAGCTTCATCCTTTTTAATATCCAAAATATGACCAAAACAGCACCTGAACAATGTCATTTAGTTGGCCCTCCTTTGAGAAGAGGGTTACACAAGGTGACCTTCCAACATAAATAATTTTGTGATTCAACATGTCTTTCCTTGAAGGCTTTAGAAGGGTTGTTGCAGTTCTTTGAAAAACAAATAAAACTCAGACAATCAATGAATCAACCAACCAAATCAACAAAAATTCCCAACCCCCCTGGTTATAGAATGGATTGTTTTCCTGCAGCATGAATATCTATGGGGTATCTCTCAAAATCCTACTGTAAGATACTGGGGACCATGGTAGTAGTGAAAGCACTGTATTTGGGAACAAAAAGAAATGTAAGTGTGCAAAAATTCAGGAAGTTTATTTCAAGATATTTTCTCCCTCTTGCCTCCATTCCTTTTGAATCATATCACAGTTCTTCAGTGTTCATATTTTACTTGCAAGCATTTCCTACTGGCTAGCTAAAATATACTTAAGAAAATCTCTTCAATATCCAGCTCTGTACTCAAAGACCCTCCAACTTCCAGCCAGGATTAAGATGAAACATTGGGAATAATGACCTTTAATGAGTATAGATTGAGAGGAGTACCTAGACCAGAGCTCTTTCTCTGCAGACCAAATCAGTGATTGAAAACTTTATTTAAGAAACTGATGGGGAGTAGATTTACCATTCTAACTCTAGTGTCTGTGTCAGTTTCTTAAATTGAGTTTTGAGGAGCTGATTTAGCCCAGGGAAATGGAGGAATCTGGTTGAAGCATCTCTTGGGGCTGCTTATACTAAATTTTTTGTTTGTGTTTAGTGCTAATGCAGAATTAGATGAACTCCACTGCCAAGATGTTAGAAGATCAATGCTTTTATTACTTGGAATTGGAAAGTTGGTACTACAATAGAACAGTCACAGGCAGAAGAGTAATACAAGGAGCTCTTTGGTTTCCTGGCGCTTAGGAATATTGAAAAATGCTGTGAATTCAAAGAAGCAGAGTTCATTCTTTTTAGTCAAGGAATAAACATATCATGTCTGATTTATTAAATTTAGCCTAGGTAAAAAATATTTTCAAGGAACTGTATATCTGCCCAATGGAAAAATATATAAAATTCAATAAATAATTCATTTTTTCAGAATCTACAGAATCACTTCACTGTGAAATGCCAGTAGTACACCACATGTGCTTTCTCTTTTTCTTTGGAGTAAAACTCTCATAAAATAACTGTGAGAGGTGTCTTTTGTTTACACAAGGACACGTAATTTTTACATCAACATCACTGATTTTTTTCTTTCCTGAAGAAAAGCATTAGAAGTATTAATGCTACTCTGAATTCCCAGGATCACAGCAGTTTTCTACCATGTGTTTTAGTGCAATTCTGACTTCACTGGGAGTTGAATTTGCCCAGAGAATGTAGCAATCTAAACCAAATGCTTTAATTTAATCTGAGAGGTGAATCTATGAAGTATTATTACATTAAAGGCATACATCTCTTAAATCCAAAAAATAACCTAATATCAAAAACGAATGGCAGAGTAAAGAATGAAAATAAAAATTACATGCTTAAGTCCTCAAAGGTTAGGAAATGACAAAATCCTTGGTTCTGCCTTAGTATGCCTCAGCACTACAATAGAGTGTTAATTATATACAATTTTTTATTGCCTGGGCTGAGCACACAGCATCCTGTAAAACTCCATCATTAAGCTCTCCTGTATTTTTTAGTCGTTTAACCTGCAGAGACTAACAGCTTAATCCAAGATAACTTCATGTTTTTTAAATTATTTTTTTAAACTGGAAACAATTCCATTAAATTAATGAAACTTTCACAGGATGTGTGATTATATTTGTTAAACTGGGACTTGGCATTCAGATAAACACTTCCCAAGGCATTACTATGTTTTATATATATTTGGACCCATTAATATATCTTTCCTTATTGATGGTGATATGGGTATTCTTTCATTTTGGGTATGATTTTCCTTCTGATTTTGATAAATATACTGTGATTCCTTAGCACACTGAAGTGAATGTCATATGAGACTAACAATTCAAACAATTCAACAATGTCAAAAAATTTTTATTCTGACTTACCCATTAGATAGTCTGCAAAAAAGGGGAAACTATGTCCAGAAGGAAATTTCAGTAGTTTACAGTCATAATGGAAAGAAATATGAAATGATGATATACTGTGATCTGTTCTGGGCCCAATATTTTAATTATTATGTGAATGATTGAAAAGAGGAAAGGCTTGTATATGATACTGAGAGATTGCAAGAACATTTGAGGAAAGGACTGGCATTCAAAATCATCTTGAGAAACCTCAGACTTTTCCTATAAAGTGCTATTCAGGAAGGACAAGTTGAAAAGTACATTTGTATTGAAATAACTAAACATACAAACACGGTATGGGTAGCAAAATTCTGGATGTCACTCTCTTACAAGGAAGAGGAAAGCTATCACAGCACAAACTCTCTCTAGTATTGGCAGGGTTTCAACTTAAAGGACTTCAAGAAAAACTGTGGACTAGAATGAGCAGTTGTCTGAAAACTATATCTGTGAAGAAAGGTAAGAGAAATTGGGGTTTCCTGGCTCAGAAGCCTGGGAGCAGGACTGGCTGTTGGAATGAAGTGAGTAGCCTCTTTCCCTGCCTGTAATGGGGGTAGTTTGTCACTGGCCCAGGAACTCGACTGCCTGGCAAGGACATGCAAAGAAAATACAAGTTAGATCGTTGGGGAGAAAGTTTCTGAAGCCAAGGGAGAGGTAAAGAGAGACCTGAGACTGGAGAGACCTGACTTGGGAGTCTGTGTGATCTATTGTTACTGGCTTTTAAGAACAAAACAGACTGAATTCTATCATGTATTCATGCATATTTAGGCTGATGACATGTACTAATTGACCTACTGAGCCATTCATCAGCATGAATCTATGATTCTAATAACCCAAAACACGGTTCTGGGAATACATAATATTTATAAATATGTAACACTTATCACCAGTCATCCCACTGAGATTTGATATATTTAATGTAATAATTGGAAGTACCCAACATGTAACGCATAAACATAACTGAATTTAAATATAAGACTTTTCCCTGGAGCTTTCTAAGAGATATGAGCAGTTTTAATGCAAGAAAAAACCCCTTGTTTATAGAAGTAATTTTTAGGGAATGGCTATAAAAATTTTCTTCTTTCTTAGGTTCCCAGCTCTTGATAGGATATAACAAAATACAATATGCACAGTCCATGCAGTGGCACTCTTGAAACAGCGTATGACCTGTAAAAGCTGGAATGCATTTCCCTAGCTTTGGCTGTCTACTTCTGAGCTAGTTGCCTATGGAGCAATGGAGCAGAAAGAGCTTTGTGAGGGTATGAGTAATCTCAAAAGGTGTGGAGGTTTTCCTCAGCATGAGGTGAATCATGCCTTACAGTCCTTTGGCTTTAGAGCAGCTCAAGTCACTAATCCAAAGGTACATATCTGCATTCATTTCAACTCCATGTACTTAAGAAAAAAAACCAGAAATATGGCTACTCTAAAATAAAAAGAAATCAGATTAAAAATAAATAATTATATGTGTATGCATATACATAAGACCTGTGAGCCAGATGCATATTTTCTGCAGATAGATGTGCTAAAACAGCACTTCAACTAGAAATAAGAGGTATTAGAGCAAATATTTGATCTGTTGGAAATTCTTTCATGAATAACAAAAAATAATTGGTTTAGTTAAATATATAATGTGGCGTTTCCTTTGGAAGAATACTGAAGTTCTACTTGAAAATTAAGAAGATTATTCACTTTGACACTTACCTATGATTCCAAAACTCCTGAAGGTTTTTGGGAACTTGACCTTAAACGGCTACAAACTCATGCAGCATGAGAAATTTGAGGACTCTGAGAAAAAGTTCCTGGGGGTCTGCAGTACTAGAAAATTGATTCCTGAATTAATCAACTAAATAGTTGATTTATGGGTGTCTGTGAGCTCCAGGAACTGTGGCAGTGCTGTAGGCAGTCCCCAGGATTCTGCCATCATTTTGCCATAAATGTACTGCTTTGGATTCAATATCCAAATTTCAAAACTTCCCGATTGGAACACTGAGCTCTCTGAATGATATTTTATATCCCACCCTAAAACCGGAAATAAGAGATACTCTGTGCGTAATATCAAAACTTTCTATGGAATTTTTGTTTGGCATCACAGAGTTGATAAAGGAGCAAAAAAAAAAAAAATTACAGGCAGCTAACTTTTACCTAGTTCTTTAAAGAGAAATTGGTTTGCAAACTGAAATTACAAACTGAATAAAAGGAGACAATATGGAAATTTAATGCACCTGATTTTTGTTGTGTTTTTTGACAGCATTATCTTGAACACAAATGTTAAATTGCTGCAAAGAAAGCAAATTATCAGTTATTTAAAGTCTCAGAAACAGGAAAAAAAGCAACACAAATGAAAAATGTTGCAGTAGCTTGCAGTATTATGGAGTATATTTGGTTCATGCATTATTCAGTATATTAAAACATGATATCACTTGATTTTAGATCTTTAAATTAAAATCTGCTTGCGAATGAAATGGTCCTTGATACAGCCTAGATTTTGCAAAGGTGAGCTAACCTGTAATTAATTTAGTCTGTACTAAGTGAGACAGGTAACCATGTGTAGAAGCTCAGCTTTCCTTGTATGAATCTGACAGTTATTTTCCTGTTTTCAAATTTGAGATGAAAATTTCCATAACTTTTAAGTCCTGATTTCCTACTCAGTATTATTTCTCTTCTTATCTGCTGTCATACCAGTTGCCTTTATTTTTAATAAGTCCAGTTTCAACTTCCTTCACTACGAGCTGTAATTGTCAGCCTATATTCATGTAATATACAAAGGATTGCATTAGATCCAGTGGTTCTTGATCCCTGCACAGAGTTAATATGCTTTGGAAATATCAGCTATTTCTCAGTACAAATTAGATATTAATCATTAGACTCACATGCAATATGTCCTCCTGACAACAAGCAGATTAAAGTTTATGATTCCTGTTCTGTGTGCAAGTGTCATGTTCTGTTCAATAATGCAACTCCCTAAATCAGTCTTTAGTGGCAGTGTTTGCTCAGTAGTGATGAACACTTTCATGGGATCTCTGGACATAATTCTGTGTAATGGAGTTTCTGATATTGCCACTGAATGATGAACTGAACCATCATACTTTGTATTTTCTAGTGAAATTCTGCTATAACTTTCTTAGAAGTGTATTATTCCTCTGATTAATACAGAGCAATGTATATTCATTTGCCTTTAGTAAAAACTTAACAATATTTTCTTTATCAAGAGCATATCTGAAACATTTTTATTCATTAAATGAAGGTTTTTTGAAAAATGGATAGAAAAAATATGATCAGTATGGAATCTGAGAAAAGTGTTCCTTATTGTATTATTGTTGGCAAACCACAGTTTATTTAGCTGATCTCAGAGTTAGAAACCTATTTTTAATTGATTTATCAAGATAATGAACCTGTTTCCTTAGTTTAGGATGCAGGAAAAGTGTTAAGCTTACTAAATATACTAATTAGCAAACTCCCTGATGTTAATGTGCTGCTCAAATCATCACTATTGGATCACTGAAAAGAAAACTACAATTTAATGGGAAATCTCTTAAAAATGGGATTTCTGATTTTGCTTCATTCACTTTAGTTACATTTGAGTATAGGAGTATATGTGTGCCTGGAAACTACAGGTCTGGTAAAACTGCAATCTGAGACTTGGGAAACTTTGCAACCACAGAGTATTCTGAGGAGGAGGGGACCCACAAGGATCATTGAGTCCAGCTCTTAGGGGAATGGGCCCCATAGGGATCGGCCTTGGCATTATTAGCACTGTGTTCTAAACAACTGAGCTGTCATAACTCAAAGAAGAGGAAAGTTACAGATCATATGGGTAAGTATCTTGCATAAGCAATATGCACACTGGAAAAAAAAAAGTAGAAGAACCAGCCACCTCTATGGAAAAATACAACCCAACAGTGGTATATAAAGTCAGTCTCCTTTATCACATCTAAATTCAGTGCAGAACCTTTACCTTTCAACCCTCCTTCCAACACCATTACAGTCATACTGACTATGCAATATTTTGTCAGAAAGCTACAGTACAACTTATAAATCCCTCTGTAATCAGGAAATTGTATATTAAAACCAAGAAAATTCTAATTCTATTTTAACTGATCCCACTCTGAGATTTCCTAGATAACCATGCTGCTGTTGCTCCAATGAATATTTAGTTTTATAATAGCTACTGAAATTCCATCTATCTTCTAGTCATTATGATAATTATGTTGCAAACTGACATGTGAGTTATTCCAGCATGTTGGCTCACATTAACTAAACTACCCAAAGAGGAAAAATTTGTCTTGTGACATTGAAATTCAGCATGCACTTGCAGCTTAGATGTATATCTCTTGCTTAGCTTTAATTTAACTAATTTTACTTAGCAATATTCATTAAGAAGATGCACAGAATAATTCAGCCACTTGCTTAGACACCCTAGATGGGCTTTGGACAGTAAGATCCATATTTCTGTGAGTATATGATATGGCTATCTAGATTTAACCTAAAAAAAAAAGAAAGCTGTCATGGTTCTGACTACATCAAATTACATAAAATGCCATCTCACATGTTACTTGCAATGGAAATGCTATTTTTAGGTCATACCTAATTTTCTACTTCCTTTACTCTGGCATGTAGTGTAATACTACTCTTTTCCTGGGAGAAAGGGCATCTGAAACAACTTTATGTATTTGAGCCAATATGCTTGGCAGGGAACAAACAAAAGGCCTCATGTTTTGTCATTTCTCTTTCATTGTCCTTCTTTTTGGTAGCCATCCACTGAGGCAGAAGTAGCAGATTTGGAATAGCATAAAGTAACCTCCTTAACCAGTCAACAAAGAGGGAAAAGAAAAAAGAAAGAGAGAGGGGAACACTAAGTTGTCATCATAATGCTTATGTACAACAAAGCATGCATTACAGGTGTGTAATTTCAGGGTTTTAATGTATGGAACACTTAAACTTCCCAAGTATTTTTGCAATGGACAAAGGTTGTGAATAGCCTTATGTGTTTACCATATAAACTTCTGCAAACATATCCTAGACTTTCCAGGTTGATTGTCAACTACCGGGAATAAAGTGACACTACAGATAATGTTGCAGAAAAGTCCTTTGCAGTCCTGTGCAGTTTCACACAGGTCAACTATATTTTTCCATTTTGTTTACAGGTATGGATTCCAAACTTGTCTTCTCTGTTATATCAAGATCTTAAAATGCATTGCTATTGTCAATGTTATTTTTTAACATTTTTTGATCCTTCTGACAGATTATTTCTAGTGTTCTTTTATGGGATTTCAACTAGATCTTTCTGGCTTTAGATGCTGTGTTAATTTGCTTTTACTTGCTAGAAAACCCTCCAAGCCTTTCAGCTATTTTTCTTTAGATAATAATAAATTTGACTTGAACACAGACATGCTAAAAAGTTTGGTTTGCAGAGTCTTGACCTAGCATACTTTGTCATCTAAACCCCTAAGCTTTATTGTTAATGGCACAACAATATTCAGTTCAGAATTGCATTTAATACTTCTTTCTTTGGGCACAATTGTATGAAACATGTGAAATTAACCTGAGATAATGTAACTCACAATAGCAGTTGTGAGTTCCCTTATATATCAGTATCGAGAAAAACAGGAGGTGACTCATAAATGGGACAAAATGAACTATTTTCTTTCTGTCCATCCTTTTGTATTTTACAGTGTGCACATTAGAGACAGAATGATGCAGTGCAAGAGGACTGAGCTGGCATGGGTTGCTGTGACTTTATGCTTTCAGCCAGCATGTTTGATCATTCATTTGTGTAACATTAGTTTTCTTGATGTTATTGTGCTTCTTGAAGCTGAACTGTAATTTGTCCCAAAGCTTTTCAGGAGTTGCCTGTCAAGATGGAAGCTTAATAAAGAATTTTAATTGTACTTGCATTAACATTTCTTGGTTTTAGGTAGGGTTTTTTGGGAGGTTTGGTTTGTTCTTTTTTTGTTTTTTGATTTTTTTTTACCAGATGAAAATGAAAAATGCTTATCTTCATGCATCTGAAAACATTAAAAAATATAATATAATTCAATCAATTGAATTCAGTCAGTTATATCAAGTCTAGTAACAAAACAGACAAGAAAATTATAGGTTTCAGAAACACCTTTTCCCCACTGTTTCTGGACTAGATGAAGACCTCCTCACTTCCACAGTGTATTAGAAGTTATCACTTTCTTGGATGAGTCATTTAGTCGAAACCAATGCTACCATTATTAGTCAGTTTAACAGAGAATAACTACTTACATTATTTAAACTTATCTGCCTCACTTGAGCAACAAAGAGATTAGGTGCTCCACAAGGATTCGATAAACTTTGACAGATGTTTGGATGATGGAACATATTTGGGCAGCTGAAATCCATGTGGTGCAATCATATCTGAAAAGTCTGATTAAGCAAAGCTGGTCAACACCATTAAGCCTGGCAGTCAAATAATAAAAGGATGCAGCCTTGACCAGAATCTCTTTTGATTGTTCAGAAAATAAGCATGTCTAGAGTGCTGTAACCAGTTACCAGCTTCTACCAACCAGCAGTGACAATTAGTTTCTTGGTGGCCTGGCTTGGCCATTGAGCAGCCTATTCCTACTTCCAGGTCTTGCTTTTCCTTGTGCTACCTCACTCAGGACTGCATGCCCTCCTCAGATATATCTCAGATCCCAGCTCTTTGCAGGTCTGCTGAGTTACCTTTTCACCTGGATGCCAGCACAGCAGTTACAGTTTTAGGCCTGCCCTGCACCTGGTTTTGATTATCTCCCTTGGGCAGTGTGCTGAGATCTGCTCCACTGGCTGGAGCTCTCTGCCTCATCACTTCACTGGTGTGCTCACTGGTCCTCACCAGCCAAGCTGGTGCCATCTGATGTCTGCACGGTGTTAAACACTCTGAAAGAGTGAGGGAACTCATCTGTGTGTGTTTTCCTCTAGTCTCTAGAGCAACTAGTGAATTGCTCAAAATTGACACTTCATATGACAGTTATTCAGCTAAGATTTCTTATTAAATCAGGTGCTTTTCTGATTAAAAACCACTAACATTCCTTCTTGGTTTTCTGGGATTCATGGGAAATTAGCACATTTGTGCTAATATCTAAACATTCTTTTAATCTTCTCTTAGATTCTGCAGGTTGTTTAATTAAATGATCAAGAAAACTTTTATTAGAGCAACTCAGAGAAAGTGTTTAGACAAATTACATAGCTTGTGAAATTGGACTCCTGTCAGCAGATCACGCAAGTGTTTCAGTGAAATTACCCCAGTTTTTTATAAGCCTTCAACTAGTTAGTCCTATGATGGCAACTAAGATAAGTTAAAATGTTATGCTTTAAAAATTCCATCAAGTTTTGTTCTGTATAATATTTTAATTCTAATCTCATGCTGGTGATCAATCACATTTGGTGATTATTCACCAAATATTTTCCTTTTCAATATTTTTAAAGGTGCCCTATATGAAAACATGGTCTATAGATTTCCTGCTGTATTGCCTCCATTACCTACTGTACTTAGAGGAAGAAAAATATTTTTTATTGGTTGTTTTCATGTCTTTAATGATGACACAACAATCTGAAAAACCTTCTGAAAAAGAAAACACATTGCTGATTGAATGCTTCCTCCACTTTCCTAATTTTTGGCGAGAAGTCAGCAGATTGGTGCCTGTATAAAGTGACTAATTTGAATTTCCTGTTGCCTGATTCTACATGCAAATTATGAAGTACTTGCATCTCTTTATTGATACTGCAGCTCTCTGATATGTCTAGTGTTTGGGGCAGCACAAGAAACAGTGGTGTTTCACATTTACTGCAGAAAAGAGCCTGTGATTCTGAAACTTCGCATATGTTAGGTAGTGCTGTTTTGTCTGAATTAATCAAGATATTGTACTTATGTTCATGGTCTCCTGTTTCAGTAGAATAATATTATTTTGAAATTTTTACTTTGTGGGGAAGTAAGAATTGTGCAGGATTTCCATGACATAGAAAAGTCTACTCTATTTTGATGGGCATTTAAATACTATAAAAAAATCTGTATCAAAAAGGCTTTGAGTGGTTAGGTTTGTGACAAAGAATAGATCTGAACCATCCTCCCAGAATCCAGCTTGCTGATTTAACCATTTGATGGGTTTTACTCTCAAATGGGACTTCGCAGGAATAATCTCAGATTGTACAAACTGATTTGTAATTGCTTTCCTCCTACCTTTAGATTTAAATAGGTCACCACACCTGTGCAGAAAATCACACACATTGTTTATTGAAACAGAGTTAATTTTTGCATTTTAATGGAATAATGACCAAGACTGTTGCTGGGGTTTCTTTCAGAGTGCAGGTCATATCTTTGGGGTTTTCATTCCTCTGCCAATACAACCATTGCAATGACATGGTCTTTGACAACCTACCTGCCACTTACAGAATTTCAAAGCACATATTTCTAAAATAAAATCATGTTATGCCCAGAGATGCCACATACAATTACCAGTGACTTCCACTGAGATCTGAACACACGTAGCTAAAGGGAATATTTGGGTTTAATAACACACAGATTAAGGATATGTTACAGATCTGGTACTACCTCTATTTTTAAAACTAGCTGTAGTTGACATTGATGAGATTTCTGGAGGCTTGCATTTCATTGATACTTTCAGAAAGGAGATTCTGCTAGATTGTGTAGAGCTGCAGTTGAATAACAAAATTAATTTGTAAATAGAAGGGAAAATTATTTTCAAAGTCTGAGATCTGATCATTTAATAGACTAAAATATTTGGAAGTCATTTAGGTGCATTTTAATGAACTCAAACTTAAATAAATTTTCACTGTTGCTTATTTCTTCTGTATTCAGATAGGTTCTGATTGTCTTAGTTTTGCTCTCATCATCACTCTGCACAGATAATAGCATCCTGTTTAATTGCTAATTATTCTTTGCAATTCTGTTTAGACAGTTTAATTTTTTTGTTCATTGATTTAATAACAACATTTGACTCCTTATATTTTCAAAGAACTTTAGAATTAATGAATAGCATGGGATATATAGTGGGTGTAATAAAATCATAATAAGTGGAGAAATCCAGACAGCAAAGTGACTTGATTCTAACAAATTAGGACTGAGGAGTTATTCTTTTCCAAATTTGCTTTTAGGCCATTAGACTTAATCCTATCTTCCTTATTTTGCTTAATGAGGATTCAAGATTACAATTTGCTTTAGTTAACAGTAGTCTAGACGTTCCCTTCAAAAGACAAAGATGAGAATAACTTATTCATTCCATATATTAACAATATATACAAATGAAAAAGGAGCAGATCCAAAATGTATTTTAGACAATTAGAAGCCTTTTTTCCCATGAGTCTGATTGAGTTGGAAATTAAACTCTTAATGGAATTTTGATCACTTTTTGTGATGTTGTAAGTGAAATGCTTTTAGAAAAGTACATTTTGTACAGGATGTTTTGACCTATTTTTAAATTCTCACCTCCAAGAATTTCAATGAATGCGTAATTACTTAATATTGGACATTTCTAGATTATTGTCACTAATGAATAGACAGGCATAAAAGTAAATAAGTTGTTCTATCTGCTAATCATAGAGGAACTAGCTTCGTTCCAAAAGGGAAAACACAGTTAGAATTTATTACAATATTTTTGGACAAAATATTTTCCACAGAAAATCCTTCTTAAGAAAATCCCACAAAACCTCAAACCACATCCTAATTTAGTATCATTTACATATTTGTGAGTTACCACATTTAGATCCATGTCAGAAAACCACATTGCATTTTAAGCTGTCTAATAACTTGAAAAACATATCATTGCAGGTATACACAAATTTTGTAAACTCTTCTATATGCAGAAGGATGTTCCTTCAATAGAACCTACATTTCAGAAGAAGAGAAGTCTGTTAGATCAAGACTATTTTATACTCCACGTTGCTTTTAATCAAGTTAATATATTATCAGCCTGTGGCTATGAAGGCCAGTTGTCAGCCCACAGGCTTCTAGACCCCAGATTCTTCTTCCTCCAAGTAAACCACAACACCAAATGCTGCAAAGAGATAGATACTCAGAGCTTATAAAAACTTCCTCCTCTGGTGGTAGCATCAGCACCAGAAGCAATTCCCTCCCCTCCTTCCTAGTGAGCAGTTCAGCTCCATCTATAGCACCAAATATCAAATAAATTGTGTTTGTTCCCAGTTCTAACCGGATGTATGAAAACCCTTGCTATGGAGGAAATGAAAATAATAAACAATATTTTCTCATTCTGGATCAGTTACTATTTACAAGGCAAATTTAACAACCCACTCAAAATGTAAACTATTAAAGTAACCTCCATGTGGCACAAAGTTATCTCAATTGCACACCACCATAGCAACCTAAAAACTTCCTCTATTTTTCTTTTTTAAACTGTCTTCTATTATTAGATAATTCCCTATAAAGACACGGATTTTTTTTTTCTTTTTTTTTTATTTTTTTCTTTCTTTTTTTTTTTTTTAAATAGAAATACACCTCATGGTTCTTGTTTTGATATGCATAGATATTGCCAGACATCTGCTGTTGAATTTTCATCTGCTAAAAAAATCTTATGCATTTCTCAGAATTATATGAATTTTGGTGACAAAACTAAAGCGAGAAAAAAATTAAATGAAATGCAGCTTCTGACAACTTTCATCGTTTTTCCAAGTTACAGAGATGAATTAATGAGATCTAAGGGAAAAGTTCTAAACTCATAAAGCTGGATGCTTTTGTTTTGATATTTTACAAGATGTGTTCTGCAATGAGTCAGCAATCTGGTTTTGTTTGTCTGTTCTGTAGTTTTTTTTGTTTGCTATAAAATCCCAGACTTAGGAAGGGATTAATGGAATCATGGTTACATGCCACCTTTTCCAGAATTTACAGAAAGTGAGGAAGACTTGTGTTGCCCAGTCCAGGAAGTTGTATCCCACCTAGGCACAGTTTGCTTCCTTCCATGGCTCTACCCCTTGCTGGTCCCAGCTCCATCTTGAACACCATTGTGGAGTCCAGACTTTTGCTGTATGGCAGCTAGGCACGTCATCAGTTGTATAACATGAGTAAAACATAGGAACTCACTGTTGCAGACTTTAGAAAGAGGGATAATTTAGATTTTTTTCAATGTTTCTTTCCATTCTAATTGCCCTTCCACCTACCAAAGAAGAACATCTGTTAGCCCTGCCTAAAGAATAAACATGGTTAGATTTGGAGTTTTGCTCTTCACCTCCAAAAGGAAAGGGACTATAAAATCCATTTCTATGGGTCTTAGACTCTCTTGAGGATTGATTGGAGATCTTTAAGAATCAGATTTTAAGTAAGTTTTTATGAGGGCTATTTGTAGCCTGGGATGTGCATGGGAACAAAACCTTTGCAGCCGATGGGAATATGCATGAAATCTACTGGAGCAAATGATATTTCCTCTTGTTAAGTATAAGTACCACTCTTTAGGCTCCCACAAGTGTCAACATATATTATAAAACAAGGAACATAAGTGCATTTGTAAGGATACAAGAGGTCTGACTTTTTAAGGATTTACAGTTATGTTTTGTTCACTAAGGAGGTTTTGTTCTGTTGGAGCCAGAAGCCTTGTGCTGCAGCTGACAAATTCCCTCTCTCTGACCAAATATAATAAAAAGCAGATCACCTTTTTGAGACAAGGGTTTAGCACTAGCAGCAGGCAGAGACCAGATGCAGGTGCTTCAACTTCAGTGATCATTTGGGGAATGCTACTGTGCTACTCCTAAGATTAATGCTGCTTCATTCTGCAAGGTGACAGCATTAGCAAATTACTGACACAAAAGTGCACTTGCCTGACAAAACCTGCTGGAATGGTGCTTTCTGCACAAACCTCACAGGCAGAACCAGGATGTGAGGTGCAATAAAATGCTTCATGGCACATTTGTAACTGGTCTGATGTAAAAATTATGTTAAGTGACCCAGTGCTCCCTTAGTTCTAATTTTTTAATTGTTGCTTTTCTCATACTCATTTTTTTGTCAATACAGTTGCATGCATTCAGATAATAGACTCAGCCTTCACAGTCTATTTTGCAAGAGGTTCAAGATTCCAAACTCACCTTCTGAACTGGGGGTTGTCTGTACCCTTACTATGAGGATGAACAGCAATGTGGCATAAGCACACTAAATACAGAGAAAAATTATTATGCTTATTAACATACTTTCTGGATTAGTCTTCAGAGAGCTGAAATTAATTGCTCTTCTGTCCTACCACTCCCTGAAAAAACCCACAACAGTTACCAGGTTATATTATTAAAATTTTTAACTAATTATATCTTTGTATTTTTTTCCATCACATAACTCATTTGATGCCAATACTTTACTAAGGAAAAAACACTGCCATTATATCAAGCTTAATTATATGTCTTCTACAGGAATGAAAGCAAAAAAGACTGGAATAATGAAACAATAAAAACCTACATATCATCCTTCTGTGTAAAAAGGAAGTAGAACTACTACATAGTTTAAGAAGCATCTCTCCTTACTTAGGAGAGATTTGCAGAGATTTAACAGTAGTGGGGAAATAAGGATGAAGTTAAGACTGTGAGTATTACAAAAAATTTTCAAAAGCTTTTCCACTGTTGCTTAAAGCCAGGGAAAAAGCATGCACAAATGAGTTGAGGGGAAAAAAATGTTCCCCAGGATTTATAACTTGAAAATTTGTCACACAATATTGATTACTTCCAAAGAAATGCCTAGAATGTAACCTTATTTTACTCTTTATTCACTGAATTTAGAAAATTACTTTTTTTCAAATCTTTCTCATGATTTTTTGAGTTTAACAAAACCTAACAAGCAAAAGTTCTTGATTTTTTTAGATCTCAAAAATGAATTTTATTTTCCAGATCCCAGATGCCTGGTATCTCCATGAAGTATATCAATGTATTAATAAGATACAGTAACACAGAACCTTCTCCAAAATGTGTGACAGTTACTCATCACCTGAGAACTGCCTGAAGACATGTTCTACCACAAGGATTTAAGCCACTTTTTACAGCTTCAGCTTGTTAGTGTAAATTCAAAATTAATTAGGTCAATCCTTTAGTATACAATCTACCTCTAAATTAACCTAAATACAATGTTAACTTTTTCCATTCTAGGATAAAACATCTTGAAATAATTAAATTATTATCTTAAAATTTTCAGTACTAAAATGTGCTCTATATTTGTACAAGGTTTTGCATAGTGAGGTGTTTATCCATTCACAGGGCTCCGTTTTCTATCCAAAGCCAAATATAAAATGTACCACTTTATTATTTGATATAAGAGTACTTCATAAATGATGCTATTAGAATGTCTTTAAAAGTAATGAACTGGACCTTGTCTTGTCAGAAATTAATTACATCATTTGCTCCATATTTCATATGTGTCTGTTCTCTGAGTATAGTACTGTGACATTTTTTACCCCAGCTGACTTTGCCCCACACAAAAATTAAAAGAATGAACCACATAAATTTCAGTGGCACTCAGCTTAATAAATAATATGAAATTTTCAATACTATCTTACACAGAAGTGGTTTGAAACCCAGTAGGAATATATTCTAGGCACATGGTTTAGTATTGTCTTTTTATCATTTTGGAGATGCTTGATTCTGTATGAGTCCAGTATCATACACCAATAAACAAACTCTAGATATCTGCAAAGGCAACTCTCTCATGGAAATGGTTTAACAAAGGCCACTGTAATTTCTTAGAAAAGTAGAGGATTAGAGAATAAGAACAAGCTGCAAAGAGAATTCAAAGAATTAGCCATTATATGCAAATTCAGACATTCACTGTGAATGAAAATCTATCAAGCATTATAAAACCAGTAAATAATTTAATGCTAGCCCAGGAGACTTGGTGAGGCTGTCCTGGTGTTTTAACAGCTTCTTTCTTCTCTCTGTAACATGTTCTGTAACATTAGGGAATCTGTCTGTGTCTTGCATTTCAGTACACAGTAAAAATATGTTTTCATTTTCTAAGTTCAGGAGCTTTGCTTTATGGACTTCTGCTAAGCCCTCCATTTATAGATTGATGCTTTCACTCAGCTTCACGAAGTTTTTAAGAATCATGATGTGTTTAACCCAAAACAAAGCAGTCATTAGCCACTGATATAAACTATGGAGCTAAAACATGACTGTGGGTGCTTTTGTGACCATTTTGTTCTACCTTGCTCTGTGCTCCAGAACTGCTGTCACAAATCCAGCCTCTCTGCTCTCTCCAAGCAATTCCATTTCATCTGAAACAGCAGCCTTATACTGATCTCATCACTGTCATCTCCAGCTGCTTTCCAGTAGGGACTAAAACAAAATTACCCATGTCTGTGATGTGTTGTTTCCTTTCCTATTGTTTGGAGGGGGAAAAGGTGGGTGCAAAGTAAGTTTTTGATTTCTATTTGTGTATATAAATCACTTATATTGCATATTATAGGACATACTGTGTATTTACTGCTTTTAGGATGCCTGACTGAAGCTGTACAACTTTTTTGACCTTGGCATTTACAACCCACTATACTGATTTTTCCAAGGGAAAACTGTCCTGCTTTCACATATTTTGAAATAACCTGCATTTTTTTTTTCCTAGGTTTTGTTCAGTGCAATGGTGAAAATCCTGCTCCCTTAATTACTTAGAGTAACTCTGCTAAAAAAAACCTTAAAAAGATATTATGGACAAACAGGACAAAGCAGAGGGCTTTGCCCAGTTTTATAGTGGGTGCAGAAAACTGCATCCCTACTCAAACTCGCAGTCAGCAGTTCTGAAATTACAGGCATATACTTTTTAAAGCACACTTATACACATTATTGCTGATATTCTGCTTGTTTCCCTGAGAATGGCAGTTTTACAAAAACCTGAGGAGTTTTGCAATAATTTAGGCCAGTACAGAACAGATTCAAAATGCAGCTTTTTTCTTGAAAGGATCTTAAAAGGGTGTACATTTTCTTACAGTTCATTGTCTAAATGGAGAGAAAATTTGGCATGGGATGCTGGAGTCACAGCCTTGAATCATCCAGGAGAGAGTTTGAGAAATTTTTCAGGGGTTTTTTGGTGAGATATAGAAAAATATTTGCTGTCTGTTTACAACATAGTAGTTGGCAGAAATTAATAGAAAATTGTGAAGATAGTGGAAAGTATAGATCTACAATCAATTATTCCTGGAAGAACTAGATTATCATTCAAGTGAGAGTTCTGTCTCAACTCATTCTTGCCCCAAGCCACATGGGAAGGATCTGCTGATCCTGTGCCTCTCTACTTCTGGGATGTGTTCTCTGCTCCTGGGGGAGTTCTGGTGGGTTCAGCGCAGCTTGCACACTGTGAGACTAGAGCAGGAGTAAGGTGCCAGGATTAAGCACAGGGGATTTGTGGCAAACCTTGTCAGCACTTTCTCAAGAGGTGCAGCAGGAGATTTTTAGACTCTTCTAATTTGGCCAAATCTGACTTTCAAATGGGGCAGATGTGTATCTCCAACAGCAGTCTTCACTACTACTGCCAGAATGCTGTTCTAAGGTATAAATAGTCCAGAATGCATCAAATACCAGAGAATTTGTTTTGTAAAACTATCTACTCTCATTCTTTGAAGTACTCAAACCTCTGCTGAAATTTAACACCCATCTCCCTAAAAGAAAATGTCTGAAGTATGGAGCAAGTATAGAAAATTTCAGCGTGAAAAGTTGACCTAAAGCAAAGTCATAAGCTACTGAAAACTGGGATATCTTAGTGGAAAGTATTATGCAGCCTCAAATACAGATTTCTTATAGTATCCAGTGCCAGAGGAAGACACTTTAATTTACTTTTAGTAGCTTACTAATGATACAGATTTTTTATTAGAATTTCCTGCAGAGGTAGCAATACAGAAAGACAGCACTTTATTATACAACCTGTGCTACAACAGATAAATACAACTTATAATCTAATGTTGACAGTTTGATAGCAAAATTCCATAGCACTATTATTCTTGACAGGTGGCAACCAATGGGCAAAAACATTAGCTGCTTCACAAAGTTCCCCACTTAACTATTGTTTATAGAACTTTCTTTGACCTCAGTGCAGAAACATCAGTTAACTTAGCTGCTGATAGGAAATGGATACTGGAGCATCTTCCAGAATTCAGGAAGTTTGTAAAAAGGCTTTTATAAAGTGGGGGTTTATCCTGAAACTTTTGTTTAGTAGTAAGACTATTAAGCTTGCAGTTAGATGTTTTGCAGCAGGAAAGGAATGACTGCTTGACAGGTTTAAAAAGTCACGCTTGACAGAATAGTTAAAGCTGTTTTATAGTCAGACTTAAATTTTCAGCTTTATTGGATGACATACTGAAGAACAGAGAGACTATCAAAATAAACCTTTTTTTAATATATACTCCTTTTTTTTCCCTACTTAATAATCCAAGGTTAAACATGCATTTTAATCACAAACCCTCTGAACTTTCCTGCTCGGTCAGGGAAACTAGAACAAATTTAATGCTCTTTTCAATGCCTTTGCCAGTCTACATACTGAAAGTGCATTACATAGCTGTGTGAGCAAAGGCAAAGCTTTTTCTTGATTATCTAGGGATATTGTCCTTGGACAAAAGCTTTTTGAATGGAAATTTTAGACTTTGTAAAATAATCAGAGTTGTGAATTTCAATAATATCCCAAAGCTTTTGCTGACATTTATATTTATTACAAAATTTGGGGACAATTTAAAATTATTTCAAATTCTTTTTTTTGGTCTGATATTTCTACATATTCAGTAATATAATAAAGCACATTTTCATCCACTTTTGTCAACATGTCTGATTCTTTATATGAGTTCTTTTTTTTGTCGTATGTTATTGGAGAGCTCAGTCTTGATCAGCTTGACAAACAGGTAATGTTGCACAAATTTCTTTCAAAAGGTAATGTTGTTGAGGATGAAGCTATAACATTAAACTCTGTTTACTGGCAATGACATGATATTCCTCAGGAAATTTTCATTCTTTAAAGCTTTTGCTGTAGTACTCTCATATCAATCAATAAACATGGCAGGTTCCTTGAATTGCAGCTGAGGGGTTCAAAAGAAGTGGCTTTTTTCTGTATATTTTAGTACCTTTCATATTGATATTGATATTAATTTTAGTATGATTATTATAACTATATTTCAAATCTTTTTTTTTGTTTGCCCTTCAGTACCAATCACTAATTCACAGTGAGGGGAAAAAAATTGCTGTGATGTTATATTTAGAAAAATAAATTTTCATCTCCGCTTTTTCTCAGCTATATGAGGATGTTTTTGTCAGTGATAATGTTTCTGCCTTAGTGTTTATTCCTATATATTGATTACAATGCACCATTTACATATTTAGGACTATTGATTGTACATAAAAATGTCATTCATTTGTTGCTAAAATTCTCCTTAAAATGAAGAGAGAAAAGAAATTATTTTTTGAACTTGTAAAACAGTTTTAAAAATGCAGTCTTTCACATCCATATCCCATGTTGCTCCTAAGGTTTGTTATAAAAGCCTCTGAGACTTTATTTTTTTTTTCTCCTTTAATTTTCCCAGTCACTTGGCAGTAGGGGAGAAATATTCCCCTTTGCAACTCCCATTATTCTTCATTTATGCTGAAACTAGAGCCCTAGTTCAGGAAATAGCTGAACACATCCTTTTTTCCTATATATTTTCACATCCTCTCTTAAATGTAGGTCAAATTTTCTATCTATTTATATACTGAAATATATATAACCCTTAGAATACATTGAATTGCAAAACTCTATGACTGTTTGATACAATGAAATAATTAGAAGAAAACCTCTACATAAGGAATCACTTGGTCTATATAGAAAAAAAAGAAATTAAAACAGTGTTAAAGATTTATTTCAATGGTCTATGTAGAGTGCCTGATATCCCAGAAGATTCCACTGAGTTCACTATACTTTCAGAATAAACCAATTCCAGACATAATTATGGACTGAGTCCATAAGTCTTCCCTTCAGCTGGATTTATAATTAGCTTGTTAGTCCTCCTACAGCCTAAAAGAAATGACCTTTTTAGAGTCAAGATATTCTTTCTCATGATAGCATCAGAGTTATGAGAGTAAAAAATGACATTAATTTGTTTATTGGACTTGCAGTCAATTACAGCTTTGCCTCGTAATATGATAAGAATATTTCTTAAAGTCAAATTATTAAAGAGTTAGAGACCATTTTTGTGAGAATATTATCACCCATGAGAAAAAGTATAATGTAAATCACATCTGCTATCCTAGGCAGATATTCATCCTGCTTTGTGTTTTTGTGACTGTGCAAATGCTTCACCTAAAGATCAAAAGGAACTGTATCACTGGAGAAAAAAGGATTAGCTGCATCAGAAAAAAAATACTAATTTGTCAGTGATTTTGCTAACATATTAAATGTTGTAAGGAACTCTCTGGCAACTTTCTCCAGCGTCTTTGCCAATGGTCAGTGGTGATTCCACAGAAATGGAGATCAAAACCATAAATAAGAACCTGGCCTACCTTGAACTCTATTATAAAAACTATTATGTTATAAAAGTATTTGCAGTTCAGAGGCTCAGATAAGCAAGGTACTCAGGATTCCAACCAACCTCAGCTTGGCCTGTGGCCTAATGCTTTTAAATGGCACAAGCTAGTCATAAGCCTAAACATCCCACTGAATAAGTGTCAGAGGAATGACATTCTCCATTTTTTTCTTTTTTTGAAACACACTGATGTTTTTTCTTCCCAGTGTGATATTTTTGTTTCTGAAACTGCAGACAAAAGCAAGAGCAACAACTAGGAGGATGAGGTGATACAGGATGCAATTTTCCTTGTACTTAGAGAACTAGCTCTTGAGATTTTCTCAAAGGTCTTATATATTTCAGAAGTCAATCCATCTGAAATTCTGTCTATTTTTCTGCTTTTGCTTTCTTTTTTTGGTGAACTTTAGCAGTCAAACCCTGTTCAATAGAATTCAAAAGAATCAGTTTTTATAAATCCTCCTATCAAGTTGTATCCAAAATACAGAAAAGAAAGGTACAATCACTATACCTTTGTAAAAAAAAAAAACCAAACAGAAGTAAAAAGGCATGCAGAACATTGTTTAACATAATGGCAAAGTATTTAATAAAAATTCTTTGTATTAGTGCAAAATAATTTTTTTCTTTTAGCTTCATAAGAGTGGCTGGATGTTGAACAACACTTCTGTCAAGAAATGAAATGTTTTTCCAGTGGCTGCACAAACAGAATAAACCAGAAAAAGAACATTATTTTATATAAGTGATCAATCTCTTCATGGTCCTTGAGGCTCATTTCATAACAGATTTCACTGAGTCTGTGATGCATGTAATGGAATCAGAGAGCTCCAATACAATTCCGGACTGGGAGGATCCTTGTTTCTCTCCAAGCTCACATTTCTAGCATCAGGTCTAGATTTAATGGCTTTGGTTACTTTCAAAAGACCAATAAGCTGACCTCTGAAAACAGGTTTTATCTGTAGCTCTATCTGGTAGCTAATATAGGTGGTATTTTACTTAGGAAACTGAGGGAAATGACAAAGCTCTGTTACATATATAGCTTCCTCACATATAAGCAGATTTGACTATTCCTGCTGCAATATTTTCTCACAAGTTCAAGTGCAGGAGAGTTTATGCTCTAAAAGGAAACACACTGAATTGCATTCACTTGCCTTGAGCTGTAATAAAGAAGGTCTTTCTGGATACCTCTGTGGAAGCTAAGGAGTGCTCTGCAGCTCCACAAATCAATGTAGGAAGACATAAAAGGTTTCTTTAGGCAGAGAATTCAGCTCCACTCCACTGCTCCTTCTTACCCTTTCCCATACAGACACCTTCAGTATTCACAGAAATTTCATAGTACATGTAGACACTCACAGTCATAAAAACCAAATCCTCTATAAAGGAAAAGCTTTTTTTCATCTAGCTCCTGCCCAATATACTGAAAGAAATTAATAAGTCCTGGAAATTAAAAATGCTTCCCTTTGTTCTGAAATCAGCTTTTTTAAACCTTAACCTTGGAGTGCTAGTATTGCAAGTATTCAAACGGCTGAATTATGCAACCTACATAATAAAGTGAAAAATAAAAGAGACTGTTCTGACCTGCCTGCATTCACAGCACACTTTTAAGTTTGTGGAAAAGAAATCACATAGACAGATCCTTGGTGAAGAACAGACAGAAAAATTAATCAACTACCAATAGCAAGAACATCAACTTGTATTGCTAATAGAATATGTACTCCTGTATCTTCAATTTTCACCATTGAAAGCTCTTACCATTTGTCTGATTTAGAAAAGCTGCAAAACATCAGTATCAATAAAAATGATCAAAAATAATTTCACAATTAAAAATATCCACTTTTATGCTAGATATTTTTAGTTTAATTAAAACATGTAATTTTTCTACACCTGCTTGAAAACAAATTTGAGTTTTCAGAAAAATTACAGAATTAATTTTATGATTTGCTTCACGTTCTCACACCCTTTTTGATCCTGGAATGCAAGTGAGGAAAAGGAGTGTAATGAAAATAGATTGAAAATCTTAGGGGATTCGATTTCAGATCTGTATCCAAAGCCAATATTTTTCCTAGGGATCATTTGAGAAAAGTCTATTTGAAATGTAAAACTACCCATGAACCTTGGACATTTACACCAGTTAATTTATTCACCTGCACTTCCAAGACGAATGATACAAATGGAATTTACTCTTATCAACACACTGTAATTAATGGCAGAGCTCAACTTTTTGCTCCAAATCTTGCCAGGCAATGTAGTACATATAGCAGGACAGAGCAGGATAAAAGCTGGCTTAATTTTGCTGATAATTGTTCAACATGGTTTTGACACATGTTGAGGGAAAATTCCAGAGCAAAGAAGTAAGGCAGAGCTGGTGTCAAAGATTGATGATGGATAAAAAACCTATCTTGCATGCTTTTTTTTTTTTTTCATTGCTGGGGGATATTATGTACAAAACTGAGCAGAGAAATCACTACTATATATCTATATTTCAAGATCCATACTCAAAAGACAAAAATTTATGGATGTACAAACTTTGTCTGGGCTCCTTAGCACAATCTGCACAAGGACTTTCTCCCAAATCAGAAGAGGAGCAACTTGTAGGAAAAACTTTGACTGCCAGGAGCCTAATTTATAACTCTTTTAAAGATGATCACTGATAATCCAATTTAACAATGGTAACAATGTTCATCTAAGAAGACCCTGAACTTGCAGTTCTTCAGCAGTAAAATACTAAAATACCCCACAGAAATACTAAAATAAATAAATATTAAAATACCCCATAGAAAGATCATGAAAATAATGGATGGGATGGGATGGGATGGGATGGGATGGGATGGGATGAAATGGAACGGAACGGAACGGAACGGAACGGAACGGAACAGAACAGAACAGAATAGAATAGAATAGAATAGAATAGAATAGAATAGAATAGAATAGAATAGAATAGAATAGAATAAATATTTTGGATGGAAGGGACATACTATGAAGGAACATACTAGCTCTGCTGCCTGACCAGTTTAGGGCTGACCAAATGTTTAAGCATAACATTAAAGGCATTGTTCAAATATCTTAACACTGATAGGCTTGGAGCATCCCCTTCCCCTCTAGGAAGCTTATTCCAATTGTTAGCCACCCTCTTGGGAAAGAAATGCTCCCTTAATGCCCAAATCTAACCCACCCCTGGCACCACTTTGAACCACTATTGCTCTGAAGCACTCTTGCACCTATTTCAGTGAAAGGTACCCTCTGGCATCTGTCATCTTATGGCACTCTGTGACTAAGGACAACTTTGTAATAGGAGCAATTTTATGTGCAGAGGTTAAGATTCATCTCACTTATCTTTGGCTGACTAATCAAACTTAGTCAAGTTTCTAGACAGAACTAGCTGTTTAGGCTCCTTTTTCAGGATTAAAGAGTGAGGGCCACCTCCAGTGGATGATTCATCCCACCTACCCAGATGAATACCTCATCTGGGATTAGGCAATTAGGATATCCAGGTGATTAGCTTTGCTTTAGACAACTCACTGTCAGACAGCTTCCTGTGACAGACAGTGACCTTTGAGTAGATCACTCCTACTCAAAATAAAGCCAGGCTTTCATACCTTTAGACTGAAAAAAGAGACAAGATTACATGGATTTAAGGCAATAATTACACATCTGGGAAATCCCAGAGACAGATATTACAAGGAACGCTGAGGTTTCCCTCTTTGCCACATGTTTGACGTCCCTGTGCCACAAGTGATCAGACTCTGTTTGGAGATCCCACTGCCAATATTGTGGCCAGCTCCCCTGTCCCTGTTGCCTCATTCTCATCCTTTCAGAATGATCAGAAACCTCCAATAGGGAAAACTTCTTTCAGGAGCAGCTTTTCCAGACTATGAACAAAGGACAGTTGGAAAATGTTTCAATACCAGTTACAAAATGATCAGTGGAGCTTCCTCAGTACTCCACTGCTTATTCCTCACCAATTTCATTATCTCTGTGCCTTTCCAGGCTTCTAATGCCTTTTTGTGTTGTTTAAACACAATCCAAATATATTAAATTATTAGACCTTACCTGTCCTTAATAAAGTTTCATTTTATTGGTAGGAAATAGTTGTTTTCACCTCATAGTTTTGAATATAATTAATTCAGTATGGACTAAAACAGTATTTAGTGCTCTTACACATTGTACTGTTACATTAAACTATATGTCTTTCCTATTAAGTATCTGAGTCTGCCCTGCAAATTCAGTCAAAAAGAAAAAAATTTTCCTAAATCTGTACAGAACCTGGCATAAAGGGGCCTACTGAACCTCGTTGCTTAATTATAGGCACACAAGGTAATCAACAGCAACACTGAAATTTTTGGGACATTTTTTGAAAGCAGATCTTTTGATTCCGAGAATTTGAAGCTTCCTTCAGACATTTCCTTCCTTCCCACAGCTTTCAGGCCTGTCACTATGTGGAACAGTCTGCTGTACAGGTTGTTCTCTGTGAATATGGGCTTTGTATGCCCTGGGTCATAGTTTCTGCAGTCAGCAGCCTTGCCCAGAAGCTTTTACTAAAAGAGCGAAAGATAAAATGGAAAAAAAGGCCATAAATCAAATGAAAAAGTTGTATTGACTTTTTTCTTCTTTTTCACTTTTGCATTCTCTGGATGTTTATTATCTTTCAGATTATAGACTGTGTTGCTGAGGGATGTGTACTCCTCCCCTATTCTATTGTATATAGCACTGTCTCTGAGCAAGACTATACTTATAAAATGCACAATGTTTTTGTGTTCAGTAAGACCTGAATAAACAGCACTTGCTTTGTGGCCAGACAGGTATACAGATGCCCGATGAGGAAGAAATAAACTTTTTTTTTTCCTGAAGTTGAGAGCTAGACAAGTCTTTATTTTCCTTTCTTTGGCAGCAGCAGACTTTGATGACTAAATAAATCATTATATAATAACCAAGAAATGAACCATGCTGCAGGTTTCTTCAAGGAGATGAGTCATCACATCTTACATGAGGATCTGTCCTGGAGGATGGCATGATCTCAGTTGAAGCTGAATTAATGGTACTGACCTTTCCTTCATTTTCTGAATACTACAGACATTAACACTAATTTTGATAAGGTTCAGTGAGAAATGAGAGATTTACAGACTAAAATGTCTGAATTTAAACCCAGGCAACACAGATTCAGAAGCTGTCATAAGACAAAGTTGTGCTCTGGATGAACATTCTCAGACAAGGTTTAGGCTACAGTAAAATCTGAACTGGTAGCAGTTTCTATAATTTGTTCTGCCAAGTATATAAAAGAAGGGGAGAAACAAGTTCCCAACTCTAACCATGAAGCAGAAAAAAAAAAATCCAACCCATTTTAAAGAATACCATCCTTAAATCCAAGGGAGAAATAGTTAAGTTTTTATTTTGTTCTTCCTATTATTAATCTCTTTGAAAATAAAAAGGCAAAGAAAGATATTCTGAATTATTTCTGTGGTTAAAACTGACCCCCAAAGATTAATCAAAACTGTGCCATGCCCATCCTCCTAGCAGAGGCCACATGAAAAAGAAAACAAAGCCAGAAAGTCAAATAGTGGATTCACTCTCTCTTTTGTCTAAACTCTATTGAAAAATGATCTTAGGGCCTTTCTGTTGCACAAAAGCAAATATAAAGATGTAGACATGCCTATCCCTACTGTTACATAACTGGAGTTGTATCATCAGTTAAATATCATATTTTCCATTGATATAAATTTAGAAAATTAATTTGTAACTCTCTCTGTGTTGGAGGGCTTTGGATGGCATTAGTTGGCATTACATGACAGAAAAATCATATGTTAAAATACAGGCTATGCTTGATTAACAGCTATAATAATGACTCCACTTTTTTCAGTATAAAAACTGTTCAATCACTGCTAGTGGTTGGATTTCTCCTGACTGCTAGAGGAATTAGATCAGATCCATCAGTAAAATAAAATTCTACAACAGGGAAGCCACAGCAATTAAAATCTCTTGGTTCGACAACTTGACAAGTAAGATCTGTTAAAATATCAGAATATCTTTTAATAGTAGATTAGGCTTGTATTAATCTACTTAAGGATGAACATTTCAAAAAACATCTGCTTATTGATCTCTCCAACATGATGTCATTGGCAGTTTTTCCCTCTGAAAATTCCTGCATATAGAATGTGGATGGAGCACCATAAACTCTAATCAATTCTTGTTCAGATGAGCTGAATTGCATGGAAAAATATAAGTGGATCTGGGAGGAATAAAAGTAGTATTACATGGTACTTTAGAGCTGTCCAAACTGCTCTTCTGCTGTCTTCAAATGAGAAGTCTGGTATGTCTCTTTGAGGGTCTGCAAGGAGTCAGTGGGAAACTAACAAAACCCCAACATGCCCTCCCTCACAAACATGAAGCTCAAAAAACCCCAAAATACTTTGTGTATGTGTGTAACAGCTAAAAATCTTTTTAACAATTGTGGGGCTCATTCCAGTGCCGTGTGTAGCTCTATGGTGCCTGGATTCTGACAGCATGAGCATGGTGGTAGAGAGTCCCATTGCCCAGCATCAGAAAATCAGGCTGAAGAATTTAATTGAGAGGTCTGCTGTCCCCACACTACTTCTGCAGTTACTCAAGTGTGGCTGAAACTTCTACATGGATGATCAGAGAAGGAGATTAACTTAAGTGATACAACTACACTATGGAAAAGTTTATGGAGGTGTTTACAGGGCAGCCAAGCCAGGGGTCTGAGTGGTTGAAATCCTGGGCACTCACAAGACCAGTGATTTTGCACCTGCATTTTTGTGCAGGCAGCCTTGGAGAAGGCTGTGCTTCAGCAATAAAAAAGAGAGAACAAGGTCTGGCACCTTTGGGCCATTTGATATCGGATACATAAAAGCCCTGTAAGAGCAGATGAGATGGATGAGGTCTGGTGCTGACTCACATGGGAGGTAAATACAACAAGGTGTTTTGTAAGACATCAAGCATTACCTCAATTTTCCCCAGGTGTGCCAAAGCATTTACAGAACTGCTTCTGCAGTTGCTGAATCTGGTCACAAAATATGGCTGCGGAGCTGTTTCTGTGCAGCAGAGCATCTTCAGTCCTCCTCCATTTCTCAAGTCCATTGGATGCTTAAGAGGCTTCTAACTGATTTATTTTGCCTAAAGATACATGAGGTGTCTATGATGTGTTTTGGTCTTTCATCAATGAATGGTTTTAATTTATTGGATTAACTTTATAGCTCCTGATTGGTCATTTAAGTGAAATATCCATTCATACTCTCACACAGCTTACAGAAGCATTCATAATCAGCGCCAGGACTCGCTGTACTAGCACAATAAATCCAGTTCAGTTGGTCATTTCTGGATTTGGGAACCCAAGTCTGAGTTGATCTGCCTTGGTATAAGTCAGTCTAATGATTCATTTCTGTGGGAGCTCAGCACATCACTCCTGATGTCCAGAGCTACCGAGAGAACCCCTGGGGGGCTCGGGAGTCCTGGAATGTTGCCAAAAGCACTTGGTGGCTTGATTTTGATCCATCTAGAGATGTGCCACCGATGTATGAGGAAATGGAACATGCGAGAACCACTCAGGTGTAAATAGTGAAGGGAAGATATTATTATAGGGTGAATTACAAATTTTGGGGTTTTGGTACAGGGGGGTTGTAGAGACAAGATGGAGGAATCAGGGTGTGTCACCAGGCTTTTCCTTCTTCTTCCTGTCTTCCATCTTCTGGGGTGGTGTTGGCACTTGTGGATTGGTCTGGGATGAGGGTGTACTTAGTGACGAAGATGATAGGTATTGGGGACAAAATGTAAATATGATATACGTAGTTTTTGTTATAAAAGATGCGGCCGCCTTAGGGGTGGGCAGAGTGCCTTTGGCTGCCGTGCTGGTCAGATCCTTCAGGCAGAGAAAGGACTTTTTAGATAAGAGACAATAAACAAACTGAAGACCGAAAAAAACCTAGCGTCCAGTCTCATCCTTTGAAGCCCAGCGTGCAAGAACCATCCTAAGCGTGTCTGGGGGCAGAGACAGACAGCCGACCCCAGACATTTCCACAGAGATAAAAAGAACAGGCTACTGCCTTTTGAACGGAGCTTTTACATTATGCTCCCAGTTAATTTTCTCTTTCTTCAAGAATGTTGTCACAGTGTATCTCTTTGGTGTGCTTTACCATGATTTCTACTGATATTTGCCCTAAATGACACAAACCCATGGTCAAGATTAAAAAAAAAACACCATAAAATTGCTTCTTTATTTCTATTATATTTAGAAGTAATTAATCAGCTATGAGTACCATTATAACAACAAACTTGGCATTATTAATTTTGGCGGATAAACCTGGGCTTGTGGGATGTATCTGAATTTGAAACAAACAAACAAGCAAAATATACATATTGTTAAAAAAGCACTCTGGAGCAGGCTTTGGGCACGTTAAAATGCATTAGGAGGGATTCCAGTGACAGATGCACTAAAGCTAGTGAGATTTGCTAATTAGAACTTTTCAGGAGAGATAAAAGAATAGGCAAGAGATTACATGAAAATCATAAACCAAATGTAAATTTAGAAATAAAATATGTGGAAAAAAAGCTACCAAAAGAGTCAAGCTTTTCTTTTGCTACATTATGTTAACTACCACTTGCAATTGTTATAAATGTCACTTGCAGGCTTCCAGCTGTTCTGGAATGGGTTTGTTTTTAAAGCACTGACTGAATAGAATAATTGTTTTGTAATGTTGAACTGTATGGTGTGTTGGTTTTGCTTCTGCTTTTTAATGTATTTAACTGAATAAACAAATAATGTTCATGCCTCACATACCTGCAATGTGAAAGGAAATACTCATTCTGAGTTTCTAAAAATTAATATTCACTTCAGTGATTTGTCTAAGCTGCATTATGTGCTGCATTGTGCAGCACATAACTCCTGTGCCTCTGATCAAAGTACTCATGATTCAAGACTTCTGTATGTTTTAGCTATTGTTCAGCAGCTAAATTTCCATTAAATTCTTTATGGTTTTGTACAATGCTATCTACATTACAGTCTCCAACTTCGGCAACACTCTTAATTAGTAGAGCACTTTCAAGCTGTAAGTTTGGTTTTATGACCTGCTTTGATGATGTCATCCATAAATTCCCCTTCTCCTTTTATTGTTGTATAAACTGGGTGGCCTAAGGTCCTGATTGTCTTCTCATGTTGGTTTTATTCTATGAAATAAATCTAATGTCTTCAGGGAAGTCACTTGTGATTTAAACTCACAGCAGAGGAAAGCCAAAGCTTCAGGTTACAGTAGTACAATCAAACACAATTGAATTGCAATGACTTAACAAGCTGCCTCCTGTCAGCTGAGCAACTGCAAGGATCCAGGAGCGTGTTTTTTGTCCAATTAATTATGAGAGAGTATAACTTAGCTTAAATGAATGAATGAGGGTGAAGACAACAGAAGACATCAGGACAAATAAAAATAACTTTCTAGGCTATTTAGTGCTTGACCCTAAGCTGTAGCTTTGGTCTGTAACCAAAATCTGTGAACTGTACTCTGGGAGCCAGGCTTTTACAAGCCTGTTGCTCTCATCCTGACACCAGGCTCCTCCATCGCCACGTTACAGGCTCCCATTTTACAGCCAGGGGAGGCAAACATCCAATTTTAACTGTGATTTATATGACCTGTGTTATAGATGATTTTTTAGATGAGGAGAATTGCATCCTAGAGCATATTAACTCTGTTAAAAATAATTCTGGTAACTGTCAAAGGAGAGAAAGCTGGCTGATTTAAACACAGAGTTATGCATTGCCACCTGTTGAATCCCACCTGAGTCTCATATAATCAGATTTTATTTACTCAATGTAGTAATTGAGACTGAAGTAAGGAGCAGGTTTGCTTTGATCTTTTTTCTGGGCATGGAGGGAGGTATTTGTGGTACCTAGTTTTAAATATGTAAAATGTAATAACTAGCAAAGACAAGCTAAGCAAGATGTGTGGAATCCCTTTAGAATCAAAAAGTCCCTTTTAGAGGTAAAAAAATGTTGTTCCTTTATACATCTATATATATAGATCTCTTTCCTATATAATGTAGGGCATCATACTTTAGAGGTATGTATTTTTCTACATTGACTTAAAATGTTAACCTGGATAATAGTGTCAGATGGAGATACTAAGGAAGAGGAATGTTCCAGCATGATGTAACTGAGAAACAGCACACTCCACTTTTGTGTTATGTGTCCTGTCTTTTCCTCTTCTCTCACGCAGATTTTTCTCTCTCCACAGTTTGAGTGGAGGACCAAAGCATTTTCTCATTTCATATAAAAATGAAAAAGTACATACAGTTAGCAAAGTTTTTTCAGGTCAGAATAATTGTGATTGTAGCGATCACACATGGCACTGTGTGGGTGACCAAAGACAGTGGTATCTTTGTGTGCCTCTTCTCCCAACAACCTCTTTCCTTTTCCAGCTGTCTGATGGATGATGCCGTTTGTCCAAATGCAAGAACACCAGATGGGTATTTCAGGAGGAGCTGTCTGGATGTTCACATAATCAATGCATTCCAGAAATGGAGGAGCTGAGATTTTGGGATTGACTTTGATGCACATCAACTTGCAAAAGGGTATAAAATGCTGCTAGAGACTGGGTCATCTAGTCTAACAGGGTTTCAGGCAGCTTCCAGGTAGATCCTCTTCCTAGGTCCATCTTGAAGATGGGAAATACTCACTTTTGGATGGGACAGTATAAAACACTAAGGTCCAGTCAAATAAGGTTGTCCAGACATAAAGTTATGTTCACCTAGGTGCTTTGTTCTTTGTAATTGTGAATTCTTCAAAGCCAGAGGCTGCAAACCTGTGCATTTCTGGCTGAACCTGCTTATATTACTACCCTTTAGACACAGCCTGTTGCCCAAATCTGAAACTCAGTGGACTAAGCCACGCCTAGACTTCTCTGAGAAGTTTAGGGAGCATGTGGGCCTCACTAAAGCTCATGATGCAAGAGGAGGGACTATGACTGGATTAAACTAAGATCCGTTGCAGCAGATGATGAGCTGTTTAGATGCTGCATTGCCAATATTTAGATACTTTATTGGCTACAAAGCTAATCATAATCATCCACATGATCACTGAAACCTTCTTGTGCCTGGTCAGGAACCTTCCCTTGACCACTCTGCTACAGGTACACAACATTGACCTGGAAAGCTCTGTTAAATCTGGTGAGCTTCTCACCCTGGTCAACAAATCTTTCTACTACATCCAGCTAGAAATTACAGGAAAAGTAACAGCAAACTGGTAACAGATAAAGTCAAATTAAGAACCGACTGTGCAGACTATAAAAGACATTACAGACAGCAAAAGTTCAAAATCAGTGGAAAAAAAATAGTGTGCAAACCTGCATCCTTTACACAAGGAGTTTGCAAAGAACTACAAGACCAGGGCTTTTAAAACTAATGACAATTCTTCAAATGTAAGTTCTACAGACTTGTTAAATCAGTAAACAAGAACCATATGATGTGAAAAGTGAATTTGAATTTTAACTTCACTTTGTAGTTTAATCCATCACAAATAGCTTTAGACACAGCAGTAAAACATCATAATCTCATCTTTTCCCCATTTTAGTTGTCTGCATTCCGTAATCCAGAAAATTGCTTTTCTAGAGTATGTGGTATGGCGTAAAAACATGAATTTCCATTCCCCAGTTTGACTGTGGCCTCAGCTTCAAGGGGAAATAGAGACTAGAGAGAAAAAAAAACCTCAGCTAAAATATACTGTGCAGTTTTGTTTACCTACCACAGCATAAGCATTATATCTTAGGGTTTTGTTCTCTCTAATTTATTACTTGGAAATATTTGAATAGACTCTAAGGAAAAACATGGGAAGCTCACAGTGACAAAAGCTATAATTAAAAATAAAACATTTTTAAAGGTTTGTTTTATTTTAAGCAGTGAGATAAAGTCATGATGTATTTGTGTGGATTTGCATTTTATGTGTGTTTTGTAAAGCACACAGGAAAAATGAAGCCTTCATGTTGATAGAGATTGATAGGATATTACTACAACACTTGGGACATGAATAGTAGGAAAGGATTATCAGCAAACAACAGTCTAGCAGAAGCAATCTTGAATAAAATGGCATGCAAATCTCTGAAATAGACTATGAATATAGAAGGCAATCATTAAAGATGAGAAACTCTTTAACGGAGAGGCTCACAGGAGAAGTTTCCTCATATATCTTCTAACTTTCTGGTTTTAAATGTTCATCTGTGGTAAATAAAGCTTTCTCTCTCCTTCATAAAATTTCAGTGTTGTATTGTTCTCTTATCAGTAACAGTTAAGTATAAAAACACATTGAAAGAAACCATAAACACTTGTGAAGAACTATGGTTCCCACAGCATACCTGTGTGTGCATGATTCCTCTTAGAAACCTTGTTCAGAGGTTTACACTTCTTATGCCATTACGATTTCATTTGAATTTTATATTTTCAATGACTGTAACATTTCAGGATGCTTCTTTCAGATAACAGCCACTCTGTGCCTTGACTCAAGGACTTCACAGTTGCACATATAAACCTCTTGCACTTTCATCAGGTAGTTCAGCTCAGAGAGGCCTTTCTGCCTTGCTGCACATCACACTGGGTCATAGGCTTGAGTTGTACTTGCCTAGGGTTAGGCTAAGTCTAGGAGGTTCTTTGTCCTGTTGTGATTGAGTGTGTTTCTTAAACAACTCTTTAGACATGGGAATGTCTGCTCCAGTAGATGTTATGATGCTCTTCTTCTCCAAGGACATTCCACAGTAAAGATTACACTAATACTCTAATTTTTCTCTGTAGAAGCTAGCAACTTACTACTGGTCTACATTTACAGAAGTTTATTGTTCCCACTGTTCCTGTCACCAAGTTAACAGGTATAGGCAAAACTCCCGAAAAAGCTATTCCCTTTTTCTTTTTACATTGTGGCTTGACAGAAAACAATTCTGCTTAGGGAAGACATAAGAAATTAATAACCTACATAAAATGCCTTAAATGATAGACAATCTACATTTGCATTTTCTTTACTAGACTTAAAAGTAATAAAGGAGAATCTTGTGAGATTTTAATGACTACTATTGTTTGGGTTCACTTATTGCAGGTACAAGTCTTACAAGGATTTATTGCCATGATAAATTTCCAGTTTTATTGGCAGAAGCCATCTTGCCCAAGAGCTATAATGTTTCAAAGTGTCCAATGGAATCTGAAAAGTTATGGTGCATTTTTTGTGGTGATGAGCTCTCTAAGCTTTCTACTGAGTGGTGTATAATCATGGATCTGCCAATTTATTATTTTCAGCTTTCTCCTACTCACATAAATAATACATGTGAGGAGAGGAAGAGTTCTCAACTCTCCAGAACTACACAGAAGGTGTGCCTGTCTCAAAAAGGGATTTGGGAGTGCAATATTTGAAAAGGGATTACAGACTACGCAAAAGAAAAAAATAAATAATAAAAAGGCCTGATATAACTTTTGGAAAAGGGCTCTGAGACTTAGAAAAACACTGATATAAACTGATAAAGGTAGAGAAAAGAGAAGCCAGGAGTTCTGATTATCTTGCTGCCTTAATCCTGACAGCATCTTTTCCATTTTATCTAATAAAGACCTGGATTTTCTGCCAACTTCACTCTTCTATCTTCAGTAAAATTACAGAACTAGAATATTTGAACACAAATATTCTAGCTTTTCTTGGGTTAAGCTTTTCTCACAAAAAAAGGGATCATCATGATCATAAATGGAAACAAATGCACTCAAGAAACAATAAAATCCAATTTTAATTTTCACAAAAAGAAATATTAAAGACTTAAGTAACTAGTAGCAGCACCAGAGAAAATCGTTACAGGTTGAGATACCTTACTGTAAGGTGCACTCCCTTCCTTGTAGGTTTTGGTTACTTATTTTAAACACACATACCCAACCACACAGACAATGCTCCTACATGAAACTGCAGTGGAAGGAGCCTAAAAACATCAAGGAAAGTATAAGTCAGGCCCATGAATCCAATTAGTATTTGGCAACAGCTGACAGTGTTTAGAACTGAAAGCAAAATTCAGAATCTCCCAGATACCATGGAGGTTCAAAATTCAGATTTTTTCCCTGGATTGTGGAAGGCATTTGAAAGGCTTGAACAGCTATTTAATATTTTACTGAGAAAAAACAATTTGCCTTACAAAGGTCAGAATTATATAAAGTTTATGATTTTAATGTACGGTAATTTCTAATTGCAACTCATCCTAGGTGTTTAAATTATTTTTTCCTGATAATTTTCCATTTTTCTTCAGGGAGATCCAGAATCCTTCTCACTTTCAGATCTCAATGCTTTTTATCTTCTATATTAGAAAAAGACACTCTGCTGGTGAGTATAACTGCTCATCAACTTTCTTTCCTGTTTCCTCTCTTAAGTTGAAATATTTTCCCACAAGTTGTTCAAAAGGTAGTTTTTATTTTCTTCTTGCCTACACTAATTGAACAAACAGAGAAGTCATCCTTGACAGGTAAAACAATTTTAAAAGGCTTTGAATTATAACCATTTTCTCTAGTCAGAGATAAGCCAAAATATGGCTACCACTGATTAAGTGTTTCATTTTTACCAGAATCTAAAGGAGAGCTTCCTCAAAATTTCTCTTAGGAAGTGTAATTGCATTGTGTAAGGCACCAGTCAAAACGGTTTCTCTGTCCCATCAAGACCTTCCCATTCAACCAACACCTTCCAGCAACTGCACACTAAATATGGCCCATTTTTTTTCACAATCTGAAGATTTCAAAATCCTCCCTCTTTAAAGATATCTATTTTATTTTATATTTTTTTTTAAGTTGGCTATTAAAGCCTAGGTTTGTTTCTGTGGACATGCATTGCATAAGTGGGTCAGTTGGAGTTTGCCAATTTACTTATTTTGACTATGCATCCCCTGAGTTTTGGAGTATGTCAATGGACTATTTTCACTTGTCTTTAAACTATTCAACTTAATGAATGGCTAAAAAATCCTTCAGATCCCAGGATGCCAAACTGCACATATGAAAATTTTGTTACAAAAAAACTAAACCAGGTTTCAAAACCAAATAGGATGTTATTCCACAAATATTATTTAAACAGTAATGAAAGCAGTAGACTGTGTTAAGACCACGACAAAGTAAAACTTTAGCCAACTAATCTGAAATTATAGGAATAGTGAAAACAATCAGTGATGTTGACCCTCCCCCAAAGTTCACATCTGACCAAGCAGCGCCAGTTGCAAGTTAAACAATTGAGCCCTACCTTGAATTCCTCTTTTTTTTTTGAAAAACAAGCTCCCCTCTCACAACAACCATGCTTGCACTCTGCAAAATCCCTTAATAGCAACAAGTTGTTAAGTGGAATTGGCCCTAAATTGTGCTGCTTGAATGGCAAGACCAAGCTGGGAATGAAGCTATGGACATAAATTGACCATGACAGCTGACTTGGCAGGTGAGAGCCTGGAGTTCTGACCCCAGGTCACCTATGCAGTGTTAACACAGCTTTAGTAGAGCAGAGAAAGGCAAGGTTTTTATATTTTTCAGTAGATGTTTATTATTAGATGTTTCAAATCTACATGTAAGACACAGCTGCTAATTTTTTTCAGAAGCATGGATTTTAGCTGACATACATCTAATCACCAGCATGTCTGAATAGTCTGAAGAAGTCACCTAAATGTCCCTCGTGACTTTTAATTTTGAAAAGACATTCTTTCCCAGAGTTTTAGGTACCCCCACATCAGCCTAAAATCCAGCAAAAAGAAGTAAAAAAATTGCATTTCCTTCGAATCTGGATCTCTGTAATGCACTAAATTATTGAGAAGATCCCACAAAATGCTTTGTTTTATCTGTGGTCTGATATACAGTTCTTACAGACAGGCTTGAAAAGCAAAACAATACAGAAGAAGAAAGGAGAGATAACAAAGGTCACTATGTCAACAGATGTATTTTAATACTATTTCGTGTAGCTATTTATAAGATCAAGCATTTTTTTGTTAAGGAAGAGGGGTCAATTTTAGTGCACCAAGAAATAAATTTTTGTTTAAGGTGTGATAGAGCAGAATATCACTGCTGAAGAACCAAAATTTAATTTCAGTCCTAACTTTATATAACTTTTATTGAAATTGGTTTCCTCAGTTGCTTTGGCAGTATCCCTGCATGTACTGTTGTCATTTTGTTCTTCTCCCATAAGCAGTAGCATTACTGTCATCTAGCTGAATTCTTCAGCAGGTGTGCAATGCATGAGCAAACCCCAAACATGCCTTAGGTGGAGATGCCCTGTTGTGAAGACTGTGCAGTTTTGTTTTGATCAAATTCATCAAAAGAAATGGTTTATTTTTCATTTAAATACTCAAGACAGTGGGAAAACTGTTAAGAATTGTGAATCTATGATAAATGCCATGTTAAGATGGAAATGCATCAAAATGCATCAAAATCAAAATGTTTTTTTTTGACACAAGGTGTTATAGGCAGTCCTGGGCTCACCCTCAGCCCAGATGTGGCACAAGCCAGGTGCTGATGAAGTACAACATGGACATGCACCTTGTTTTATGAGGGGTTCATAAGCCACGTTCCCAGGACAAATCATACAGGTGGTCTGGCCCATGGGGCAGCTTGTGTTCCAATGACTGGCAAGAGGTGTCCTTGCTCAAGGGGACACATCCGATCAAGGGACCTCTGGATGTCATCTGCTGCAAAGGGAGACAGCGGGGAGCTGAAATAGTGTGATCCACTTTCACTGAAGTGGGCACACTCTGTCACATTTCCCCCTTTCAAATTTGAGCGTTTTCTGGATGAAAGATTTCATTTTTCTAAAAGCTAGGACAGGTTTTGCTCCACTTTTCTTCTTGTATGATTCCTAGGGACATTTTTGTATGTTTTTTGTCTTAATTGGAAGGCAACCATTTTTTAAACTTAAAAATATTTTGTAAAATAAATTCACTAAATTTTCCTCCTAAATATTTTACTTCAGCTGTAGTGGCTTATTTTATTCTAATGCATGACTAAATACTCTCATTGAATATTTACATGAGAGGATACTTTATAGATCTCTATGAAGCTGTTATTTTCTAGGCAACTGTGTGGTTGGATTTTGTTTTCTTCTTTTTTTTTTTTTTTTTGGTTTTGATTCTTTTAGGATCTTTAATATGATTGGACAGTGTGGGATTTTCCTTCTCTCCCATCTTTTCAACCCACTTGATTACCCTCAGCTTTAAGTAGACAGAGAAGAAGAAAAAAAATCTTAATTTTACTCTGCTGGAAGTCCATGGAGGTGAAGTTTCCCTGGGTGCAAGAAATGCACCTGTCACACTCTACCTCTGGGAAGCAGGTGTTCTGCTGAGCTGTTGCAAAGATGCAGTTTGGCTCCTACCAGAAGTTCCTGTTAGAGTCCACTTTTGGAGAGGACAGAGAATGTTTCTACTTTAATTTTTATTTTCATTTTCTAATATAAAATACAGACAACTTCAGAAGTACTATGCAATTTATAAATATTTCAGAAGTTAAATATGTGGAGGTTGTGATAAATATGCAGAGGTGTTAATGCTTTATTAATGTAGATGTTAGCTTGCTTATTGGCATAGTATTGGGGTTTAAGTATTTCTCTGTAGGGATCTTTCAAATAGGAGGATGGGGAATGTTCAATAGAGTCACCTGGCAGTGAACATTTGCAATTCCTTTGTGCATGGGACAGCACATAACTAGTAACTCTGGGTCTTTGGTCTGATCCCTGCTGAGACCAGAAATGAACTTTGAAGAGAAGGACTAAAGGTCTCTAGAGCTGTTAAGAAACAGCCCTGACAGATTTTCATGAATTTTCAGGTGGAGAAGGCAAAATCAGACTCAAGTGTGTTTAGGACAAAAAATTCCTTTGGACCACTGGAGGCACCTGTCCTCAGGTGGTAGGACTGCCAAGTAATGTATCTGTGTCTTTCTAAAAAAGTTAAAAATATATTTCCCTGTATAAATTTTGCTGCCCTGGCCAGTTCGGGTGGCTGTGATAGCTGTTTCCCTGGCTCTCTGCAGCAGAGCGGGATAAACTCAGGTAGCTGGTAAGACCAAGCCAGTTCCTACAGCATGTTGTACAGGTTATATGGCCAAACTGTGGGACAAGAGGCTGTAGAGACGCCCTGTGGAAAGAGATCTGGGGGCTTGGGTGGATGGCAAGTTGAACAATGTGCCCTGTAGTGTGCCCAGTGTGTCTTCCCAGTGCAGCAGCCAGGGGACAAGTGTGGGGAGCATCAGGCACAGCATCACCAGCCAGGCAAGGCAGGGGACTGTCCCTCTCTGCTCTGCACCGGGGCAGCCTCACCTCAGGAGCTGGGGGCAGTTCTGGGTGCCCAATATAAGGAGGCTATAAAATTATTAGAGTGTACTCAGGGGAGAGTGAGAAGATGGTGGAAGGACTCAAGGACAAGATTTATGAGGAAAAGCTGAGGTAATTTGGCTTGCTGAGCTTGGAGAAGGCAGAGAGAGGGTTTGCCTTCCTTGCTTTCTCAGGGGGGACAGAGGAGGGGGAGGCGCTATCTCTGTCCCTGATGATCAGTGATAGGACATGAGGAAATGAATGGAAATACACTGTGTTCAGCTAAGTTCTGATGGACATCAGAGAGGGAGAGGGTGACTGGTCACTGGAACAGGCTTTGTAAGGAATTGGTCATGGGATCAAACCTGACAGACTTCAAGGAATGTCTGGACAATATTTGTAGTCATATGGTTTAGTTTTAGATAGTCCTGTGGGACGAGGGGAATTAGACTCAGTCATTTTTTTGGATCCCCTAGAATTTAAGATATTCTACTGTCATGGTGCGTGGGAGGTGAAGAGATGACACACATCGAGGCTTTCAAGCAGCAGAGAGACTATTTGGGTGCCCAGCTTTTTTATAGGCTATTCAAAAGACTCCACATTTAACTCTTGATTGGTCACAACCAGCCCACGGGCCAATAGCCACCTGCTATAGCCACAGATATGTGGTTCTCTGTAACCAAACCTCTCCCCCTCCTCAGAGGCACACAGTGCATCCCATGCCACGATATTCTATAATTCTGTGCTTCTAGGTAAGTGTCAGCAGGCTGCAGCTGAGAGAGATGAAGAAAGAGAGAAAGGGAGGGACACTAGTGCATTCCTCTGTGAAAAAGCAACAAGGGTGAAAAAGAAAAATTTCAGTCTGGGCACATGGATCTTGCTAAAAGTGTGTCAACCCTGAACTGCTAAGTAGTTAAAGCTCCTATGCAATATTAACTTACTTTGCTGAGAAAAGAAAGTCAGAATATTTCACTGAGATAAAGCTAGGGACTTAATCCTGAACTTTAGTTTAAGCCCCTGGTTTTAAATGAAATACCTACATTTCCTTTAACTCAGCTATACCTGAGCTGACTGAAAACCAAAAGTGTCCCCTGCAAAGATAGCAACATAATTCCTTTGTATAATAATGTGTACAGAAACTGATTTGCCTTAAGAGGGCATATCAATCAGACATCTAATCTCAGGACAGATCTTTGAGTTTTTTAATTGTTATTTACCATTCATATAAACTTTGGGTTTAAAAGGATACTTTAAAAGCTACAGCATTTTGGAGGAAATGTTCTAAGAATGTTTTAAATGGCCATATTTATTCAGATCATCAGCACAACAACTTTTACTTCTCCTCATAGAGTGTCTGGCAGTATAATGCCATGTTTATAATTCCTCCAAGAATATTACATAAAGTTATTTCAAATAAAAATAAAACATAGTTTAAAAAGTAATGTAAATTATTTATCAATATAATTAAGCTGTATTAATGCCCTTTATTATCCATATTAAAAATTCACAAGGGTTTTCATCCCTTTCATCTTTATTAGATGTGTCATAACTTGTTACGTATTTTCATGAACTATTGATGAATGTGAAATGCTCAAAAGCAATTTTTCCCTTTTAGTTATAATGACTATATGGGGAGTTTATTAATATTTGAACAAGTAGCTATATTTCTAGTTAGTATAATTTCTAGTACTTTTCCTTAGCACGCAGTACAAAGGAAACGTCCTTAATGCAAAAAACCTGCAACTACTTGGAGCTGAAAAATAATTTTATGTAGTATATAGCATAATTACCTATGCCTCCTTATCTCAGAAAAGTAATAGTATTAAGACAACATAAATTGAACAGAAGACATTGAAACACTATGATGAAATAGGCATCAGTTTCAGTGTTAGAGGCAAGTTCATGAGAAAGTTGATTTTATGTATGAAAACCTTAGGAGTCTTCTCCCCTAAATTAAAATTTTTTCTCTTTTAAGTTAAACTCATCTTTTGGAGAGTTGATTACTTACCTGCAATAGAAGGATGGCAGCATAACAATGAAGTAAACAATTAAAAAAGACTTAGGAATTTGAAATAGGCCAATTTAGGACTTAAGGAATTTGAAATATAGGTCAGCCTGTATAAGGTTGTAATTTTAATTTTATTTTATGGGTTTTTTTTTGGTTTTTTTCATTTTTTTACTTTCAGTTCTTTGTCTCTTTTTATTTTATAACCTGGATATTGAGAAAGTGTTTCTAGCCCATAGACATCGTCTGATACATTTGGCAGCTAGTTTATCAAGAACTCTAAATCATTTATGCTATCTTATGCTGACCAGTGCATAAAACTAGTAGCACATAACTTCCTAAATTGCTTAATGCTTTGAGAAAACCCATCCTTTAACAGTAAAATGAAAGGTATGAATATAATCTATTCCAAATGAAAACTGTGAATGTAGTCTATTCCTAAGTGTTTTGAACTAAAAATTTGAAAATAGAAAGAAAATACTTATTGCTTAGAAAGTGGAAGTAATAATGCCTCATTAACTGCAAGGCAATTCGGGTTTTAAGCTACAAGAACATTAGACAACTTAGCGAAAAAAGCACAACAAAACTGGAATTGGAGTTGGAATTTGAGCCCTCAGACAGCAATATTCTTCACTTCCTAACTCAAATTTATTTGCAGATCAGTTGCATGGTGTAGGGGCAGATTCTGAATTGTGTTATACGTTTGCACAAATTGAAACATAGGACTAGTAACTGCTCATGTGTAAAGGAACGAAGGAGTTGCCTAACTACTTGCAGTAAAACACATTGCTTTTAAAGGGTCATTTTATTTCTTTGCCTCTAGATGTGCTGTAACATTCAAAAGCAATATCCTCACATTGATGACATTAAAATCTGCATTCATAATTTCTTCATTAAACACAGCAATGGAACGCAGGAATGCACAAGGTTTTGAAGTTATTTTTTATAAAAGATCATGCTGATTGGAATTTAAACAAATAATTTTAACAATTAATTAAGTCTCTTTGACATGAAATACTCCATATTTCCATACGGAAAGCCAGGCGAAAATAAGATGTGAAAAAACTGGAAAATTTTGTCAGTGAGAACTTGGAGGTAAAGCAGTATGGGCTAGCTTCTGGATATAATAATAGAATTAATTAAATAATAAAAAGATAGATTTCATCTCCCATCTTTTAAATTTTTAAAATAGCATTCAATTTGTTCTTTTTCTTGGAAAGAGATCTCTGTGCAAAATTAATGCAAAAAAAAAAAAAAGAAAAAGAAAAAAAATGAACAAGAAAAACTCAGCTATTAGACAAAAGTTATTCTAGCAGTGGACAGTAACACCACTCAGAAACTCAGGCAGAGTTTCTGAGGGTTAGAACCTATTCCTCCAGAGCAGCAATTGCTGTCTTAATTTTTTTCTCTTTTTCAGGTTCTTGCCTTACTATTCCAGCTCAGCAAAGGAATTCCCTCAGACAGTAGTCTCTTCCATTCCTTGCAGGTGATTTATCTATTCCACTCTGCAATGAACAAGGCAGAGATATTGAGGAAAAATAGTAAATCATAGTATAATTAAAGATGGTATCATAAGCCTCAGGCAACAGAGGCAAATAAAGACTTCACAAAAAGTATTACTATTTAGATATTTTGGAAGAATGAAGAGATTAATTTCTGTGAGGGTGGTTAGGCACTGGCACAGGTTGCCCAGAGAAGTTGTGGATGCCCCATCCCTGAAAGTCTTCAAGGCCAGGTTGTATGGGGCTCTGAGCAACCTGGTCTAGTGGGAGCTGTCCCTGCCCATGCCAGGGGACTTGGAACTAGATGATCATAAAGGTCCCTTCCAAACCAAGCCATTTTATGATTCTATGATTCTATTTTACCAACCGAAAGATTTCTCAGGCCAGAGAAAACCAGTAAGTAAATACACTCTTTAGTCTGTGGGCTATTCCACATTACAGTAAGTATTCAAAATAATATTCACTTCTGGGAAAAATATGACACATTATAACATGCTCTTTAGATTCCCAAAGAAGAGATGCTGCTGCAAGTGTTTTATCCGAAACATAAAATAGAGTGGGTACACCTCCCAGAAGACAGCATTTAAAAGAAGGAAATACTTGAAACTTTAAAATCAAAAGTACATCAAAAAGCAAATGGCAACCTATTTGTCATGGCAGCTCATCCATAACCTAATTGCATGACAGATTCATCCAGAGGAAACTTGAAAGATGCTTACAGATGTGTCTGATGGAAATCTTTTGGGAGACAGATGCCACATTTGGAAAAAGAGACTTTATGGCTGAAAATTGGATTTGCTGTGATTGTTGTCCAGTGATAAGATGGCTGAAAATATGGTTGGGTGTTCTGCAAACAGAATCCAATTTCTTCAGTAGTAGCAGCAATTTAACAATATGTTGACTGGTAGGGTATAATGACAATATAAAGCCTCCCACAGTCTTTTTGAGAAAGAATCATAAAAGGTCTTTGCTGAGTCATTTAATTTTTACAAGTACTATCTAGAACTTTCTGCTTATTTTTATGAATACACTGAAAACAGTGTGTGCAGTCTGTAAAGGGCTTTAGAATCCTCTAACCTAAAGATGTAAATGCATTATCATTAAGGAATTGTACTTGTTCAATAAAATTATCTTGCCTTAGACATTTGATTCTCTTCAAGCTTGTGTTTGTTTATGTTATGCATACAGTTATTTGAAATACTTTCCAGTTAAATGCAGGCAGTTACTTTATGGACTTATCTTTATCATAAGCATTTTTCTCAACAGACGAGTTCTAAGAATTCTCAGCTGGATGATGAATCAATGTTTGGAATGTTCTTAGAATCTTTTTTAAGCACAGTAAGTACCATAAGAAGTTTTACATGATGATGTGTCTCTGGCTGTTCATTAGAGCACTTTTAAGGAGGGAAAAGTTGGTGTTTGAAAACTTGATTTCAAGTGTAGTTTAGTAATTACCTTGTAAAAAAATCCCAAGCCATGAGACACTGGATAGACAGGATTTTTCCTCCTCTTTTTTATAACACAGGGATTAAGGAAAACCATTTGATGAGGTAGATTGACTGGTATGAACTAATGTACACTCAATCTCCTTATGCAGCCTTCAAAGGCTGGGAAAAAAGCATCCCTAAGTGCCTGTGAACTGAAATGAGAAAGGAGGGATACCTGGAGGTTACGTGGAGTCTGACTACGTTCAGACAGAAGAAGGCTAGGGATGAGTGGGCTGGTCTCAATTCCCTGATCAATCCCTAATGTGTACATGGCAAGATGTAGACAGTTGCTGCTAAGTCATAGACACTGTCTCTCACTGCATAATAATTTTTTTTTGTGCCTTCTGTGCAGCCACCACAACCCTTTCAACTCCTTTGCATGGAGTGTAAAAGTATTGTCCTAAACCTGTGATCAGAAAAAGAGATGAGGATTCTTCCTACTCTTGCAAGAGGGACCTCAGCTTGTCACTGAGGATTTATCTGAAATCCAATTCGCCCAAGTGATATGCAGTAGCATAAATTGTTTAAATTGGTTTCCACAGAGCCCACTGTATCCTGCTGCAGTGTACTTACTGACAGCAGGTTTAATTTACTTGGAAATTGAAAGTACAATCCACATCCTTCATGCAATGCAAAACATTGTGCATATTTAATAAGCTAACTTTTTATACCCTTACTGTGTAAACGGAACCTTTAAGGTTGATTGAAATATGATTTAAATGTAAATCTGTCTGCCTACATTTTTATCTTTTAAAATAGCATTAAATACTTTTTACAGCTATTCAGCCTAGTACGTTCCCTTGTAGAGGGTAGATAATTATATATAATTTTTGTGTGAAATTTCATATGAACTACCTCATTTTCTGAGCAGGTACAGCAGCATATATTAAAGCACATCAGAAATTATTCCTTTGTTGCAACATAAGATAAAACCCTGATGTGAAATTTGATACAAAGTTTTGGTTGGGGTTGATTTTCAGGTATCCTGATGTAATTTGGGAGGGCAAAACAGTTGAAAAAGAAACAAAACCCCCACAAATGAGCAATCCCAAAGTAATTCTGAGTGCAGAAAGAGAAGCTTTGAAATGTGTTTGCTCAGCAGTGGGTGCAGTTCAGCACAGCTGTTTTTCTGCAAGTGGTCTTCATGGGAGGTAGGGTACAATGTTTGTATTCATCCTCTGAAGGTTGTGTCTGATATTTCACCTTTCCAAAAGTCTTCCTTGGAGTATTGTGAAGGTAACCATTTGCATGTAAATGAAATAAAAATTCTCCCTCCATGTTACTTAGAATATCAGTAATAATCTATACCTAGGAGTTGAAAATAGATTAGAATAGATTGGAGAGTGACTTTTGTATGCAGGCTGCCTGAAGGAGTAAATTCCATCCATCCTGAAAACAAAAAATCAGCCCTGTCATGACTGAATCTCTGGAAATCCAGCATCTTGAATTCAGAATCCTCTTTTCCTCCTGCTATGCCTCTACAGATTGGTCTTAGTGGAGAAGGCACACCATTTCTTCAGAAGAAGTCCACAATCTCCTCAGTGGGAAATAAAACATGTCTTAGAGGTAGTCTTGAAAACCCTTTGCTACCTCAGATATGGATGTTTGTTGTTTCAGCATTTCTCTTCTGTTTAGATACTTCATATTACTTTAAAAATTCCTTAGAAATAAATGACCATTCAAAAATAATCCTAAGGGAAAAAATTTGAATCTTAACAGTAATTTCTGTACCTTTTCTTATTGAGCTGGTCAGCCTCTTAAAAATTTTTCTTTTTATAAAGTAAGCAGTCAGAAGATATGTCTGGCTATAAAATAATTTCTCATTAGTTTTAGGTGTGGAGAAGTGTAAAATATCAGCCACAGACCTCACTAATGACTGCACACTGTATGTAAGCCTGAGGAATACAAAAACAGATGCATTGATTATTTTGGAACAGGTTGAACTACTTAGGAGAAAGAACATATATCAAAACACACAGAAGTGGCATGGACTTGCAATAAAATAATCAGAACCAGACAACCCTCTTCAAAGACTACTTTTTTAAGATCTTTCCTGTCAGTTGTAAGAGACAAACAATAAAAGCATCATCTTTTTTCCTATTCTGCTTGTTCTTTTTCAGCTCAATCAGCCTTTCCAGAAGATTCTCAGTGTGCCTATAAGCCTTTCCAGAATACTTTGTCCTAAATACTGTACCTATAGGCTTCTTTTTCCTACCTCTACTAGCAGACAGCCAGAGTTTTCACTCCCTCTGCAAAGAGTAATTTGCAACACTGTTGGATTACTGTCTCCAAGTTAATGTGCAATAGAGGGCAATAAAATGGTTCTGGTCACACTGAACATGATAAATATGATTTGAATAACACAAGATACTCAAGTAACAAATGCAGAAGAAATAAGATCCAAATGTCCCTTGAAACAATGCTGCAAATCTCTGGCTAAATATGAGTAGGAGTATTAAGAGACCTTATCTAGATGATTGGAAGTCAAAAGGAAAAAAAAACCTGCACAGCAACATAGGTGTAGATGCCTACCCAGGCAGGGAGGAGCTCTCTGGCATTACTTGGGACTCTGGGCTCCACCTCGCTCCGAGAGCCTTAACCCTCAGTGGGTGCTCCTGCTTCCTGCTCTGCTTCCCAGCAGAGACCTGACATCCACCAGTGAGAAATGTATCATGCTGAGGAGGGCATCTCTAGGCCTCCTAACAGCAGCTAACCACCACACATAACCATTTTACTGTGACTGTGTAAAAAGCAAAATGCAATCTGTGCAGGACACAAGCGTGGGACACCAAGAGAAAAGTAGTCTGGCTAGGTATGAGTGTCCCTCCAAGGACATCACCATGGGATTTTCCATGGGATGCAGTGCTATTGGATGCTCTCCTAGGCCCTCCAAGGCTCCATCAGAGAGACAGCTGCAGTGCCTGCACAGATTTGAGCAGGTCTCAGCTAGCTTGGCTAACTACTGAGCTGCAGCTCACAGCTCACAGTACTTGGTGGGAGTCATTTAGCAAACGAGGCTGTGGGGGAGGCATACACCCTTCCCAGTACATCTCTACTGCTGTGGACACATCCATCCTTTTTTTCTGGAAGTACAAACACTGTTTAAATTGTTTAAATTACAAGAGTCAGGATTAAGGTTTGTGAAGACCCACACACTCCTAATTTTGAGTTCAGATCCCCAAGTTGCAAATTACAAACCTTTTATTTTTGGCAAGATATTTGGACAAAATAATGGATGTTACTTCCCCTGCCCCTCTTCCCTCACCCCACAAATGTTCTGAAAACATGTTCCTTATCAGGTTTAACTGGGTAGGATTCTGACCTAATCTAAAGGCAAACTTCTAGAAGAACTTAATCAAATATTAGCATTTGATCCAATTCTCTACTGACTATTTGGCCAGAGCTCTAGTACACTCATCAGGAATTATCAAAATCCACATGGTTATTTCAGCTGTTGGGTGCTTTAAAAAATGTACCTGGAAATTTTTTAATACCTCTTCTACACAAACTTGTTCTTGTTTGATAAAAATAAATTAACTCATCTCAAAAAGACTTTTAAATTTCCAAGTGTTGCAGATGATTTGAACAGAAAATAAATGAGACCTCATAGGCCACATTTGCTCTGTCTTTCCGAAAGATAACCAAACATCTTATTTTTCACTCTATTAAAAAATCCCTTGAAAATATCTTCTTGCATTATTTGTTAATGTATATGATAATTGCATACAGAACACCATCCCCATCTTCCTAACTGAGAGCAAGGATTACAGTGCTACATAATGCATTTTTTCAGATGAATTTTGAATGCAAAAACATATTTTTCTGTTTGAAAGGCTGGGATTTATGCAGATAGCTATCAATACCATTAATAGAATTACCTGCATAAATCCTTTTATTTGAACAGAACTCTACAATTTATAAAGATTTAATGTAATTTTTGGCTCCGTATCTTATTTGTCATATAAAGAACTTTTTACAAAAAGTCTTTACTCAGCTAAGAGAATTTAGTACATTTTGTTTGCTACATAAATCTGATATATCTATTTAAGTAACTTTTGTGGTCTCTTCTGCTATTAATGCCATACCACAGCATGTTCAAAAACCATGTTGGAGCAAAAAGTGGAATTTAAAGAGCTTTTTGTTGAGTTACTTGTAACACAGTAAATCCCACCCAAGTGAGAAAGCTTGTGCTTCACCTTGGGTGCTGCTCAGCTCCCCACTGCAGGGCCAGAGTTCTTAGAGGTCTGATTTTTTATTATAGTTGGAAGCAGTGAATAGGATTTTACCATAGCATTTTAAAAAGGTGCCCTATAGATCAGGTCTTTTAGGTGTCATAGTGAGAAAGATGCATTGCTGCCCTCGGTCTGAGGCCATTGATTCATGTCCTGGGAAGCCCAAAGTCTGCAGGTATGGCGCAGGCAGAGAGGAAGAGAACATCCTGGGTCCTGGGGTGTGTTTTTTTACACCTGCTCCTGCTCCTTCTTTTGATCCAAGCAACAACAACAAAATTTAAGGCGGCAACAGTAGTATGTCAATGCTGCAGTAAGACACTAGGCACCCATAATCAATAAAATGAATTGTCATCCCAGAATCATAGAACACCAGGATGGAAGGGGACCTTAAGGATCAGCTGGTCCAACATTTCTTGGCAAACAGTGGTCTAGACAACATGACTTAGCACCCTGCACGGCTGAATTTCAAAAGTGCCCAACACTGGGCAATCCATCACTTCCCTGGGGTGATTATTCCAATTCCTTCTGGTCCCTTTCCACAGAGGTACCCCCCAGCTGGGTAGATCCCAGCCTGTGCTACACTCATGGACTATATTTTTCCAGATGCAAGATCTTGTTGGGCTTGATAAGATTTTATCCTACTCTTTCAGCCTGTCCAGGTTTTCCTGCAGGGTGGCCTCCCTTCCAAAATCTTCAGTTTGGTCTCAATGGCAAAAGTCATCAGAGTAGACTTGATTCTATTTTCCACGTCATTTATGCATGCAGCAAGCAGCATTGAGCCCAATATTTCTCCCTGGGGATCCCTTGTGACAGGCTGCCAGTTTGGAACAGAGTTATTTCCCAGCACATATGCTGTTCTGGGTGACCTGGTCAGCCTCTTCCCCACCCACTGCACAGGCCACTTGCCTAGACCATAAACCACCAGTTTCTCCAGGAGGAGGCTGTGGGAAACTGTAGTGAAAGCTTTGAAGAAATCCAGGCAGACCATGACCACCACTCGCCCTACATGAGCTGAGCACATTACTTTGTCAGAGAGGGCGGTCAGGCTTGTCAGACCTGGTTTGCCCTTGCTGAATCATACTCATACTTAAATGACAGCTATTGCAAATTGCTGATGGTATCACTGTGTTTTTCCTGTAGATAGACAAATGCAGGTTACAGGGGGATTGATTAAATTACCTGTCTTGAGTGCAGTAAGTGCCAAAACCATATCCTTTTTCCGTGGGTAACCTATGAATCCAGTAAACACTGCACTCTTTTTTAATTAATTCAAAAATTAAACCTCAAAAATCTAGATAAGGGCCACAAATGAAACATTTTTGTCTTTTGACATGAAATGCTGACTTGGTCTGAAAGCAGTGAGTAAATTCCTTTTTTTAATTTTAAATTTTATCTACCCCTCCTGCTTTGTTCCTCCCTGTAGTCAGTTCTCTTCATACAAGACCTGAACAACATGAAAAGTTTTTAATAGGTCTCCTATCAAGCCCAAAGACATGAGTGTAGGAATTTTCATGTGGGCGGTCTGCAAATGGTGCTTTACCTCTACCGTTTTCTCAAATAAATAATTTTATGGTAGTACCTAAAGCCTAGGCTTTGAAGTATATCATGCAATGTCATGTTCATTAAACAGGGGTTTAATAGTTGGACAGTATATGACTGAATAAAAATCCAGGAAAATCTACTGAGTTTCTGGAGGGTTCTAATATAATTGTGCTTCTTGTTTTGGAAGATTTGGGGAGATACAATTTAATAAGGTCATCTCTTTCTCTGCATTATTATCAAAATGCAGCTGTTCTCGTATCTCATGTTCCGAACACATTTGATCTGTTTTTTGGCACCCCCCCCCCCAAAAAAGTATAAAATTAATGCAAGATATCTCTTCCATCATTCAATATTCAACCTTACAGAAAATGGCTTCTTAGCTGTAGTGAATAAAACATGTGCCTGATATGCTCAAATTCTGTCACTGGCCTGGGTGCTCACAAAGGAAGCATAGCATCTGCTCCCACTCTGTTGCACAACACTCAACCCAATAAAGAGCTGCAAAATGCAGAGCAGAAAGCAAGTAACACGTAACTAATTAACATCTCTTTTATGTCTCTGACTGTATCTGGCATAACAACAACACAATTTTTATTTGGTTTTAGTGTTGTGGTTTGTTTTCATTTTGTATTTTCTTTTACTATGGCCATTGCTCTGCTGGTTTTAAACTGCATACACCTGCAGAAAGAGAAGAAAAATATATTCCTATACCATCTTATCCATTTCAGACTCTGGTCCTACTAAAAAGGCAAAAAATTGCTTCCTCATTACTGTCAGCCTCCTACTTCTCCCCAGAGAGCTGGGAAACCTCTCCACATAGCTGCTATTTTGCATTTATCTGTGTACTGTGAACAGAAGGGACATGAAGAGACTGGGATGAGAAAGACTTATTCTGCTGCTCTTTGTCATGTCTGTTTGCACCATGCTGCTCTGCCGGAGCAGTCATGCTGCTTTGAGGAGGGATAAAACTCAGGTCTTTTTTTTTCTCAGAGACTGTGGCAATACAGGAAGAGCATCCAGACTGATGGGGCAAGACTACAGCCTGCAGTAGGACACTGCAGGGCTCCCAGGGCAAAGGCAAGAGAAGGGTAGCTGGATGAAGGACCTAGATGCCAGCAAAGGACTGGCCCAGGACTTGCTCTGACCAGTGGAGAAGAGAGGGAGCTTTTTCCATTGGAACTTCAGGACTGCACTAATGTGGATCTTCCTTGACCCAAGCCCAGTGCGATTTTGCACAAATACTACATGGAGCCAACACAGATGCTGCTGACAGTGAACAAGGAAACTGTGGAGGAGAGGCAGGAGTTTCAAACAAGACTGCCCTAAGCCAGGTCTGAAGACTTGCTGTAGTCACAAAAGGTGGGTCTTTATATCAGGCAATCCCATCTGAGTGATGAGATCACATTGCCTCCAGGCTGCTCAACCAGGAGTGCAGCAACACTGCTGTCCATCAGAAACACCAGGACAGCCAACCCTGTCCTCTGCTAGACTTTGAAAGAGATGGAAAGGGAACATTTTCCTTCATTTGCCCAAGGACCAACTAAAATAGTTACAGAATGACAATACCTTATTTATACATAAAACTTGAGTACACTAGGCTACATATCATAGTAAATAATTTTCTATCCTGCTATCATACAATATAAAATCCATATTATACAGCTGAGTAAAAAGGCACTAGAAACTATGCAGAAAAGAAAGTAGAGCATTTGTCCCAAGTAATTTAAAAAGAAGTGCAATTAAAATAAAGGAATATGTTTCCCTTTTAAAGCATTTTTTTTACTGAATGAGTGAAATGTAAAAGCCCTGATACAAAATTTATGCCCAAGATTTTTTTTCTTTTTTTAGATTCAGCTGTCAAAACTTGTGGGATCATAAAAAAGCCAAAACATGTACTTCTGCAACTATTCACATATAACTTTTTTTCCAGTTTGAAATTCATATTCTTAAGTCACAGACACCTGTACACACAGTCATTCCTGCAGAACAGGTACAATTTTTACCTGATTTTTCCTTTTTTTTATTTCTATCACATAGACTGTGAAAAACATTTCTATTCTATGCATTTAAGTTTTCTACAGTTCTGAATTATTTCTGAAAAATAATGCGTCTGAGTCATTCTGAAGAGGAAGAAAAAAGAGCAGGAAGCACAGAAGCAGCAGCTGTACAGCTCTGTGAGTCAGACAGAGGTATTGGGCTGGCATTTGCCGGCTGCTCCTCCCTCACCCCAAGGAGGTCCAGCAGTGGGAGCCAAACAGATGGTGCAAGGCTGTTCATCAGCAAGACTCCCACAGCCACATTTAGCCACAGAGAAGGTCGGGGGGGTGTGGCACCCCAAGAGTGCAGCGAGAGGCATTTTAGCATGACTTGTCTCAGATACACTACTCTGAGCTGGGCTTGCAGTAAGGATGTACCCAATGTCTACAAACTGGAGCGGCACAGAGAAAATAATGTTTTCCTGACATTTTTCAGAGGTCATACAGTGCTTTTTTTTTTGGCTGAAAACTTTAAAAAAAAGAGTAATGATCAAAAAGAGAAAAGAGGCTGGAAGAAGCCTGCTTTGCACAGTTTGTTCTCATCCCTCACAGAAAAGTGCTGTATTGACTGTCTATCAGGCTACTTTGTAAATACAAGAAGTAGGACTGATCTGGCCACTTGTTCTAATCACAGGGAAATACAGATAACATAATAAATGACATGGGGTGTAGTCCTTGTTTATAGACTGAGTTCTGCTGCTATAAATAAATATTGCAGAACCGTAGTCCATGTGTTCAGTTGGCAAGATCTGCATTTTGGGGAAATTCAAAGAAATTTTCACAGGAATCTCAAGGAAGTCATCTCAACAGACAAAAGGTGACTTGGCTTAACTCCTCTGGCAGGGGATTTCATTTCTAAAGCTAGCTTTATCCAATACACTTTTGGATGTGTCTTTATTTAGGGTTTTGTACAACATCCAACATGTTGTTCTCTTTTGGCATAGAGACTCTCACTGTTGATGGCCTCTGTAATACTCAGTCATTAGGAAAGAGTATTCATGTTGTTTTAAATTTTCTTAAGAGTATATTCTCCTTTACTGGAGTACAAGGAGGCAAGAAGAACTAAGCAAGCAAACATGATATTACCTGGATTTTTGTACAGCACTCACACCAAGATCCAAAAGATCTGTGCAGATTTCTAATATTTGGAAAAGAATATTATAATTGAGGAAGAAAGACGCTAAGCCTGTTGTCTTGGACTTTCTGAATAGGAGATAGTACTACTTTCATATTTCACAGCAACACAGGAAAGATAAGGTTTTTTTTTTAAGGATGCAGTGTTCCAGAGAGAAAGCTGCAGGTAGGTAGCAGGAAAAACTTCCTGATCTGTCCTTCTTCAGGGAGTAGTGGGAAATGCAGGAATAAACACAGGAAAAGAGGACTAATTTTGTGCTGATGTAGAGTACCTGCAAATCCTATTTCTAAAAGAAACAACATTTTCTAGAAAGCAGATGCTATCTTCTAGAAGGTCTAGTTGTTGGGATTTTGGTGGGTGTTTTTCTGTTTGTTTGTTTTGTTAGTTTGTTTTTGTGTTTGTTTTTGTTTTTAATATAAGATTATTAGTCAGGGTGAGATGGGAAGGTGGTAATTTAAAACATAAAGTCAGTAGCATGTGCCATTTTTATTGCTACACCCTAAAATTCAGATTTCGATGAAAACACACATGCTTGTTCCTCACTTCTTGATCTGTGCAAAATGTTTAGACATGAACATTGAACACCTCAAAGTTCCAAGACATCATACACATTTCTGCAGCAGGGAACAGCCTTTCTTAAAGTATCCTTATGCTTTCATATTATGGTGCTTCATTCTTCACTTACATTTGCTACAGAAAGGAAGATGATTTCTTTCTTTAGTCCCTTATGAATGTTTTTTACCAGTACACACAGACTTGTTTTATGGAATCTCTCAGAGATAAGAGGAAGGAAGAAATATTTTGTTGCCTTTAACATCTGATGCAAGGTCAGAGACTGGATCAGTACAGGGAATGAATTACTTCCCTGGTCTCCAGAATCTGTACCTTCATAAAACCCAGAGGAGGAAATTTGTAGACTGGTGAAGAGATACAACCTGCATTATGCTGAAGAGTAGATACTACCTGTATTATTCTGTAGATTAGAAACATGGAACATTTTCTAAGTGCTACACTCACTTTAATTCATAAAGAATGATACAGTAAGAAAACGTAAAAAAGATTAAAATGTGGCATTGATTCCACTGCAAGAGCCAAACATTCAATTATTTTCAAGAAAAAATATTGTGCAACAAGGTCTATCTTTAAATGCAAAAATGAGAACTAAAGTAGTGTTAAATTTTGGGAGTTATAGGTGCAAAAATCATCAATCAATCAATCAATCAATCACTAATGGGATTATTACATCAGCCATATTGCATATTCTGCAGCACACGTTAGTGCTGCAGAATAATACATTAGGATTTAAGATAATAAAGAGAGAAGAATAGCAAATCCTGCATTTATGCAATGAAAAACACTTAAAGAAAGAGGAAAGCTTTTGTGATATATCTATATCATCTGTATCTATCAATCTATCTATATCCATATCTATCTATATATATATCATCTATATCTATATATATCTATATCATCTATATCTATACCTATGTCATCTATATCTATCTATATAATCTATATCTATGTCTATATCTCCTGTGGGGGTTGTTGAACATGGTGCCATGATTACACTGCTGTCAATCCCTGCAGCAGTCTGGCTCCCTGGGATTGTGCAATGGTGTGGTTTTCTCAGTGCCTCAAGGTCATCTCTGTTACCTCAAAGAGTATATCCAAATATCTTTTAAATAATGAACTTTGTGCTTCATAAACCTTCTTCAGGCACTGGTATGAGAATTCTCTAACTGGAGGAAAAACGAAAAACAGTGTGTAAGGTAACTGAACCTGCGTATCAGGATGCTGGGTTCTCAGAGAAAATGAATACATACTTAAAAAGTAGAAGAAAATTTATCCCATATCACTAAAAAGTAATTAACATAACAGGAGCAATAACCCATAAATTTTGGGAGCAAATATTAAAGGTATAATGCTGTCTATTTGTTGCTGGATGCAGAATAATTCCTCATTTCTCCACAGTTTTCCTAGTAGAGGTGCAGAAACTGGTGGTATGCACCAATCTAGCTAGACATGAGCAAGCTGAAAAGGGGAACTAAAAGCCTAGTGTGCCTTTGAAAGTGAAAGGTTTGTCTTATTCACTTAAGAAGACCAAGAGCATACAGGCTCTCATAAAGCTCCTCTCCCAGATGTAGAAGAGGTTGGAGAAGAGGAGGAAGGCAACAGATCAGCTTTTGAGATATCATGCTTTTGAATTGGTGGGGCTTGAAATATCAGGGGTCAGCTGCACCCACTGTGAGGGAAAGGAAATAAAAGGGTCTCCCATCAGCACATTGCAGCACTTGTGCTCCATCTGTTCCACTTGCAGGAAGGACTGGTCAATGCTGCACATGCTGCCAGCACTGAACTCCTCTGCTTAACACAGGATGACCCATGCAGGCTGACACTGTACAGGCCCTGTGCTTCTCCACTCCCCTGTTTAGTCCTCAACTCCTTTTCATACCACCCTTGTACCACTTGACTTTCTAGGCTGCATTATCATAAGTTTTGGAATTGATTAGCCTAATATTTTTAACCTTTTTTCTCTTAAGCTTTGTGGTCATTTATTGATTAGTTCTCTGCCCTGGCATTTCCCTGTAAATATGTTCAGGCAGCTGATAGGTTTCAACTCATCATACAGTGAGAATCTGAGACAGACCTGTGCAGCAGTGATTTGTATTGATTTGGCTTCCAAAATTTACCTTATAGAAATTGAATTTCTAGACAGATTTGCATTAAAAATGGCCTCATGAAAAATATTAGCATAAGGATTATTTTGTCCTTGAGGTCTTTTTCCTAACATCTCTTTCCTTTGTGCCACAGTGGCAGCCTCTGTACTTTCTCCTCTTCCCAAAACCTCATCCACATTTCTCTGCCTCTATCCACTTTCTTTCAATTCTCCCAGCTGTTTTCATGTGATTATCTGTGAGTTGGCATTCACCAAGTAAGGCAAAGGCACATAAACAGGCAGCCAGATGCTTTTGATTATTGCTATTTACAAAAGAGACCAGAGCTGTGCATATCACAGTTTAGAAACCTCTTTCCTGAGGTAATACTGAATTCTGTGTATTTCTCCACCACAATCCCTCTTTATTTTGCTTAAAGATGAGCAGGTGTATTTTCATACCTTGTCATTCCTCGGTCAACAAGAAGTGCAAGGTGTGCTTTGGAGGGGCAAATTCCCATATAGGGAATCTATGGCTACCTTGGTGTATTTTTATTGTTGAGGACACAAGGGCTTAAATCCCTGTGGTCTGGTGCTTTGTGACAATTTTGCTCTGCACCAACCTCTGTGAGATTTATACTTCTTTTTTCCTTCTAAACACATAAGTTCTTCACAGCAGATTGTGAGGTTTTCCAGAGGAAACAAAGCAAAGCAAAACAAAGCAAAGCAAAGCAAAGCCAACCAACAAACTATTGAGCAATAGCAACACAGTGCTTTCAGCTGTCACTTCTTTATTTCAAAATACACATGATGTGCAAATGCAAAAATCAGGTTTGCCTGTAGCATAAACCACAAGAGGTAGCAGCATGTTTGCTATACCTGAACAAAAAAGTCAGCTGGAGAAAGAAAACTGTTTTTTTTTTTCTTAGTAAGAAAACTAACAGTTATGTTGAAACAGGAGAGAAAGAAGTTACTTATTTGTACACACACAGGCACATAGCTTTTATGTTGGGTTGTGGTAATGTAAAATAGATTCTTAATTTAAAAGAGAGCTTAGACAAAGAGCACTCTGAAAGAAACCACTTTATCATGATCTCTGATCAATAAATGAAATTTATATGATTAGAAAAGGTCTCTCTGTGTTTGCAAATGAACAATAAGCCATGACATGTGTACATTTTTTTTCTACCCATCATGTGAAATAATGGTTATTTGCAAGCAGGATAGTTCCTAATTTATTTTTCTAATAATCTAGTCACTGAGTAGCTATAATACTTATTGATTGTGATTCTTCCAGTTCAATAACATATTGTCAAAACAATCCTTTAGTTGTTCCAAAAAACAAAAGAAAAAATGATAAAGCAGTATTTGCTGCACAGAAATAGCACCAAATGCTTCTTAATTATGCCATCATTATGTAATGTTACCAAAGAAGACTGAAGTGTAGTCCACCTAATTTTAGTCATCCAAAGGACAGATTTCAGTCTATCCTCCAAACTCCCTTCTTATCCAGAGGGTAAGATGAAATAAACAACTTTCTGAAATCACAGCATCATCAAGGTTGGAAGAGACCTTCAAGGCCATCTAGTGTAACCATCAACCCAGTACCACTGTAACCACCCCAAACCACATCCCCAAGTGCCACATCCTGAGCATTTTCAGACAGGTGACTCCATCACCTCCCTGGGCAACTTATTCCAATGCCTAACCACTCTTTCAGTGAAAAAGAGACCATGTCCACCTCACTACAACTTCCTTTCACGTTGTTGATAGATGCCAATATCTCTCCAATAACTGTGGAAGTTGGTGTTTTGATGGTTGCTACCAGCTCATGGTACCCCAGGTAGCCCAAAATGCGACAGAGCTATTAACCTGTATATGACTAGATTTCTTGTGGTAGAGGATGGAAAGGCTTGCTAGAGAGCACTTCCACTCATGCACTCTAATACAGAAGATTTATGAGAGGAGTCCAATCCAAATTTCTCCCCATATATTTGGGTTGGTTTATAACCTCAAACATATAAAAATCTTGAACCTGTCTCTGAGAATCCTGACATTAAGTTTAAAAATGTGACCATTTAAAAACGAATTGTTTCCCTTTGTTGGTTTCTGAACCTTTTTTGTTACTGCGCCAAGACTTCAAATATTTCTTAATGAATGTGAGGGTTGATTTTAAAACATTTTTACTTAATATTTTTTGATACTTCATTAGGATATTCCTATAATAGAAGGGTATTTGCATGGTGAATTTTATCTACAGGAATGGGAATTCAAGCAAAACACAAAATATTACAGCCATAACTGCTAAAACTGCAAACTTTTTGCAGTTTTTAGGAATCTGAGCCACTGTACACTGATATTTGAAAGAGGCTGAAGGTATTGCTATGAAGCAGCACACTTAACTTCTTTCCGTGGGTTCTGGTCCTGAACTCCCTTGCCCTGTGTCAGTCAATCTTTCCAGTCATTGCCCTGTGTTTTTGATGAGGACCATGACAGAAAAAACTGCACTCAGACTAATGCCTTAAACTTCTCTCACCTTCTTATGCACACTATGTAGAAAAAAATAGGAATATATCTTCCTTAACAAGGAATTAACAACAGAAATATATTTTGACCAAAACCAATTAATATTTAATTCTGAAACAGAAAAGAGTGCCTATTTGTGATAGAGGAAATTCTTGCGTGCTCTCAGAAAAAATATTTCATGTAAGCAGGATAGCAATGGGGTCTCTTGCAATATCTAGAAGTTTCATTTTCTTGAGATCAGGATAATTACACACTTCTGTTCTGTGAGGTTTTGTGAGCAATAGCAAATAAAGCAAACTCAAATATTTTCTGTCACCTAGAAAGGTGTTACTGTAAGCTAACAAAATAAATACCAAAAAAACCATCCAGAGAATAAACACAAGCCTTGCTCACTAAATAGTCATTTGACACCCCTTTTCACAGAGTTTGCCCCTTGAGCAAAGATCTCTGTGATAAGGATAACTCACATTGTAAATGCTACTTTATAGCCAGCTATATTGAGCTGAGCTAAAGGCAATATTTGTAGCTAACATTACTGTGCAAATTTCTTGCTCTTTTTGAGCGAGCTAGAAAGACAATGCTGCTGATGTTTCTATCAGAGCAAGATTTCTCTCCAAACTTCTGCCTGTGTTTTTCAAAGCTACTGGAATTGGAATTTTTAAAATTATTTTTCTTAATTTTTTTTGCTGATTTTGCTTTGCTTGAAGACAAAGCTTTTGCTTTACCTATTAAATTGTCTTTATACCAGGAACTTTCTCACTTTTAGTCAAAATTATCTTCCCCATGCCCATGGGAAGAGGAGATGAGTAAGTGTCTGTGTGGACCTGAGTTGCCTACTGGGGTCAATCCATAACATAATTGTTTTATAGTCAGCCAAAATGAAGGATAATGCCTTAAATTCATTCCAGCTTTGGCTGTTACTTAAAATATAAAGTTCATATGAAGTGAAGCTCAACAGCAGGTCCAGCCTATTCTCTACCCTCTGGTTATAGAAACAAGAATGTGCATGCAAATAAAATTATATTGATTTCCATTGCGATTTACACAAACCAAGGGTATTCTTACAATTGGCCTCACTGAAATTGCCCAATAAAAAAGTGTAAGTCATAGGCAAGTTAGAAGAACTGACATGTGTAGAGGATCCTGTTTAAGTGATAGTATGTGATGATTCAATAAAATACTTAATCACTACCCTCCTTCTGTGTTTTAAGATTTTAATGTTTCTGTGTTCCTGTTCTTGACATTTCTTCTAGAAATGCTATGGCCAAAATTTCAAAGGGAAAATCTAAAGCCTACTACCAAATCTGTGCAGTCTGCGTTTTCAGAGATGATCATGTATTTTTACTCACTTGTGGCCACAAACAGTTTAGGCATCTCATAATCCAATTTTGACTTTTGAACACACTGCACGCTTTCAGAAATGTGCTTGCATGTGTTTGATAGATATGGGGTAATGCTTACAGCTCCTGCCAAAGCATTCACCAGAGAGCACCCTGGAGAAGGAGATGAAAGCAACCAGAGCAGCAGCCAGACAAATTGGAATATGGGGCAAAAGCAGCAGGAGCGCAGAGCAAATGAAAAGTTAATGCAACATTCCTGGGAACAAGATGGGGACTGTATCCCCAACAGGGCTTAGAACAGGTCCTGAGATTGGCATGAAACAAACTGGCAATTGTGAATTACCAAGATACCGTTCTATCCTGGGATTCGTGGCAACTCTGTAAATCACGTTTGCTTTTCTGTCATGGTTTATGATGTCATTGAAAACCCTTGATGGATATATAACCTCATAAACAAGATTTCCTCCGTTTAATCTCTGTCTTGTATTTCCAATCAACAAATATTTGTTTACAGCAAGTCTGACTTATGTCTAATACATTTGAACTCAAGGACCTCCAGAGATGAAAAACAAAGCAGTAATCTACATCTTTCCAGGCCCACCAGAATACCTTGTCACAGTGATGGAGGGTGGGAAGGAGGGCATTTCTGCCTGTGTGTCAACAAAAGAAAAGGAAGGTGGACAAGTGCAAGGCTAGGTTAAGCATATGTGAAGCAAGGAAAATACATTTTGAAAGGTTTGCAGTCATACAACTCCTTAAAGTCTGTGTGAGATATTTTGCTAAATTCCCCACAACACTGAAATTTGAGGGGCAAGCCTTTATCCATTAGCTGTGATATAATTTAGTTTGAAAACTTAATGAGAGAGGGAAAATAGCATTCTGGGGGCAAGGCATTTGCATAGCCCACTTCTTCTGCAGGTGTCTAATTGGTAGTGATACTGGTTTCATTAGAATACGCAGCAGGTTGTGCAGCTATCTACAATGTCACTGAAGATAAATGCATTTTGTTATCAGCAAATGTAACTGCTTGCACTGGGAACCATACAGAATGTACTGTATGACAATTAAAGTGCATCCACCCTTTCTTCCAGCTCTGTAGAAAAGAAATGGAACACACAAACAGTTATTAACACCTTGTATGCTGCCGACAAACTAGCTTAAAAGACACAAGCAAAGAAATCTAAAGTTGGGGTGAGTAAAACCAGTGTAGAAGCTTTAGCAGTGCTGTGTTTGCTGCAGTCCTTGCTGGAGCAAAAAAAAGCAACAGAATCACTATATGAAGTTAATGGGCTTCTGTACTTTCAAGACACCATGTAAGAAGTTAAAGGGGTTTTATACTAAATCCTGTGTGCAGGATATTAATTCTTAGATCTGCTCTTCTCTTGCAGGTGTGCAGTATTTTTGCATAGCAGATATTAAGGATTGTTGCCTGAGGAGAAAATTGTCTTGGGCTGGGAGTGGGTGAGAAATAAAAGTCACAAACCAGAAGGAAATACTACTTTTGGACCACTTCTGTCTCTCTACTCTTTGCAAAAATTGAGTGTGATAGCAAATACATATCTATAAAGCAAGTGGTATCAAATACAGTACTGGCCTTAAACCCACAAGCATTGGCAAAAGTAGTCAAAAGCAACCAGCCAAAGTGTAATATGGAATGAACAGGTAGCACAGAGTTGCAGAGTTAAAGTATATTGAACAAAGTAAATGCTCCACACTTGTAGCATTATGTTATCTTATGTTCCCTTGCCTTTTAGTTTTGTCTTATACTTGAAACTGTGAACACTTTTGCATGGGACTATCTTTCTGTAGAGCACTTGGCCGAGAAAGACTTGTCTGATGGCTGATAGTCCTGGGTAATCTGCTTACACACAGAAGAGGTGTCATTAATAGGAAAGCATCTGGCTGTCTTATTATTCATAAGAGGTGATTTCTTGGGTATTTTGGAGGGGACCAAAGAGGAACTTGGTTTGTATTTTTGTTCTTCTAACAGCAAGAAACTTAAAAAGTGTTATCACAGGTGGAAAAAAATCTCTGAATTCTCAGCATGCTAGGTGTGAACACTGGGAGGCATTTCCATCAGTCAGAAGGTGATTTCTTTTAAGAATCATAACAGTTTACTTGCAGTTACAGTAATAGAATATATTGGTGTGGAGGTTTTTTTAGTTTTGGTTCTGGCTTTTTTTTTTTTTTTACCTTCAGGAAATGCACAGAAATTTATAACACAGAGACAGACAGGCACCTCACTGACTGGTGCAAAGGACATCTTAGTACAGAGATGGAGAACCTGATAGATTTATTGTGCCCACGTTTGCTTTCAATAGCCAGGGCTGCTCAGGTCTTCCTGGGCTTCTTGGCTGCCAAGCAGTGAAAAACCACCAGAGCTAAATGTGCTAAATGTCCCTTTGAGTTCCCTCCAGTCTGAAGATTACATGAGTTCCTCAGGCCACTAGTACTAACTTTTCTTCAGGCTTTTCATGCTTTATGCCTACAACTTTCCTGCTGTGCCTGCCAGGATCCTACACTGCATTATCTGTCTTTGAAAAACTGCTATTTTCAAGTACAGCTGGTGTTTTATAGAAACTCTGAGGGTGTTCTGAATCCCATTTTTTGTGTAATAATTAGCCAGTAAATAAATATTTAAAGCCCTGTACTTAACTATGTATTACAGGAACTTTAGATTAGTTTTATAAGGAAAAAAAAGGCTTACAGCATTCTACAACCTGACTTGATAGATTCTCTTTCCGTATAACTCCTTCTTTCCTTCTCCTATGCAATTTTTGGAGTCTGCTGGCAGATTTTAATCAAATTTAACAGAAACATCTAGATATTAAAATCATATAAATTTCATGAAGAGAGAAAACAGAGAAGAGGAGAAACAACCTATTACAGAGGTACATCCTACATCCACAGAGGGGAAGTTAAAATGTGTTTAAAGCTTTTTTTCTGTGGGCTGGCTTGGTGTTCCACCAAGCAGCCCATGTACCTGGACCACAGAAGCAGCACAAACAGAGCTTGCAACTCAGCAGAACCAGCTTTTCTCATCTGGCCAGGTAGGTAGCAAATGTGACAAGGTGTTAAGCATTGTGTAAGTGCTTTTCTTTTGGGGTGTTGTTGAGTGGTTTTTATTTGTTTGTTTGGTTTTTGTTGACAAATAAAGTATTGCTGCAGTAGAGAAGTGAGGGTAGGGATGGTGTGGGGAAGAGCCAGAGTTATTCCTGGAGGCCACTAAAGGAAAAAAAATGAGAGTATTGAGGAAAAATAAGTCTTCTGGGCAGAGGGCAGGCACAGTAATAACTGTAAGAGAACCAAAATCACAGGAAGTAAAATCTTACTAATTACTCTGCCTATGTAGCAAGTTGTTTTTCATGTTCTCATCTATATTCCATCCCTTTTTGGATTCTGCATTTGCACTTTGTTTTTCTACATATAAGATTATATGCTAAACAGTCAAACTAACCTGTTCCCCTTTTTAGCTATCAGCAGAAAAAAAAGCTTTCCCAACTTCATGGAGGACTGTTTACGAACATATTTTTCTTGTCCAAGCAACGAATAAAAAGTGGATATTTATTGTGGATACTAACTATGGAGAACAACTTTTCTCAATGAATGCAGTCATTCTGCCAACTATTCCAGAACTATTCCAGGCTGTTAATTAAATCTCTGTATTTGTGTATTTGTCGTAGTTTATATGCACAGTTTTAAACCTCCTGTAGGATTTATTCATAACTGGTCAGTATGATTATTTTCTGTTTAGTCTGTGCACTTTGATTAATCACCAAATCAGATTGTATTATTTCTGTTCCAAGAATGAGTGACCTATGCATTATAAGCAGGAAAATTGCCTTGTTTGTTAATGAATTATACATGAATATCCACTGGTTTTGATGGCACTTGTGATAAAGACAAAAAAGAGGCTTTAATAAATGGCTATGATGCTTTTCACTAGCTGTGAATACTCTATAAATCTATTCTTTCTAATATTCACAATTCATTGCCTTTCTTGGACTATTCACAGGAATAAGGTCTTCCTTGTACAAACGTTTGTGAATAAAAACTCTGTGAGTATGACTGAAATCAATCAGCAGATACAGTCACAAAACACAGGCAAATATCTTGTTACTTGGTGCACCTCCAGTTCCAACACAGTGGGAGATTAATCCTGCTGGCTGTTTTAGACAAACTGAAGTTCCTAAAAGTAGGAAAGCAGAATGATTGTATAGCCCTTGAAGACAGAGAGAATTGGAATTTTTCACAGCTGAAGTTGCACAGGAAGCCCAGCCCTGCATTGTTCATTAGCACACAGTGTATCTTACAGTGCCCATTGCGTTTGGAAAAGGTATAGCGTGTATGACGCTACTTGTTAGAGTAGAACAGATTTCTGTTCCTATTGTCTGCATAAAGCAAGAGATAAACAAGAATCTGAGGGGTATTTTTTGAAAAAAAATGGCCTATATTAAATTCTGAGCAATAACAGTGGGTGCACCAGAGTGTACAAAAAAGGTTTCAATTTGAAAAAAATATTATACTTGTCATGAAATATGTGCTCTATGAGACTCAGGAGGAATACTGTTTGGAAAGGGAGCAATAAATTAGAATAAAAATGCTTTAAATGCATAATTATCATGCATTAAGCTGAAAAAACAGGGGATAGAAATATCCATGCTCCTCAAAATGTCAAGTTGAACACCTTGCTGTGAGCCTGACTGCTTAATGTAAGTGTGGCTTTCAGTTCTGAACTTCTAGCGCATGGAGGACAGCATGACAGCATGCTATAACTTTATAAAAAGGACATGAAAACTGTAACATTTCATTAACATTAAATCAGTTATTAGCATGTCTGAAGAATTACATTTTTGAAGTCTGATACTTTATTAAATGAACAAAAGTTAAAATGTCACATGCCTTAGATCACTGCTGTGCTCAATGTGTTAGTTAAGGATGCAAAGTCAAGGGTCTCTGTGTTCAAGAATATCAAACAAAGCCTCTTTTTTATTTTTCCTAATAAAATAAATAAATAAATATTGCTAATCTGTGAAGTATTTTAAAAATGAGTATATTTTGTTCCTTTCCTTTCTGTTCCTGACTCATAGTAAAATCTGGCAAGCAGATTTTTTTATGACCCCTTTTATGATCAAAACTACTGCCTGAAATTCCGGACCTTTAATTTTTTTTTAATGTTCAGATAGGTGTTTAAAAAAGGCAGGTTTTTTTTCACTCTGGGCCATGGGTAATTCTCCTTGCTGACTCTGCTGTTGAAAGGCTTTATTGTGGCACTATTATTTGTGATGGGTGATGTCTCACTTCATGAAAATAATCCCCAAAGACAGTAAAAGCAATTAGAATCAGACTCCACAACCAAGCACGTTAAAACAGCCAAACTTTTTGATCCCTGCTTCTAAATATATATAGCACTTATTGAAGTGCTATGGAAGCCCAGATCCCATACAAGTCTGTGTAAGTCTGCTGTCTTTCTCTCTTTCTTTTTTTTTTTTTAATAAGGATAGTTTGATAAAAGTAATCAGTTTAATACAATGACCTTGCTTCTAAGACCTAGGTTACAGAAGATGATTTTGTTTGCATATGTAAATGTAATTATTTCCTGTCTGAATGCAGATAGCTGCAGACCAAACCTCAATATGCAGAATGAACAATGAATCAGGGGTTTAGGTAAGGTATCAAAACAGCTGTACATCCTAATTTGTCATACACATCCATAGAAAAGCCCCCCTATGAATGTACGTACAATCAAGGTTTCTCCTTTGGAACTTGGTTATTTTTCTATTCACTAGGCAACAGAATATAAGGGAAATAAGAGATGCTAAATGCCACCATGATTTCAGGAAGTTGCAGAGTGTTTGCTCCTTGGAGAAATATCTTAATATTACCAGGAATGTAGTTTTTAAAGTCAGAGGGGAGTGTTTATGGGATTTTTTGCATAACAGGACAAAGAACTTCAGACTGTTCCACCAAGTACAAAGATACTGCTCAGTGACATTCTGCACAGAATTCAAAATAACGTACAAGTGGTTTAACCACTTCAAGTGATGAAGGTCCCTCCAGCTCTTTAGGGAAGTTTAATGGCTTCTATTTCATAAACAAGCCCTTTGAATTTATCCACCTAAAATTTTCAATCATAGATTTTATTGCAACTTTAGTTTCTCCTAGATTAAAAATTATCTGCTAGGATTTTTCTGGTCATTACACTAAAGTGAACATGCTGAATAAATTGAGTTTCCTATACTTCTTGCTATGTTTTATTAATCACTCTTTCCCCATTGCTCTCCTGTTGTTTGCTACCCTTCTAAAAATGTCAACAGCAGAACTGCATCCAGGAGAGCAACAGCCATTTCCAGCTGCAGTTCTCTATATCCACAGGTTGTCTTTATCCTCAGAGCTACAGTATCTAACTGAGACTTTCCTTTATCTCTTGTGCCTCCCAATTTTGTCAAACATCAGTGCAATCCAAAATATTCTCTCATCTCACAGTAACAACTTATATCTTTTTCTCTTGGATGCATGATCTTGGATTTTATGTTGTTTGCATTTTTCAGATGAGTCTTCACCAAGCAATCAAGATTAATCTGTAAAGCTCACTCGACTCTGGGAATTTTTTTTTTTTGCTTATGATTTTGTTTCAGTCCTAATCAGATCCCAATTTGTGCCCAAATTAGACATGGAACTGGAAGGTCTGCTCCAGGGCACTGAACCCACAAATGACCCATTATGGCTTTTAAATAAAACAGACATTTTTCATACATTTGTTTGTAGTAGAAGTTTCTTGAGTGTACACCTATTTGTCATCCTTACAATTTTAAAATATAAAAATAGTTGCTCTATTAACTTCAGGGAAAGTTTAACAATATTACATTTTTGTGAAATCATATCTAAATCCCAAAGTCAAAATTTATACATTTCAGCATTTAAAATAGGAAGCAATGTCCAAATCCTCAGAGAAGAAAGCTTGCATAAGTACTTGCCCTTGGCTGTCTGTGGAATAGGTAAACCTCCCTGCAAACAAATTCTTGGGCACTAAACACTGTCCAGACCCCATTATCAGAACCACAGAATGGAGTTAAAAATGAAAAGCTAATCTTGAGGATCTTGTGCTAATTCTTTTTAGGAAGCTGACTTGGGGCATGAAGTGTTCCCAGGTGCTTGCAGCAATGATCAGGCACAGACTATGATGTTTAGACTCTGTCTTACAGAAGGCAGAGAGGGAAGGGAACACAAACACTGGCTGTTGTTGAACCAGGGCAGTGGCTTGCCTGGGGTCTCTCCAGAAAGGCTGTCTCCTCCCAGCAGCTCAAACAGAAAATTAAGTTCCCCAAACCATGAGATTTCTGTATATGCACCTGTCTGACAGACAGGCACACATCAGGAGGGGGTTTGCTATTCCAGGGATCATGTTTTCCAGCTTTTCCAAGTGAGCTGCCACTCAGTGCTGAAATGTGCAGCAATATTATACAGTAACAAGGTCATGCATATAGATTTTTTTTTTCTGTTTTCTAAATTAGTGATTTGAAATCAGTAATTTCAGATGCTGTTGTCAGTTCAGTTCAAAAATAATGATATGACTGACTGGAATAAATACTTTATATTAACCTTTAATTTACTCCTGGGATAAGAGCTTTATCTAAGACATATCAAAGCAATCCAGATCTGACTGCTACTATGAGGAAAAATGCTTTCTCCAATTTTACCAGATAATAAAGAGCAACAAACAGGTAATTTTGGTTTCACCTTGACAAGAGCCAGTTTTCCTGTTCTCTTGAAAATATTTTCTCTTCCCAGAGTTATGATTAAAGTAAAATCTTTCCAGGCACAGAGACTTAAGAATAGTATATGTGTATTCTACATGAATTTATGTGCATGTCCTGGTCTGTATTTGGGATGTGGCACTGCAAATGGTTTTAAATGATGTTGTGAATTAAAAATTTCATAGGATTGTGACAAAAATTGTCCAAGGAGTTCTGGCTCTAAAGGCATCTTTTATGTTTTTTATCTAACTAGCAGTTGACAAGGTTGTTAACCTAAAAGGAGATGCTGCATCTCACTGAATCCAGCTGTATAAATATTTTAACATCATAAATGTTTTCCCTAGTGCTGCAACACATGGTGGCTTCAACTTCTAAGCACATAAGTATAATTCTTCTTTTGACTGGCAGGGGAGGTAAGAGAGAGAGAACAAACATTTCCATTGGTGAAGGGAAGGCAGGTGAGGCTCAGTAAGGTAAGAAACCAAATGATTCTTTAACAAATGACCAGCTTGGTGCTAATTTTGTATTCCATTTTTAAGTCCCACTGGGATGCTAAGGTGCATCTCTGGAATCTATTCTTATTTTTAGTGACTGCAAGTATGTTTCTTCTAGAGTAATTTATACAATTACTAGTAATTTCTTTGAAAAGAATTTAATGCAGTCAGAGAATCTTGCTTTCTAAAGTAAGAAATTGCTGTTAGGTGTTCCTAATTTTTCAATGAGATGTTAAATACAGCCTTCAAGCATTATTCAGAACGTGCTTTAGAAAGAAGAAATAAAAATCTTAAGAAGATATTATCAGCTTCTGTGTAAACTTTGGTAAGGAAATATGCTGCTCCAGTTTGCAGCATCAGAAAAATACTTTTTTTGAGACAATATTTTTGTAGCCAAATATAGAGGGTCTGTTATATAGCTTTCAGGGCTGCTATGCAACAAGCTAGAATTAAATTTTCTGTGATAAATGCAAAGCTTTATAACAGCAAATCCTTACATCCTCTCAGCTTCCTATTCCTTGTTCCAGGAATGGCAACTGTACCACCCCATGCCATAGTCCTTCCCTCTTCTGGGAAAGTCTGAGATTTCCACTGACTCAACAGAAGCGCCACAAACCCCCAGGAGGGCTCTTTGGCTGTGTTTTCTGCCTACACAAATGAATGAGTTTATGAAGTGGAAACCTATCTGATTTTCACTTCACTAATCCGTACCAACCATAAAAAACTATAAAATCTGTGCTTTTACACAGTTTTCAAATTATTCATTTTGTTGAATTAAAGTGTCACAGAACTGAAAAACCATTGTTTTAACATTACAAACTGCAGAATTCATTTAGGACCCTTACCCTGTGTGTCTGATGCTGTTACACTTTGTGAATAAAAACTCCATCTAGCCAGTCACAGAACAGTCCTTAAATATTGATAAAACACACTTTTCGTGTACTTTAACACAGGGAAAGCAAAGCTTTCTGGGGCACTATTGCAACACTGGCCTATTAATACCACATGACTTGTGATAAATTATTGACTACATTTTTCTAAATAATGTATCTTCATCAGTTCAAGAAACCCAGTAAAGCATGGTAGAACCATCTGCCACTCGCTTGAATCTGAAATGTGTGGTCCTGAGCACGGCTAGCATTTACCTAAACATTTATGGAATGAACATAACCCTACTGCAAAATACCGTAAGTTGCAAGAAGCTGGATCCACACACAGGAGCAGGGCAGACCACATCTAAACCTTTGGCTTGCAGGATTACAAACTGGTTATCCTTGCCTTTAACCCTGATTGAGGCCATGTTCTTCTGTTCACCTGGAGAGACCTTGGACATAAGCCACTACCTTTTACCTGTCAACAAGACCTTTCACTGGTGCCATGTGGACCTTGCTTGGAGCTGTGCCCAGGTCCTTGAGGGCACTGCTTGTATTGTGGTCACCCAGATCCCCCCAGCTCACCCTCCCATTCTAGGGCAGCCCTGCTTTTGCTTCTCCAGCCTGTACCAGAGGACAGTTTGGACAGCTCAGCCTGCCTAAGGGAAAGCAAGGGATTGACAGAAGTTGTGAATGTTTTCCATGTTCAAATTTTGAAAGCTTTCAGCTCCATCTTGATGTTTCTTGCTTGCATTGTACAGGAATGCACTGGACTAAAATACAAGTTTCATAAAATAAAACCTGTCTACAAGGACACTGCAGTTGCCTACCATTACAGCTGTTTACACATGTAATCTGTTTTCCAGGTACCAGCTTCAATGGTTTTCCCTACTTTCCCCTTCTCTTCCCTCCTGAAAATGAGTTCTGCTCTGAAACTTCACGACAAACCCGCTGGTACCAGATATACAGCCATAGGGGGAAGTTAGCAAGATGATCTTCATCCTCAACTTTTTTCCTTTAATAGCCAAAACCATTCTTCTGCTGCATTGACCAAAATAACATCCTTTTTCTTGTGTTGTTGCCACTGAGGAGAGACAACTCCCAGTCTAGGACACTTTTTACTATTTTAATGTTTTAATGTGCGGTGGTATAACACAATCAGGAGCCTTTGAGGCTCAGCCTGTTGTCTTTCATGTGTTTTAGCTCAATCAGGATTCCTCAGTCTCAGAACCTCAGCTCCTTTGTCTTTAAAGGGTGCCTGCTTAGCCTGACATTATCTCGACAGCTTCTTTGCAGTGTTTGAGATTCCTCTAATGGACATTGCATAATTCTCGTTGGCATGAGAAAATGTTTTGCCCTTTTGGTCATTCCTGACAGCCATTGTTGAACTTTTCCCATATTCCTTTTGCAGTGTTTATGGGGTGCTCTCCTCCCTCTTGGAGCACTCTACTTACCCACCTAAGCTTGTTTGTTCACATATAGAAACCACTTTCTCCTGTTGGGGCTTACAGGTGTGAACAGGACCACCGGATTCACATTGATATCTTCTACACATTTTGAGAAACTTTATGTGCAGGGCAGAACCCCACTTCATGTAAGTCCTTTACTGTTTCCTAGAAGGTATTTGAAGTTCCAGCACAGCCAGCATTGCCTTTTCTTCACTGATTTACCATTTTTTTTTTCTCTGAGGTGCATTAAAACCAATACAGTACTGCACATTGTATTTTATGCTGCACTGTGGCATCTATTTCATATTTTTCTTACTGTCCTAGTGGTTATTTCCTAGTACTATGCTGTTGTTTTCTATTTGCAAACTCTACAAGGCCCTTATAACTCTGTTTCAGCTTGGCAATATCTTGGTGCCACAGTGAAATTAAATAAATGGATTTCTCTTTCCAGCTTCCTAGTGCTTGGTGCCACTGATGTTTGCAAACATCTATAAACCTTGACTTTCTCAGGAATTTCTTATCAAATTACTGCATGTTGCCACTGGCATCATAATGTTTTCTTATTCTAAAACACTATAACTTGGTCATGCTCCCTCAACATGGTACTTCTGCTTTTCAATGTGGCAGGGGTTACGATGCATCTGCCTCCACAAATCAGCTGAAATGCAATTTTTCACTGATCTAATAGCATAGATGCAAAATGCAGCAGTTGAAAGGATTTCATCCTTTGTAACAGATGAGATGTTTTGAAAGAATCAAATAATAAATAGTCTATTGACATAGATGCAGGGCACATGACGAAATATCCAAAAGCTGTTGCATCAGTGTACTACAAGAGTTATATGTATTTCTGGGCAGACACAGAAGGCAGGAGCACATGGGTGTTACCTGCTCCTATATCCATAACTTCCACAAAGGGAAGGATAGGATAGGATAGGATAGGATAGGATAGGATAGGATAGGATAGGATAGGATAGGATAGGATAGGATAGGATAGGATAGGATAGGATAGGGGACATTAAATCAGAACAAAAAAATCACAGACTAAGGAAAATTAGTTCCTAGAGGGGCAATAGGCAGTGTTAGGAAGGCAAGGTGTGACTGTAAAATGCTTATTGCTCTGTGATCTATTTCCACTCTTCTTTCATTCTGAAAAATATATGCTGTGCTCTAAAAGCCTGGCCAAGTTTGACACTGCCTGGAGGGAGCACCGTTGTTGGTGCTGGTCTCACACAGCCCTGCTGGGATAATCAGAATACAGGAAGCCTTGAAGAGATAGCTTGGATTATTTCTCACTCTCTTCCCACCACTGGATAGCAAGTGAATGTTTTCCTTCCAGACATGCTGATCTTAGTGATAACTGTAGTGGACATTGTATGACTAAACACTCAGTGTTTCTGTCCTGCTGCTAGAGCTCTTGAAGCTTAGCCACAAGTTCTTGTTCTCCAACAGGGATCATCACCTTTTAACTTTTACCCTTTGTAGCTTGGCCACTCTTGTTTGGGAGTCACTTTAGTGTAGCTAAACTCATTGCTTTGAAAAATACCTCCTAGAAATTGTTGTTACAAATCTCACATCTGATCCTGACTTTTTGAAAACCGTGTATTCTTCTGCAGTGACTGGTGCAGCGCATCCCAACTAAGAAAAGAATATTAAGGAGCAATATTAGAAAGATAGAATGGCTGTAATGAGTAAGACAAAAAGTGCATCCTGACTTGTGTCCTGTCTCTGTCAATGGCCAGAATCAGGTGCCTTGGGAGGCAGATAAGAAGGGGCAAACATATTGCCTTTAATTTCTAAAATGCTCTTACAGCACAGTGTTCAATAATCCTTACAAAATTTATTCTCCATGAAAATAATTTATTTGCATTCAAAGTGATGAAAATTAGGAGAAAAATCTAGAGCTATTGAGGTACTTGAAAAACTAATAAACAGCTATGACAAACATGTTAGAAACTTCCTAGGTACAGCCTTGTGGCATCTGTCGGGATCAGTAATTTCCTAAGACCCATTTCTGGTTTCAAAGAAGGACAATTTTGTTTTACTTTTTTAAATGTTATCAGTTTGGCCTTTATTGATAAAATCCCTTCCACCCGATCTTTTAGTTTCACTAACAATGAACTAAATGTAGATTTCTATAAGAAATAAATAATCTTTGACTTTTTTTTTAAATTATGGAATAAATTGCTTCTGGAGAGAAGTTTGTTTCTCTCTAGTCACTACAGAGGGAGTCTGCAGGGATTTACGTTTAGACAGGGCACCTGATATCAGTAGCAGAACAATTTTCCTTGGAAAACAGCTCATATCCAATTTATTCTCTCCTGTGTGGCAACACTCCAGTGTTTGCCAGCCATTTGATGGAAAGTTATGTCTAGCCACACTGTCTCATTGACTTCCTAATTTGTCCTTTAAAAGGGGGAGTAATGAACTTCATCTTCATTTTCTCAGTTTTTACTCTCATCCCCCATAATCGCTTCAAACACAATAATTAATTTTTGTTACCACTACTTTCCTGTTTATGCAAGAGTGCTTTATTTTCCTGGAAAAAAGGATTAGAGGTAGTCTGAGTCTTTCCTGTATGCCTCCTGCTCTGTTCCAGTATGTTGCTTTCTTTTCCTATTAATCACCCTCTCTTCCTTGCTGTGAGAGGTTCTACTTTTCTTCATGCATTGTGCACTATGTAATTATATTAGAGGACCTATTCTTTATAAGTCTGAATTGTTTCTTTATTTCTAAGAGCTATTTACAAAACTGGTAAAAATAGATGAAGAATTCCAGTCTGTGCACACAGACAGGTGTCCTGCCTCTTTTTCCAAAACTCTTTCTATTTTTGCAATTAGTGTTTCTTCACCCAGATTTCAAGCATACCACTCATGTACATTTCTGGCACTGGCCTAGATGTCAGGAATAACAAGCTGAGGAACCTTACAGCTGATGAATCTGTTTTTGAAATACATTTATTGGCGCTCATAAAACTAGACTGATGTCAAAATGGGATTGATTAAGCCACCATAGCTGGATCACTACTTGCACTAGAATATGAAATCCTGAGGAGCATGACAGTTCTATTTAGACACAAACACTTCCATAGGGGCAGGGGAACCTTTCTGCTTCAATGACTACCCTGTTTGTCATCATTTCAAGAACTGCAGTTTGATCCTTGATTTTCACTGCTACAGACAAGTCAATTTATTATTGCATTTAATAAAAGAGACAGTTAAAAATAACAATAAAAAAGTAGCAGCAGATATTCTTTGTTTCCCTGAATTCTTAATCAGCCAAAAGGAGGCAGCCATAAAACTATACGGTACCTGAAAAGCTCAAAAACTTTCAGTGGTTCAGTTTTCTGTATTTTGACAACTGAGATCAGAATAAGAAAAACACCAGTTTTTACTTTGCAACAAGGGTTCACTGGTATTCACCAGAGTAGTTGTAATTTAACACATTTGGAAAGTTGCAATTATATAAGACTGAGTGCTGTAACTTGAGAATAATTATATTTTGTATATATGGTTAAGAAAAGGGCTGATCAGAAACCTGATGAAGTTTAACAAGGTGAAGGGCAAAGCCTCACACCTCTGGAAGAACAAACCAAAGCACCAGTGCAGGCTGGAGGATGACCATGTGGAAGGAACCTTTGCAGAAGAGGACCTGAGGCCCTGCCAAGAATACTCTCTCACACCAAAAAAGGCCAGTGGAATCCTGGGCTGCATTAGGCAGGGACTGCCAGCCATTCCAGGAAGGTGATCCTTTCCCAGCCATTCCAGGAAGGTGATCCTTTCCCAGCTACTCAGCAGTGATGGAGTCACACCTGGAGGTCTGGGCCCAGTTTTGGGCGTCCTTATACAAGACAGGCATGGACATGTGGACACTATGAAGATGGAAGGATTGTAGCATCTGTCATATGAGGAGAGACCGAGAGAGCTGGGATTGGTCAGGCTGGATAAGAATAGGCTCAAGGGGAAAAGGGTCACAAATGCCTGCAGGGAAGGTGCAGTAGGACTGAGACTAGCTTTATTCAGTGGTGCTTAACTAAGCAGAGGCAATGAGTACAAACTGAAATGTGGAGGTTCTCTCTGAATATCAAGAAACACTTTTAATGTGCTGTTTACAGAGTACTGGCACAGACCATCCAGAGAGTTTGTAGGACCTCCATCCTTGGAGGTATTCAAAACTCATTAGGCATGGTTCTGGGCATTGTGCTATAGCTGATTCTGCTTTGAGCCAGGGGAATGGACTAGATCATCTCCAAAAAGTCCCTTTCAGACTAAGTTATTCTGTACTTAGGCCATTCAAACTTTCTGCATGTGTAACTTTCAGGTAAACCCCAAACAATGCTTGTCCAAAGGACACCTATCTTTGAAATACAGTATGGGTAGAGCTCAAGTGCATCATCAACACTGATGTCATGCCATCCTGCAATGCCAATCTAATGAACAATCATATATTCTCCCTTCCTTAAAAAAAAAACCCCAAAAACCAAAGCATAACAAAACTGAAAATAGCAGGGATTTTTCAAAGTACCTTATCTATCTTGAAGTGATTTATGCACCTTGGGTTTTTTTCTCCATGAAATAATTCTCTGGTGAGAATACATAAAACAGCCAGGGTACAAGGGCTTGAATTGGTCTTCTTCCTTCAAAGGGAAGCTAACCTTTTGACTAAAGAGTTTGATGCTTTCGTGCTCCTTTTCTTACTCATGTATACTTTGCTGCTCTGTTTCCCAGCCTTGGTTTACCCATTTATTTCTCAGCTTTTCTGTACCCCATCTACTAAAGACATCTTCAATGAAAGTAACAGATGAGGATTTGAAACCTTGAAATCTGATTAGAGACCTTTTACTCAGATTCAAGAAGGAAAATACTTTCATTATTACATTATTTGTAAAAGATAAGGACTATATCATCATTATCCAAATATCTTTTTCCAGCAGCTGATTTTTTAAATAAATGAAGCATGGTTTGTTGGGCATTTACCCAAATTCTGTACAATTTAGCTTGAAAAAATGTTTTGGGCCTGAATAAGAAACTTAAATTCCAACAGATTTTTTTTACTTGCTACCATGATTTTTGGTATAAGATTTTGCTTGGTCTTTTAGCATCTAAAATAACTTGAAACATTTAGGCTTCCTTTTATTGTTTGTTTAATTTTCCTTTCACAATTGAAGGGTATAATATGAAAAAAAATCTCAAAAGAAAAAACTCAAGTTTTTTCTTTTCAAAACATAAAATATACACTTTAAAATTTAGGACTTGTTTTTAAATCGATACAGTTTTGTAAACAAAGGGATGTATCAGAAATACTAGTGCTGTAATTTTGTCTTTTGCTCAAAAAGAACATGTCTTGGGATGAAATGTTTCAATCAACATTTCTTTTCCTATATTCTTTTTTTCTCTATTTTCTTTTCTTCCTTTAATTATCAAAATGTATGCCACAATAAGAGATAAAGAGGAAAAAATAAAAAAAGCAAAACATTAGTCTTCCCAAGTATTCTGAAACTTATGTCATTAACAAAAAAGCAAACAAAAGAAGAAACCAAAAATACTGTGATTTCAATGGAAAAATAGGGACATTTAGCAAGGCTGCATGTTAAAATTTTTATCAAAAAACCTTTCAGCTGCTGTCCATAGTTTCTCTCTGATATGTGAGGATTTGCTACTTATGCAGCAATCTTCCTTCAGCAATTTTAGACTGAGGGGAAAGTAGTGAAAAGGAGTCAGTTCCCCCCATTTGAAGCATGTTTAGCTGAGGCTCTCCTAATTCACACCCAATTGAAATATGTCTATTGATCACACATGTATGACAATAATGAATTTTGTCTCCTGGAGGCTAAAAGCACTCATTCTTAATTTTATGCACAGGACAGTCTCATGAAAGTGAATGTTTCTGCTCAAGTTTTTTGTGTTAGGCACATAACTGCACAGAACAGGTCTGAAGTCAGAAGGTCTCTCTTCAGTGTTTTTTAGGCCAATAGAGGATCTTAAAGCAGAAAATGGCTTGTGGATGCAAAAACTACATCCACAAGATTTTTCAATATCTGACTACCAGGTCTTTCCCAATACTTGTCCATGACTTTGAGGTGCAGTTCCATTCAATCATTGTGCCTGTGTACAGGTAATGGTCTTACAAAAATGTTTCACTCCAAATATTTCAGAACTTTTTTTGATCTCCATGAGATAAAGCTTCGATCTTGCAGAAAAAACTGAGTTATCATTTTTATGCTTTAGGCAGGCAAGGAGTTCCCTCCCAGCTGACTTGAAAAATCTTGCAAAAAATGTCAAAAGAGCAACTGCTATTAGATCAGCTCTACCAATAATTCCAGTGACCTTATATGCTTAGCACAGCCAAGTGTTTTTTAACCCCCTGATCTCTACCTTTTTCTCTCAGTTATTGAATTCCAGAAAGAAGTGCAAGACATTAATATCTCAGCTGGAACAACCGAGACTGAATATTATTGAGCTTTCTTATTAAAAGTGGCATTTTCATTACATTTCCTTTCTTTGTGTCCTGAAAAATCGTGATGTTGTATTGTCTGTTCTGATACAAGAGTGTTGCAGCAAGTGCCTAGGAGGCAATACAGTTTAGGAAAAAAAATACATGTGATGGCTGGCCCAGAGGTAATTTATGCATTTGTTTCCTTGTTGGCAGGCTGTATTTTTAACAAGAAGTTATTCACCTGAAGCACCAGTGCATTGATTTCTTAGTGACATAATAGACAGAAAGGTTGTTTTCATAATCTGATCTACAAGGACATGTAAGTCTGTCAAGAATGACAGGAGTTGGAGGTTTCTGTTAAATTCAATGGACTGTCATGAGAGAGTAAAAATCACTTCAGCAAAAAAAAAAAAAAAAAAAACAAACCAAACCATAGAATAATCAAAGGGAAGTGAATGACATACTGTAAATTTGGTTTATGGTTTGATGTAGAATTACAGATACCATCTTCCTTTGAATCCCTCGCCCGTCTGAAAACTTTGTGCTCTGTGCAGACACAAGCTGGTTTTCTTTCACCATAGATGCTCACTCTAAGCTTCCCTTCTCTGGAGGAAAAAAAAGTCAATTAAATAATTTGATTTCCCTAATCACACATGGACACCATTTCTCTGTTTCATAAGAAAGCACCTTGCTGTCCCTGGCCCTGCCTGTCAGTGAGTGGTACATGAGGGAAACTGGGGAAAGGCTGCCCAATGTGTGAGTTGAGGAATTGTTTCCAATGTCTTAGCTAAACAGGTCTATGTGAACTGTGCAGTAGTGAATGACGTTTTTAACCACTTTGTTTTCCTTGTGACTGAGATACGGCTGCTTAATGCAGAGGCATGGACATCTCTGTTGCCAGGGCCTCTCTTTGTCCTCTATCCCAGCCCCAAATCTATCATCACAGCTGTGCAATGGGGTACCATGGCCACCAGCAGCAGCCACAGTGGCTGCCCAAGGAATAGTCTAACAGTATCCTTCCAGGTTTGACACAAGGCTCAGGCTTTGAGACAGCACGTGAGAGGCCAGTTTGCACTGGGGATGAGGCTTGCTTGAGTTACCTGTAGGTAACTACAGAGACATCCAGCTTCTGGTCCTGCCAATATTCAGACATGTACTTAATGTTGACCTTTTATTTGCACGAGCTGCCCTGCTGGAATCAATGAGATGACGACTGGTGTGCTATGAGACATCGAGCTGGCAGGGCCAGTGCAAGGTGGGCCCTGTTCAAGCAGGCACTCAAGCCTGGGTCTGCCTTTGCCCATTCAACAAGTCCCTCTAATGGAGCTCAAGTGTGTGCCTAAGTGCTTTCTTAAGCCTGAGCAGTGATAGTTCCTATAATTGGGGTCAATGAACAGAAACTGTGTTAGCAGCCACATAATGAATGACATTTTCTCCATGTCAAGCACAGATGAAGTGTTTGAAAGCAAGGAATGGAATTAGCCATTCCTATTATGTATGCAAAGAGCAAAAATGATACCTTGAAGTAATTGCACTCTGGAAAAGAAACTTTTTTCTTTTCCAGTGAAACCATTCTATTATTCTTTGTCTATATTTTTCTGGAGAAATAAAGATGTGAATTTCTACATAGATATCAGTTGGAAAAAAGCAATTGAAAAGTACTTCTCAAATTGGTGGCAAAATGTTAACATCCAAGAAGTGTGTAAAAGTAGTTGAAATTGTACAAAAGTAATATATCTGATTTTCATCACCAAAAATGGAATTAAGAATTAAACCTTAGTTAGTATAATACTTACTAATGGGATTCAAATCAAAAGCATTTGTTTCATATTGAAAGGTTGATTAAAACTTCTGAAAAGATACTTCAGAATCTTTTTTACAAAATAAAAAGTAAAAACAGAAAAAACCCTTAAAATATAAATTCAAAAGCTATGATTTGATGAAAACAATTTGTTTTTTTGATCTAGCTCTTATTATGGACCATAGAATGCAGTTTTAAACTAAATTATATAAATTAATGAAACATACCAAATTAGTCAGCTACAGTCTCAGTACTAAAGTTAATTTAGTTCAGTTATCAGAACAACTTGAACATAAAATTGTCTTAGATATTTCTAGTTTTAAATTTGCTAGAAATCGAATTCTGGATCACCAGGAATGGGAAAGAGAGAAGATCCTTGCTCTCTAACTCTTGTGCTGTGACCTGCCATGGGTTATGATTTGCATAATTTATAAATACAGCAGAGGAAAAAAAAAAAGACAAATCCACTTTTCAGTTGCAACATTACTCTTTGTGTTAAAAATGCAAAGACCCCAATGGCACTGCAATGAGTTCTCATCATTCCAGCAATACAAATTTTCCATACAAAGTAGAAGTGATTTCTGGGTATCAGATCATAGAACATATCAAGGCTTGACTAGAAGACAACCAAAATTTTTGAAAGATATTCAGCCTGTCTTCAAGTGTTAAGGTAGTAATTTGGGTAAAATTTATTCTTCAAAATACTTTTACTTCCTGGTTTGAAAGTGGTTCAGGGAGCACCTCTGCTGGATCCCTCAGTACTCTTGGATGAATCCCATCCGGCCACCCAGACTTGTGTGTGTGTCTAAGTGGTCTTGCAGACCACTGACCATTTCCCCTTGGATTATGGGAGCTTCATTCTGCTCCCCATCCCTGCCTTCTGGCTCAGAGGGCTGAGTACATTTATGTTGATGTTCAATTCACCTAAATTTAACTTCTTTGTTAAAACACAGATGTGCCTGCTAATGATCTTCCAGCCTTTCTGCCTTTTCCCATCTGTATCTTTAAATTTTTGCTTTGCCTGTCACAGAGGGACTCTTGTCACTGTAAAGCAGGTAGATCTTGTCCTTCAGTTTCCATAAGTGATGCAGAAAGAAGTAAAAGAAAGTGAATGGAGTAAAATGAGGGTTGTAAAGCTAACAGAAGTGATTTAAGTATGGCAGGATGACCCCAGCCCTCAGCTGTGAGGCACTGTCTGTGTCTGTGCATGAGAAGAGGAAAAATCTGTCCCTCAAGCACATGGAGAAATGAGTTACTGCTCTTCTGCAAGAGAGGAATTAATAACAACAGGCAAAGAAAGAGGAGAATTATTCATTGGCTGCAAGATTTCCCTGCAAATTGATAATTTCTAAAATTTACTATATTACAAGATAGTTCCTGTGGAACTCAAAATCCTAAATTTACTCAATAAACATATTTATTCCAAAACCAAAAATAAATTTATGTTGTAAATTAAAAATTCACCATTCTGCCAGTAACACACAGTGTTAAGTAATCTGGTTTTCTTGCAAAGGGAAGGCAGATTTTTGGTCTATTCTGAGACCCTGACATTCTCTTGCTGAAATCACTTGCCCTTTCAAAATATACTCCCTTTTAAAAGATCAGTGTATAAAGATTTACATTGATCTGAATAATCCTAATGTGAATGATTTGAACAAGAATACTCTGCTGGTACTTATAAAGCCCTTTGAGAGATTCATCATGGCCAGGTTCTGATTTCAGGAAACAAATCCAGTGCAAGATTAAGGCACCTAATGTTGTGTCTCATGTATGTGTCTGCTTGTGTGAAAAACATCCACATTCCCACTCTATGGGCCTATAAGGCTCTGCTACAGTGGATGGAGACAGAGACAGTGGAGCCCAAGGAATTATTTAGATGTCTAGGTGATGGAGATCTGCTTTTGGAGGAAAAGCCTTGCTCCAATCCCATGGTGGGCTCCACACTATTGACAATATCACCGGCATAGGTGCATGACGTGGCACACAAGACACCTCTTTATAAAAGGTGCCTAAATCCTGGTGCCATGATATTGAACTAAATGCCTTGTCCAGGGGATGGCAGGGTTTCCCTGGCCCAGCTGGGGGTATGCTGCTTGTGTGCAGCTGCTCCCAGCCTGTGTCAGAGCTGCCCAGCCAGCACAGGGTACCCAGATGCCACAGGGCACTTCTAAGGGTGTGTGATTTCATGTAGCTTTCTCAAAATCCGAGAATCCTTTTAGATTTGAAATCCCTCAGTTTCCCAGGTTTTTCACATCACAAGGGTGAGACTAATTTAGCAAATTTTTTTGGGGACAGGACGGCAGGTCACCTCACTTTTGGCCTCAGTTTACACTGCAGAGCAGGCCCAGAAATACTGCAGGGGAGCCCTTTTGGGCAAAAGACCCCAGATGTACTCTAGAAGTATTCCAATGACTTCTCAGTGCTGCAGGCATTGAAGCCATAGGGTCTGACCCTGAACCCTCCATACTGTTTGAGTCAGGTCCTCAGCACCAAAAACTTTCTTCTGAAAATCTCCTACTGGGCTGCATTTGTGGCTAATGGAGCTGTCGGGTCAAATTAGCAATGAGCTCATTTTGCTGCCCCTGTGTAACAAAATATGTCCTAGGAAACCTGGATACTGAGTTCTGCATGGGGTATTTCAGGAGTGAGAGCAGCTAACTCCATGGATCACAGTATGGATTTTTAGTTCACATGTCATGCCTGATTAACCATCTGGCATTACTTTAGTTGTTGAGTTATGTGATTATAGGTCTAATGAACAACTTGGCTAACTATAAGTTGTTGGAAGTGTTTGAATTTTAAGCACATTTATCACAAATAAAAGCTGGACTTACTGGGTTAAGTACTAGAACTGTAACCTAAAAATCTCACACAATGAACAAGCATAGTTAGGTCATATGTAAAAAAAAAGACTGTATATAAAAAAGCACCTTGTGTTAATCTTATTAATCTTATATTCACTCCTATGTTAAGCATTTCTTTTCCTTTGATATCCACCTCCTTCTGTCAGGTCTTCAATGTAAAAGTGAGAGTGAGTCCAACCTTAAATTTGCATTTCCATAAAAAGCACCAGGTATTATGCTATTTGCTATTCATGTTAGAGATAAGTTCCTCTATCTTTCTGAAGTTGTATCACTTCAGGAAAGGGCATGGATCCACAGGGCTTTGGGAAGTTCATTAATAAGATGATCATCTGGAGAGATCAGGGTTTGGATATGTTCTCTGAAAGGTGCTGTTCAATATTTTAGCAGTGGCTTTGAAACACAAAAGGCGCAAACAGAAGAGAATTAGTATATTTTTCTTGTAAAAGGAGTGCATCATTTGCAAGGCAAATGTTCATCCTCCTCTACATATTTCCTCTGTTGAGTTCTTCATTGTAGAACCAATCCTTCAAAATGGTAGAGAATTTTTAGCTTGTTGATGAAGGCACCATCTAGGAGTTGGGAGAAGTTTTGGTTTTGAATGCTGTTACAGGAAGGAAAGAACTGAATCCAGATGACCTGCTTTCTAGGTAGGATACAGGCACACAAAACAGAGCTCAGGTTTGAAGCAGGATCCTCAAAAAACAGCAGCTCTGCACATGTGCAGGATCACTGAGTGCTAAAGAGTTTTTAAGTCAGTGATGTGTCTGACGATTTCTATGTGGTCAGATGAACCTGAATAATAATTATTTTGTTTATACCATAATTTGCACTTTTGTTGCTCAATACATATTGTGGATCAGCACAATCTTCACAAGACCTAAGCTGTAGTTTTTCTGTTATCACTGCCTATATTTTTTCTGCTTGCCAAATTTGTTAGCAAATCTGTGAATGTAAGCCTTCCAGTCACTGTTTTTAATGTTGATTTTGTTCACTTGAAGGCAATTTCATTAATATAAAAGGAAATTTTAACTTTTTGATCAAGTTGAAGATTTTGCCTTCTAGTTGTTTTTATATCATACAGCACAGATTGATCTCTGCAGTGTTTTGGATGCAGAAATGAATAAAAAACTACTACTGAATACAGCAGATGTGAAAATCTTGCTGAAAGGTCTGAGAAGAAACATTAATTAACATGTGACTATGTTTCAATAAAGACAATGAAATAAGAAGTGTCATGCAAGATCATCAGACCCATAAATCTTCTGCTCATCACTAGACAAAATTTCAGTCAGTGGCATATTTGATCTTGTGGAATTCAAAGAAACCAATTTTCTGGGCTTTTTGAGTTCGACACAAATTCAGTGAGTCTCATGAAGGATCAGTGTTTCTTAGTTTAGCTCTTCTTCAAAACAATCCCTTAATTCTTTCTCCTTCTTTCAAACTCAGTAATGCAGAATTGAATAAATGAAAAAATTATTTTTTATATAATCACTGAAAAAAAATCACATTTATAATATTGATTATTGCTTTTACAGTTAGAAATGTTACATACCTACATATAAAATCTGAAAAATAACATAGCATGCATTACATAGAGACAGGTGGTGTGACATAAACTGCTTATTTTTCAGATGACCATTCTGAGTTCACTAGACTTAATTCCCCAAAAATTTTACAAGTCTCCCCTCTCTCACCTTTTAATTTCCTTCTCTTTTAGTCAGGACAGTTACATTCATTTCCTTAATCAAATCCCAGTTTTACAATTGCTTTTATAACAATAAAAATGCTGCTCTCATTACTTTCATAGTTTTAATTGGTGAATTTTTTTTAATAGATTTAAAACTGATTAAGTCTTATATTTGCCTTTTCTGGGATGCCCAAGGGCTAGAATACTTCTTTCCTACCACTGTTTTAGATTAATCATGCTCACAATTTAAATATGTATTCTATAAAGAGCTATTCCCAAATTTAACATGGGTTTAATGCCAGCAATTACACACACACAGAGAAAAATAAAAAGCAAAAAAACTCCAAAAACCAAACAAAATCAAAACAAAAAAACCAAACCAAAACAAAACAAAAAAAACCACACAAAAAAACACCCCAAAAGAAAAATCCATAAAGAAGCATGTGATTTGAATTGTACAAGGGAATTTCTTGGGTCTTTAGGATAATCTGTTTCAAAGGTAAAGTGAGAACTGTTGACTGACCTTAAAATAAATAATTTTGCTTGTGAGATGATATTTAAAACTTAAAAACTTGGAACCCATGCTCAGTATTCTGAATATCTACGATTTCAGGTACTGACTGCAATCAGGAACCATGATTATAAGTTGAAGTCCATAAGATCAATTTTCATTTTCTCTTTGACTTGTTATTTTAAACTTATATCATTATTCTTTTGACAGCAAGAAATAGATATAAATTGTTCTGCTGAAGAGCATCAGACATCAGTTTTGATGATATTTATATGATCTCAACAATGTTAAAGTGGCCTGCACAGTGCAAGTGATAGCTACCATACTACCAATGAGAAAAGCAAATCTGCTCTCAGTGGTCATAAAACTGTGAGGGTAAAAATGTCAGCAAAGCCTCCTAATATTATTTCAACGTGGGAGTTTACTTTTATAGATACTTATGATACTCTAGGAAAATATATTGATAACAGGGAAAGAAGGAAGTAGCAGGTAAGGTAATTATGCTGCCATGGTTACTCCGAGAAGAGAAAGCTCACAGCAAATTTTAATAAAATTCAAAAAAGATAAAACCAATAGCATTCAACCAACACATACAATGTCTATGTAGAATATTTTTACAAAAACATTGCAAAGTTTGCCTAAATTTGTGGGCAATAGATATGAATCAGAGTAAAGTTGTGGCCTGATAGGAAATGCCCCTAAAAATAAGAAAAGAGGCATATTAGTGTATTCACTGGCTTCATATAGGTTAATCCCCGGATAGAAACTCTTTCTAAACCCTGTGCAGAGGATGGTGCTGAAACGGGGGCAGCATCTAAGAGACCCCACCATGGAGGTGAGCCACAAACCCTGGAGCTTTCTGAATGCTCTTGGGCATTGAGGTAGTTCAGAGGAGGAAGGCACAAGAACATTTTTGCAGCTGCCTATTCTATTTTGAAGCTGTAGAGGAAAGGCTGGAGAAGTGAAGGGACAGCACCAAAAACTCACAAAAGCAGGCTTGTCTTAAGAAAAAGGAATTCAGAACCAAGGTTCTCCTACATAAAAACAAAACCAAAGAATAACTCTTTCCCCCTTCAACTTCCTGCTTGCATGACATGAGATTTGCAGAATTACTTTGTTAGAGAGAGACTCAGCAAAGAAAGGTAAGGTCCCTTGGTTCTTCCACTGATATGGTTTGAACATTTATGTGTTTCTGAAAACAGACTGATCCCATCAAGTCTTAGGGAAATAACCTCCTTGGAGATGGATTAAGGTACATTTATACACTCTAGCAGCAGTAGAATACATTAAAATGTTTCTGTGAAGAGACAAGTGCACCTGTCCACTCATTGTAAAACAAAATAAAGGCATTTTAGGGTAAGCAGCTCTTTAAGGAACACAGCTTTTGGCTCATGCATCATTTCCATAGAAGAGATGCCTACATTAGCCTTTGTTAAACCTAAGTAAGTTTCCTAGCAACCCAGTCTTTATCTCTGTGGGGTGTAAAAAAACACCAGCATCATAAGGAAGTTGAGTCTTTGACAGCATTGTGTTTTTTGACCACAGTTAATCACCAAACCTGCTGGCATCAGTCTGAAGTCCTCTTCTTCAATAAGTATCAACAAAGCACTTTGTTAATGTTAAAGCATTTTATTTTTATTTTCTGTTACAAGATAAAGTCATATTCTGTATGTCTAGTATACTATGCAAAGTACAGAGCATCCTAAACAAAACATCTTCAAATTAACTTCCTGTTTTGCATCTCCAGTGTCAAGGATAGCCAAACACCACATCACAAAGATGACTTCTTAAGATTTATTTTATGAGGTATTTAATGGCCTAAATAGAAAACCTTTCTAGAAAAAAAACTCTGCTTTTTTTTATTCCCCCCACCTTTGGGTTGTTTGTTTTGCTTAACTTGCAAATTTTGCAATTGCAAAATTTAATTGTTTTTAAAGCAATTTTTCCAGCTCTGTAGTGTTAAATAATACCCAACAATTTCAACTAACTCAGGACTGGCTGTTAGTTCCAGGACTGGAGCAGTGAAGAATACTGCAACTGAAATATTAGGATCATTCATTTATGTTGCCCTGTGTGTATGGTTATGGTATCAACAGATGAAAGATATCTCAGAAATACTAAAAGCAAGACACAAATGACAAGTGGAAAAAGATTCCCCATTATTACTTCATGACCTGTGTTGAAATATATTTATCTTTGTACAGAAGAAACTCGCCTGACAGTTCTCAAATTTATGGAATGTATAAAGAAAGTATGTCATTAAAATTTACAGATCCTTTACTTTTAGAGTAGATTATTTGTGTTTGAGCAAACATGTTCTTGAATAAACCTTGACTTCCTCTCCTTATAAAATTTCATTAACAGTTCAAAACATCAGGGTTTTGCAGTAGTTGTTTTCCTTCACACTAGAGGTAGGAACAAACCAAACTGAAATAACATGTCACTGCAGACTATAGTAAAAAATTATATTCATTTATTGGTAGTCCACCACTTTAGGGAAAAAGAAAAAGAATTTTAAAAAAGAAGAGAGAGAGGAATTTCTTTCAGATATATATAAGCATGGAAAAGAAGCAGCTGATTCATAACACTCTTTCTTCAGAAGCCATGCTACTCCAGAAAAAAGGAAAAAGAAAACCCTGTGATTTGTGAGGAACCTATGACAGCACTTCCTGTGTAATTCCTTCCCTTACAAGCATAACAAAAAAGTGTTGCTGACTCCTGACCTTTCTTAAAAGGTAAATCTCCTACCTATATTTATTTGAGTATCTGGACTCAGCCATATTTGAAGCAGTGTTTTTTGGGTTTTTTTTTTAGGTTGTCCCTATCACCCACAGTGATAAAATAAGGATTTTTTATCTATAAGGCAGTCTATTAGAGATATTTGTTTTCATTACAATGATTCCCATAATATGCAGGCAACATGACTACAAAACAGAAACTGCAGACACCTTGTATTACCTCACTGAGGTTATGGACTAATGTTATGATAATCTATAGCTCCATTGCATGTGGTTTTCTAATAGAATTTAAAAGAAAGAAAAAGAACCAAGCACATACAGCCCTGGTCTGTAGCTTAAAACAAACTAAGAATACACTTTTTGACTAAATGACCTCATTAAATTTTAGGAGTCTGTTATTTCTTGCCTGCTTATTACTCTGAATATAATACTATGGTTTCTGTGACTCATGCATAGTGCCTTAGGACAGATTTCTTTTTGATGTACGCTGCATTAGTCATACTTATCTATGAACACAGATTATATATGGTGCAACCTCTTCACCTACTGCGGTATTCTAGAAAGGAAATATTAATATTTTACTTGGTTCTGTAATTAACGCTAGTACATAAACCCATGCAAGTCCAAAATAGCTTTTAAGATTCAGGACTGGATGATTAAAAACAAAAAATCTTCTCCTCGAAGTTTTTTCATGGATATTGTTAGACATAATTTATTATGGTAATAACAATTCCTCTAGTTCTTTTAAGAAGTATGATGTTAAAGAAGAAAAATATGAAAGCTAATGAAGAGTCTCTTCTGCAAGACACAAAATTAGCAGTCATAAAGAAAGTTAATAGTCTTTGCATGCTAAGAATCCAAAGACCTTCAGTTATCATCTTTCTCTGAAGAAATTAAAAATCACACCAAATGAAACGATTCCTGATTGGCTCACAGATGTTGTCTGCATATTTTCTAGTCCAAATTGGCAGGTTCCATGCTAAGATTTGAATGGGTGTATGCTACGAGACCAATTGTGAAAAGAGAACTTCTTTGTTAATAGTGCATGACCAAACTTCAAGTGTAAACTGAGGAAAGGATGTCTGAAAAAGGAGCAAAAGTATCTGTCCTTTAAAAATTGAGCATCATTCCTCTGACCTCTTCATAGTTAAACAAGGTGTAATGTCCTGAACCTGGGGAAGAATAACTCCAGGCACCAGTGTATATGCTGGAGGATGACTATGTGGAAGGCATCTTATAAGAAAAGAGGGACCATGGTGGACATCAAGCTGAAAATGAAGCAGTGCTACACTCATGGCAAAGCTGGCTGGCAGTAAGTAGCAGTATTAGACTACACTAGGAAGAGCACTGTCAGCAGTGGAGTGCTGTCCACTCAGCACTCTGCTCAATACTGTGAGAACACTCCTGGGCTGTGGAGCCCAGTTTTCAGTTTCCCTGAACAAGGCAAATATGGACATATTGGAGAGCTTCCAGAGAAGGGCCACAAAGTTGATCAAGAGTGAGCTGTCAAATTAGGAAAGGCTGAGAAACTGTGACTCTTCAGCCTAGGGAAGAGAAGGCTCAGGAAGATCTTATCAGGGTATAAAAATACATAAACAGGGGGTGCAAAAAGTCAGGGTCTTTTCAGTGATGCCCAGTGGCAGGACCCGAGGCAATGGGCCTACACAAAACACAAGAGGTCCTTTCTGAGCATCAGGAAACACTTTTTCACTAAGAGGTTGACCAAGCACTGGCACAGGTTGCCTAGGAAGGTCGTAGAGTCTCCATCCCTGTAGATATTCTTAAGCTGCCTAGATAGAGTCCTGGGCAATTGGCTGTGGATGGACCTGCTTGAGCAGGGTTGGTAGATCAGGTGACCTTTAATGTCCTCTTTCAACCTTAGCTACTCTGTGTTTCTGCAATTCTGTTTCATATCCTTTTACAGATGCACCATCCTGTACCATTCCTTCACCTCCTGAGGGATGCATCTTATCAAGGACCTGAAATGGAACTACATTTTTGAATCATTACAAATCCAGCAGGATGTTCTAATAGAGAAATTAGGCTTTAAAATGTCAGTGTAGGGGAAACACAGTCACTAATCCTTGTCTTTCGAACTCCACATAGTAATTACAAGATAATGCTAGATCTTCTAAAAAGTTGAGAGCAACTTCCCTGGCATTCAAAGTCCTCCTCTCCTGCTTGTCTCACTATTATTCTCGTGAGATATTTTGTGGTTGTCTTTCTCTCCCTAATCTTAGGGCTGTGAATGCTTTTAAGTCATCTAGCTTTGCAGGTAGATGGATATTTGGGTTTCAAAATTAATTAAAGCATATTTTCCCATGATAGGCAGCTGTCAGAATATTTTTTTTAGGAGCTGAACTGACAAATTTAATGAAATTTCAAATGAAAGTGAATAAATTTTTTGTGCAAAACAGAAAATAAAATGTCATTGGGAATGAATGAAACTTTATCTTTCTCTCTGCTCGTTTTACATCTATGGAATTGTGCACCTCAAAAACTTCATAGTCTTTATGTCTCAGTGTGGGTGATAAGGTACATTTTTTCAAACATCCATAAGTAAAGGATGGAACCAAGGACTGAGATTTCCTGATCTCTGTAACTATACTGCAAGGCAAAGCATTTCTTTCTTACTTTTGTGATACAAACTGAAGCATTGAAGAATAAAGTTGTGATTTATGTCATAATTTGTAAAGACCTGTGTCTATATTGATTTTGCTCCCTAACGCTCGTCACCTGACCAAAAAAGGTGTCCCAAGGTGTTAAGTACTGGCAGCAGAACACCTTGAAATATGTGTAAAGAAGGAATTCCTATAGTCTGGCCAATTCAGAGACTGTTTTTTTAAAGTGCCCTGATGGTGCACTTGATCCAGTCAAGTGGCAGCACTTCTTTAAGCACCCCCAGGAGATTGTTTCTTGTTGCGTGCAGTTTTACTGTTAGAAAAATATGGCTATAAAAGAAAATGTGCCTAAATCCTTCCTTTCTATTCAGTCACTCCTGGATACTTCTCTTTGAGCCACCCTACCTGATTCCTCTCTCATTTACCCCCTCAAAACACTTACAGATATTTAGCATGCCATTCATGAATCATTATTTAGACAGGCACTCCATATTTAGCTCTTCTCCTTTCCTCATAAATCAGTCCCTTCCAGACCCTCAATCATTTTTATTGCTCTTTCATAACTGCTGATAGTACTCATAAATGAAATGTCTGAAATGGCACTAAGCAAGAAAAAGAGAACAAGAGACCAAGGCTAGAGTTAATAAAATAAAAATAAAGCATAACCTAACTTGGGCATCATCTTTATTTTGGCAATCAAATAGGCATAAATGATAGCACAACATGGCAAATGAATTACCAGACGCCCAAGCACACCTGCTGACACTTCTATTTTCCCTTGTATTTTTTCCATTGTAGAGAGAGAAGTAGAAAAATAGTTAATGTGGACATCTATTTCTGTTTCTTCAAATCAATATTCTAACATTCTGTGGACATGAAAGGCTGCTGAAGCCATCAAACTTCAAACATCTCAAAGAAGGACTCGTGTCAAGTTCAACATTTAAGAGCAGTATTTGTTGTCACAGGGAAACTTTCTGGACACTTTTTTCATAACTGCTGGAAGATGGGATACTATACAGTAGTTTAGATACTATTACACAATACACAGAAATTACAATTTTACAGGAGTTATAATTTTAATCAAGACAGCTTAAAGGCTTAGCATGGAAATAGTCATGCTTTTGGCAGTCTGATATTTGCAAAGCTGCACCCTTGCAGTTTTAGTTTAAAAGGGAACCTCAGTTTTGCCTGTGAGGCCAAAGAATGCTGGGATCTTGGATTTTTAAAACTAAATAGTAAGAAGCAAGCTTTAGGCAGTGTTTCAATTTTAATTCCTAAATTATTTTTTATAGAAGAGGTGAAAGCCTCATGGAAGTTCAAATAAACTGCCTTTGGCTAGTGAGCTGCTCTCTCTGTCCTGTGTGTAACAGTGTACACATCACAAATTTCTAAATGTATGGAAAACAGGACATGCAAAGATGAATCCAGTTGCATTTTTTTTTAAATATTTTACTGTGCATTTGAAAAGAAAAACAACTGGACATATAAAATTTATTAAAAAATTACTTTCTATGGGAAACAGAAAAAATAACTCTTGAAAATGATAACTCTCAGTATGTGTTTAGTTATAGTGTGTTGGTGCTCATATAGCTTTTACAGCCTTTCTTATGGATCCTTTATCTTGCTTGCCTTAAAATCTAATTTTAATTGCCTGTATCTAGACTGGTTTAGGTTTGTTTTGCTCTTAAACAATGATCAAGATGTTAGCTCTTAAGACTTATTCTAAATTTAAAAAAATATTAAGTGTTAAAATGTTTAGGCACTGCAGGTATGTAAAAGCATATAACACTTAGAGTGAAATGTGATACTGGTAATAAAAAAAAAAACCAACCCAGATATAAATAAATCAAAAAGAAACAACTGCCAATGCTCTCTATACAGGCTAGAGCCTATATCAGACCAGGTCATGCCTTGTCAGCAGATGAAGATTTAAACATGTTTATTTTTTCAAGCAGGAGAACATCAAATACCAAAAAGAAAGATTAAAACACTGTAGAAAAGTTATTTTAATAATAACAAAATATCTACTCACTTATATTTGGAAGATTTAGAAGATTAGGGGTCATAGTTATAAGGCTGCGAATTTATAGAGGTGTTGCTTATTTTACAAAGAACTCAGTTCCTCTTTTATGCACACACTCTCCTCTCTATTTTTCTCAATGATTTAGACAAAAGGAAAGAAAATGTGCAGAAGTCCCTCAGACCAAAACTCTCCTTTTTTTATTTAGGTGAAAAATAGGCTGAAAATAAGGTATCACAATGCAAAAGGCTCCTACACCTGCCCTCAGCACTTCTATCAGAAAGTTTTCAAACTTTTATCTGTTGCCTGACTTAATGGAATACTTTCCTAGTTTGAAGGCTCTAAACTTGTCTAATGAAACATTTATGACTTCAGTCCTTTAAGTTTAAATGGTTAAAAGAAATAATCTAGAGTGAGTATTAAAAGCTGAAGCTTTAATCATTACCTCTGATGGAACAACTCCATTCATCAATCATTCTCTTTCAAAGTCCATGAATAAAGAAGGAATATCTATACACTGCAATGAAATACTGGCATCTGATAAGATACTCAAAATAAATTATAGTCCTGGCACCCAGAAAATCTGCTTTAAATGGCTGGGATATTTAAAGGAGGCAAACAAAACATATGTTACCTTTGCTGGAGGACTCAGAACCATAAGAGCAATAGAAAGATTTTCCTTTAACAGCTGTAGAAGTAGCAAATACCATACTAAGAAGGAAAAAGACATGCAAGGTGATCCTTTTCTCAACCCAGCACTGGAAATGACACAGCTGGCGAACTCCAAACACTCATCCTGTGCACCAGATTTCAAAAAAGATGCACATGACAGAGCAAAGATGAAGAGCTGCAGTCATGAAAATCTGAGGAGAAAGTTCAAGGCTTTTGGCAACATAAAGGCAAATCTGAGTGGGGGCATAGCAAAAGTTGCTGCTAAGCAAATGGACTATTGCATCTATGTAAAAATAGGACAAACCTAGCAGATTTAAGTAGAATATTTCCCTTTAATATAATAAATATCTTCTCATTATAAAGGTAAGCTATACAGTCATGATTTGAACAATAAACTTTATTTAATAAACTTTGAACAATAAGCATCATTTCCTACCTTACAGCTGCATTTAGAAAGGCCTGTTTTGAGGGCCAAAAGGATGCCTTTAAATTGTCTAGGCAATGATTTGATGGCATAGGACAAAAATATGTCAGGGACCTGGCTATACAATGCAAGAATATGGACTTGAACCAGTGATTCAGTCCCTGCCTGAGTTCTTTTAGGTCAAGTAATATAGACATAGGCTGCATACCAGGACCAGACCCAGTTACATCTTTGAATAAATAATATGTGAGAGAAATTTAGGGCTAACTGTTGCAAAGTAGCTTTACTTTGAAAACTTTAAAAGAAAAATAAAAGAAAACTTTACAAAGAAAAATATAAATCCATGCTTATATAAACTTATTGATGACTGAGTTATGTGTAACTAGTCAGAAAAGAGCCTTTGGAATGATTGTAGACCTAAAAAAAGTCAACAACAATGGAAAGACAGACAGAAAATATTAATTATTTTCTATAGAGAGTGTAGGAAACCAAAAAAAAAAAAGAGGAAAAATTAAAAAAAAATAATGATGCCACCATACAAATATATAATGCATGGAAATCTCAATTACTGTGTGCACACTTCAGGCCACTTATCTCAGACACGAGGTTGTGATACTCCTCACAGTACACATAAAGTGGCAAGGATGGCTGGTAGTATGGAATAGCTTTCTGTATCTCAGAAGGTTTCTAATACTGTGAGTCACAGAGGCAGAAAGAGATATCAGGAAAATGACTCCCTCCTCTTGCCATCTTTCTTACAATTTTCTGTATTCAACAGAATTATTTGGATCCTTGCAGGAATTTCTTGCAAGCTCTCCAAATCTCTGATCATACCAAAAGCTTCTTTTTACATCTTTTATTTTCAAATACTTGGTTCTTGGCTGCAAACACTGGGACTATACTCTGCATTTGGTATGAAAATTCCGCCATGCCTTATAAAACAGCTTCTCTACTTCTAGTGGAGATACCTTACCTGACATAACCCAGTGATACATCTGTCTTTTTTATGATCCCATTACATTCTTAATAGTCATTCTATGGTCAAATAATGAAAGCTACTGAATCAAGGAGCACAGAAGATGCTTTATGACTTTGAAAAATCAATCTATTTTCATTTAGGTACATGTTAAAGTGTCTAACAGTCAGACATCAATTAAAAACAAACAAACAAAACCACTGAAAACAAAGCAGAAAAAATATGAAATGTGAATAACTGGAAAAAGTTAAAGTAAAAATTGAAAAGAAGCTTAAATTATGTTTTGTCTTCTGTTTTCTTCATTCTTTGCATAACTGATTATTTCATCCATGGTATTTGTGTTTTAACACAAAACATCACTAACATACTGATTGCTAGAGTCCACATTCTAATTTTAATTAAAATCAAACATATCTGGTGGTGTACATTTTTCTTCAGAGGAATAATTGCACATTTATGCAGTTTTAAATGAGAAAAGAATTTAGCTCACTACATTTTTACACACTTCACTGGCTTGGTACTGAGAATGTCTTACTGGATTGGCTAGACTTTTTCCTCATAAGAAACAGACGTGATTATTTTTATTTGGCAGTTAAACACCTGGTCACTAAATATTTAAAATTCTGAAACGAAATGCCTCTCAATAAGCTGTGGAGCAATAATATGCAAATACTTACTTACACTCAATTGGCATATAACAAGGTATGAACAATGTGTGTGCATTGTAATGAAGTAATGCAAATGACCTCAGAAGCTGGAAGACACTGCCAAAAGTTTGAATTGTATCCAAAATAAGAATGTCTGTTTTCCCTACAAGCTGCTGAATGCAGAACACATTAGTATCTCAGCACTGAACAGCTGTGTTTTTCTATCAAAGAAGGATAATGCCTGCTTTCAGACTTGCAGAAAAAAATCCTTCCTAATGGAGTTGGGTACCTTTATCTGCATTCAAGCTGCTGCTTACTTATTTTTAAATAACTGAATTCTGGCAACATTTTATCCTGAAGAAAACACACAGTTAAAAAAGAGTTTGACATTCCCTGTCAGCCCTCTGCTATGAAAGCACAGTACTTATTGAAGATGGATCTTGACCCTTTTTTTAAATGTTTTCTCATCACTAATCAACCAAAATTTCTTGGTGATCTAACTTATGGCCTCAGGCCCTTTCCTCCCTAATGTCTGATACAGTCTTACAGGGAAATCATAACATACAACTACAGTCCTGCCTTCCCCTGCCCTGGTATAATCTCCAGCTCCATGCTTCTTCAGGGACAGGCTCCTCTTTTAGAAGGGGAGAGCTCGTCCTCCTGAGAAGCTGTCCACCACTTTCTTCCCCAGGCTTTTCTCATGTAAACAAGTCCAGAAGATCTGGATTGCTTGGCAAGACAATATCAAAGACAGGGCTTCTCAAGTAAAGGCTTCAATATAAATCCAGGTAACGAATGGTGCCTGAACATCTCCATGGCCCCAGACATGAAGTGTTTGTGATATTTTTGTGAAGCACCTGTTCTTCCTTTATCATTTCCTGGTGTCACATTGAGGACACCTATCCTGCTGCATTTGGCACATATGAGAGTGCTGTTGAGCTGCCTACAATAAACGTGTTTACTGTTTGCTGGGGAAGAATTCGGGGAAGTCAGATATAAAAAAATATTTCAAAGCCTGATGAACGTGATCTTCAATAAAATTTCCCATTAAGTATGACCCATGAATGATATCTATACCAGTAGAAAATATTCTTCTTTTGCAGCAGAGCTATACTACTCCAAATGCCTCTTGTCCACAAAGAGGCCTCAAGTACCTGCAATAAAAGTATTTCCAAGGTACTCTGTTATTCTGAAGTCAAAAGCAGTTTCTTTTTTCAGTCATACTCCACTAGAGCACAGGAGAACCTGTACTTACATGGTTAGAGATAATAATGGTACAGAGTCCCAGTGGGAGGAAGTCCCTAAGTATGTGTTTAAGTCTCTCTTTACTCAGGAGTTTGATAGAAGTGAGGCACATGCCTGAAGAATATGAATGGTTTATCTTTAAGGCTTTTCTTTGAAATTTTGTTGGTCTGCATTTACGTTTGTGTATGAAAGAATCACATTTCAGCAGTACGTTCGAAGAAGGTAGATCATTAGATCATTTGTCATTGCAGTTCCACCATCTTCATTATTGTGAAGAACCTATCGCCTGAACCAAGATATTTTGTACATTTTATTCTTACATCTCCCTAATGACACAAGGACTTGCTTTTCAGAGACCTGATTAATTAATTTATATTTTCTAACAAAATAGATTTTCAGTGTTTACACTTGCTCTTGTATTCTAGCAAAACCAAATTTTTATTTCATAACCTTACTTTCTATCTGATATATATCAGTGAAGTACAGATGTGCCCAGATTACCGTGTGTCAAATGTGACTTGTTCTGTATGTTTCTAGTAAGACGTGGAAACCATATTTAATAATCTTTTATCAGTTTTGTATAGGAAGAATAAAGTTTTGTTCACACAAGAGATTTATGGATAATAAGTTTTTTTCATAAAGTGAATTAGCTAAACTCCACTGTGTATGTATAACTCAGTTTAAAAGCAGTTTGTTTCTATTTAGCTTAAACAGATCCCAATTTATGTTACATTGAAAAATGCCTCATTTAAACTGCAATAAAAGTAGCTACACAACTTCATTTAGTGGTTTAGTTAAACTAGTTGGATTTATTGTGTTTGGTTGAACCAAGATAACAGTATTGTAGAATCAAGGCTGAAATTTTAGGCTAACATGCATCATGTCATCTGACAATTTTTGCAATTTCCACAGCAAATATCTGCCAGTATTGCTTTGACAGTAAATCTGCTGGCTGCTTTGGGCAGTAAGTAAAAAAGCCCAAGTCTGAAAATAATTACTGTGCAAAGCAATTGCACTATGCATGTGAGACCTAACAGCATGTTACAAAAATCTACCAAATAATTCATATGAAGTTGAAATACTCAACAATCCTCAACAATCAAATGCTATGAGGTGTTTTAAAGAAAAAACTGAGTCTTATGGAGATCATATTTATGATAAGGAATTGATTTGGTAAATACATCTTTGTTTTCTGAATCATTTTTTCATTGGTCTCAGTGAGCTCACATTGAAAAGGGTGAACATTACTTTGATCTTTCTAAGGATTTTCTGAAATTATGGTTATGCATAACCCTAGCCCAGGTGATAAAAATTCACTACTGATGTGACTCATTGGTGCTTAAACTGCATTTTCAACCAGACTGAAAGCTTACTGAAAGTATGGGTGAGGATTCAGCTGAGCAAAACAGTTAGCAAAGAAAGATGATTACAAACAGGAGACAGAAACCCCTGATCTTAGGGCTTCCTGGGATCTGGGCTCCCATGGAATTTGCCACCAGCTTTCCTTCAGGTTCTTGATGACCAAAATGAATTCAAGCACATGCTGAGGCAGCACCTTGTTATTACTCTCATGTATTTTCAGAGGTACAAACTTTTGCAGCAGAACATCAGATACCAGAATCAAACTGCATAAAATTTTAGCTTTACCAGGCAGAATAAATAAACATTCACAGAAGTTATAATTATTCAAACTCTATGAGTGGTTACATGGTCAATTGCCACTGTTCTTTATAGTGTTTTTCCCAAGCATTCTTTTGAAATGATCAAATAATACCTGTAGCTACCATTTTTTCAACTACTGAAGCCTTGTAATCCAGATGTCATTCAAGACAAATTTGTGACTAGACTCAATGCATTTTTTTGCTTTATTTATATTTGCAGTTTGAAAACATACTTAGCTTTTCATAAAATGAAACTTTTCATCACAAAGAAATGACAGAAAACATGAGTTCTCTATTTAATATTTCACTAATATGTATTTTCATTCAGCTGAATAGGGCTGCTATAAATATTAACCCTTCCCCAAAGCATTTCTTTGCCTACTTAAGTTATAAACTAAGCACCATAGTGCTTTGCTTTGCTACTACATAGAGTTAAACAACTCTAGAAACTTCCAACTTATGCAGTCATTTGCATATATCTGCATACATTCATATGCATCAATACACATAACACAGAAGGTGAAACTCAAAGAATGTGAGTAAGAAACTGAAATTCTCTTCAAGGGCTGTGCTAGCTTTGAAGGTAGCTCACTGACCTGTGAGGAAAACCAAGCACCACATAAATGTATACACTTACTCTCTTCTTAAAAAGAGAATCTGCCTTGCAAGCAGATTGCAATTAACACACTACCTTGTCAGCTTGCAAGGTCTAAACTATGCACAGAGCTCTTTTTTGTTCTCCACCTAGTTTGTGATCCTTTTTTCAGAAGGAGGGAATCTGCTTTTTGGAAATTCCATTTACAAGCATTTTCATATCAAAATAGATATCTTCACGTGAAAGTCAGAAGAATCTTTTTCTTTGAAATATGTCCTTTTTAAGTTTTTCAAAGAATTCTTTTCAGAAAAGGCAAGAACCTCATCAGCTCCCACACACACAAATCTTCAAATGTTGTTTTTGAAGAATTGCATTTAAAAGTATGTTCACTCATATACCAAGCATGAGAAGCTGAAAAAAAAGTCTTTGAATTTGAGCTACAGCTCATCATAATCTGGTTAAAATTATCTTCAACACCACCTGTCATTATTAATGCAGGAAGAGAGGCGGAAAAATACCTTCAGCCCAGCTACATTATTGCAAATAAGGTCCATCTGCTTTTCACTGTTCCATCATACAATAATAGCAGTTATATTTATGATGGATTTAGGATTTTGCCTGTAGTAGGTGAATGTGAAACTGATTTTATTAAAAATTTTTTGCTTTGAAGATGTTCTACCATTTTAGAAGACTTTATACCCAATTTTTAACGTGGAGTCCTCAGTCTTTGATATATTCCATTGCTAGGTAAATTTTTTTTTCCAATTAATTATATTCTTATTATATATATAAGACTACATATACATAAATACTCTATTAAGCTTTTTGTGGTAAATGGTACAGCTGTGAAGAATCTGATTTAAGGCGTAATGGCTATAAGAGCCATTTTATAATAGTCATGGTAAAATATTCATTATCTGCATCCTTGAAGGAACACATTAGAAACATAAAACCAACCGGGTAAGAATTTCTAAAAGAGAAAGCAAGGATGTTTTATGAAAGCAAATGAAAAGGTAAAGCCTAAGACAGAAAATCCTTGCTGCTATCATGGGAAGTGCTCAAATCATAGGAAGGAGATTCAAAGTAAACAATGGGTATGTCTATATTAGCCATTAAATTGTGGTGTGGTGCATCAATCCAGGGCCTGTGGTGTGATTTATTCTTGGCTTGCTCTCTGCTGTCCACAAATTTGAGTGACTTTGCATGGCCTCAAAGAGTATTATTGTACTATGAACACTCATCATTAAGATTTTTAACAGAACAAAAAACCAAAAAAAACCCCCAAAATAAAAAAGAAGACGCTATCTTCAATAAAAGATATCTTACAATCAAGAAATTGTGATTTGTGTTCAGACTAGAAGAACACAAAAAAAGAATATAATATCTGAGAATTTAAATACAAAAGTATGACAACACAGGCCAAAAAGAAAGTGTGAGGCATTAATGGCATTAAAGTCTGAAAAAGCCTTTTTTTTCCTAGGCTCATTGGAAGAGCTCAACCAGACAAATAGTTTTCAGTGGCTATAGATGTCAGTACGTTGTATGAGCACTCAGAGATGGCAGGAAATGAGATGTTATACAGTTAGGATTATGTACAAACACCTTGAATTTTCCCTGAGGTTAACTGGTACTTGTTGGAAAAGAAAAGAAACAGCACCACTGAAGTATATGGCTGACATTCCAGAGCCTGTGGAGGCCAGCAATCTAGTTTATGTTATCTGTTGCTACCATGGGAATAACTCATTGTGGTAATGAGTTTCTTAAATTCCTGAAGCAAGGTCAGCTCATGAGGAGAGAATCAACAGGATTAAGTGTCTTGCAAAAACCTGCCAGATTTTATGACTAAGGGAACTACATTGAAGGGATATTCTTTTATCAGTACTTTTGTTTTGACTAACAATTTGCATTTCATTACATTCAAGTGCAGCAGATATAAGCTACAAATATGCAACAGCTAGTTTATTTTGGCTTTATGTCTGATGTATGAATTTGCTTTAGTAGGATTGACTTTTTTCTGCTATTCTTGAAAAGAGCAGCAGCATCTTGTGCAAGGGTGGATAGAGTTAACTGCAATGATGCAAACAATTTTAAGCAGTAAAAGAAAGGAACTATCAACAACCTAAAAAATGTTAAAGAGACCCTTCTTAATCAAAAAGTTAATAAATTATAAATAATCGTGTTTAATTAAATTAATTTATATCAGAGAATGCTGAGTTAAAATCTTATTCCATAAAGATTACGCACTGAAACCACATGGTACTGTTAATTGAAGCCATTTGAAATAAAAACTCCTTCCATCCAAAGCCCTGAACAATTATTCCCTTTTATACCTTCATACTGCAAACTCAAAACACAGTTTATATTCTAATAATTTAATAAATATCTCCTGAAAGTTTTTTCTCCTCTGCAGTGATGCCAAAAGAGTACTGAGAGAGGATAAAGCATACAGAAAAAGCTGAGTTCTCTACTGTTAAAGCCTCCAGGGATTTCTCCCCTGATTTTTGAAAGCTTTTCAGTAGAAACAAGACAGCAACTTAGCAGAATGTAGTGGGTTTTTTGATTTTGTCAGGCTAAGGATACTTTGTTGAATGCTACAACTACAAGTCACATATCAAACCAGTTTCACATGAATTAGAAGGTGTTTTTTGTTTATTTTCATATTTTTTGAGGTTTAAGGAATAAAATCTACTTTTTTAAAATTGACTGAGAGATAGGAAGGATTCTGAATTAATTTAACCTCATGGATTTGAAAAATTGTCAAGTCAATTTAAGAACTGTTGGAAGAAATAATTATTCTAAACTTAAACTTCAGTGAATGATTTCTGTGACTATGCATACATGAGTGACAGAGTAGAGATTTGCTCTTATGTGTTCTAGAGAGTACAGCCCAGTCATCCAGAGAGTATAGCCAAGCCAATGCTGTAAAATGCAGGCCTCTTTTCATATTAAGGAAGTAGAAAGATTTACTATAGTGTTTTGCTGAATGTCACTTAAACGTGTGTCAAATTCCTGACAAGACCCCAATTTTGGATAATTCCTTTAGTCTGTTTGGGCATTTTCAACATACCTGATATTTACAAGTCCTGGCCTGCCATGACTAATGTATTTAATAATGTTATTATATGATTTTTTTTATGGCAAAAATACTGTCTTCATTGTAATGAAAGCAGACCAGGAAAATGTAACTTTTGAAATAACTTCCACGAATTATCTATTTGAAATTGAGAAGTCCCTACTCAGGTTGCTGGGAAGACCTACCCACAAGCACCTAGTGACTGTGTCTGTAGGAGCTGTGACTGAAATGTGGGAGACCCAGATGAAGTACTCAGCTCTGAGTCAGGACAAAAACTCCCTGTAAATGCCTCCTCCTTGGCAGTCATCTGTGCCTCAGGAGTATTCCAGGGCTGATGTCTCTGGCTTTGATTAGTTAATCTGCTCACAAGCTGTGAAATACTATAAGGATGAAGGTTTAATAAAAATTGCCCTCTTCTCACAAAAAAAAAAAAAAGAAACAAAATAAAATTAAACCAAAACAAAACAAAACGACCCCCCCCCCAAAAAAAAAAATCCAAAGAACTCTAAAAAATCAACCCAAAAAGTTATAGCATAAAGAAAACTACAAAGTTCAAAATCCTGAAAAAATTTTGAAATCTCTGGGTTTATTTTTTTGGTTTTTTTTTTTTTAATTTATTTTTATTTTTTATCATGAAAAAGGATTGTTTTGTGTCACAATTGGGATGAAATACTAGTATCCATTTGGATCAGGAGAGACCAAAGTGTGTTGAAATCTGTGATATTTTCAAAGTTCAGCTTCATCTTCAAATGAGGCTAAAGTGAAGTATGTTTTATGCAAACTGGATGAACTCAGGATAGAAGCTAACCAGTAAGGTAGAACTATATTTGGAAAGTTTAGCTGCGTTGTAGGTTTTGCCTAATCTGATTGCTCACATGTTCTATAACCCAATGTATTTACTGGAAGAAATGTACATGATATATATTTCTTCCTGTAAACCATCTAATATAACCCAGTTGAAGGAAAAAAAAAAAAAAAAAGAAATCAGTTCCTTACTTCAGAGTCCTACTGGATTACTGATGAAAAACAACTTTTTATTGTGCTCATCTCCACCATGGCTTCTGTGAAGGTTTCAATTCACCTGAATAGTAACAGTCTTTAATCAATGCAGTGAAGATAGTGGATTCAATGCTTTCGTCTGTGGATTCTATCATCACTCCACTAGCTGGTTTTCTTTTCTGACAGGCTTCAGTCACTTCATTTTCTCACATTTCTGGCTCAACAGCTCAGAATGAAACTCGGCTGATGTTGCAGTAGGAATTGTTCAAGGTTTTCTGTATAAATTTATTTTACTTATGCTCTGCAGGCTTCATATTTATAAGCATCAATGGTTATTTTTCTCCCTGCTTTTCTGAAGCCATAGGATTAATACACAGGATTTTCCTTTTGAGGCTTCAAGGCAAGCATATTGAAGTGACTGCTGTACAGTAAATATAACATCAATTTACACTGGATTTTCAGATGCTTACCATTTAAACTAGCAGGAAGGTACCTCTCAGAAAACTGAAAATTCTATATTGCAATTCAAATTCCTACTGTTCCCTTTAATAAATCATTTTTCAATATCATATCAAAGGCCTGAAGGCCACTTTTTATTTACTATAGTAAGAACATACGTAGATACCTCAATCATTCCTCATTCTTTTAGGACTCCACTGCAGATGTCAATCAAATGGCAAAACCAGAATATTTACTTGCCAGAAATTAGCATTTGGCCTAGTTATGAAAAGGAAGGATAATATATTTAATAAATATGTGATAATGACTGCTATTATTAATAGGCTTTGTTTTCATGGTGGTTTTTTTTTTTTTTTTGTTACAGGTTATGTAATTATTATACATTTCAACAGAATGAGCTACCCAAAATGAAGCACTGATATGACAGATCTCTTGATGAGGAGTAAATGTGATACTGGAAAAGATGCATTTTGTTCTGTCACTGTGTGAGTTATCTCAAATTAAAACTTCCCACCATCCAAGGCATATTTTACACTAAACACTTCTAGTTCTGTGTATAGAAATTAATATGCATTTAGCATGTATTTTTAGAAGGAAAATAAGATTAAGTTATACAGATGCATTCTATACATACTGAGGATATTCAGGTGACAAACAGCAGAGATATGTGATGAATCCCATCCGCCTTCCAGTTTATGTATTGATTTTTTTATAGCACCCACCACACTAAGTGTGAATTACACATGCAGCTCTGAACACTCCACCTGCACTCTGCCCACTACTGCATTTCTTCCAAGATTACTTGTAACATATCACACCTCTACACAGTGTGAAATGTTTGCCATTTTTATTTCTAAAACCCATCTTCTAAGGAGTTGTTTCTCTCTTCACTGAAAAGTTACAGTTGTTTAAGAGGCAACATGGGCTACGTAGAGAGTGAGAAAAGGGAGGAGTTTTAGCTTTGACACTGTACAACCCTATGCAGAAACAGAAGCTACACAAATTCCTGTAAGGAGAGTGATTTTGCTTCCAGTGGACAGCCATCATTTCACTTTGTGGGGGCCTAAGGATACCATCATCTTTTTGCTCCAACAGCTGTCTCTGCAGTGTCATTTGAAGTGCCTCATGGCTACATAGCACTGCCTGGCACACGCTATCCAATAACTCCTAGCAGATGGCATGCCAGCTTCAAGGACTTCCATGGAAACTGTACCTACATTGCGTTATAACTTTTCAGCTATTATCAGTCACATTACTCTCATTCATGCAAAGCAGCTCATTAATAATCTGAAAACATACTACAGCATTTAAAGTACAATGGCCTGAAGAACTCAGGTGCTGCTTCACTGTCTGTGTGCTGCAGGAGCTCTCGGCTGTTTAGATCCCCCAACCCTGTGTGTTTCATAAACTGACACCTGCAGAGCTTTCTTGGGCCACCTGCTTGGTGTGCCAAGCATTACAGTTACATACACATGTCACACCCAAATTTAGCACTGAGAAAAGATAGCTTTCACTTGGTGGATGATATTTATGAGGTCTACATATTATGGCCTCTTTTATTTAGAGGCAGGAACACCTGTGACACAAGTTCATTCATTTTACTGAATCCATTTGAATCCTTATTTGAATCCATTTACTTTCTTTAGTAATAAACTCAGGTTTGACATGATTTAAGCTCATTCTTATGCAGAGATGAGATCTTGAGTTTTGTTGTTTTAGAGATCCACACTAGACTCTCCAGCACTGTCTAAATGTCTGCATTCTGGAGAATGACATTTGGCAGTTAGTCACTTATTCATGTGTGATGCTGATGGGAGAGAATTGATGCCATAAGTATGCAGGGGATCACTGCATCTGCCTCCTGTCAACATCTTTCCTAAATGGCAAGGGCAGTCTGCTTTTATAGTTCTTTGCTGGAAAGAAGAGGCAGTTGGCAGAAATGCAGCCGTTATAAGAGAAGTAGTTCAGACAGGGCAGGGAAGCATAAAAGACGATGCTCTCTCCATCTTTTACTGGTATAGAGATTTGATTCTCCATTAATATTCTAGCTATTTGCAATGGCATTTTGAGATCCCACAGCAGCATCTGTGGCCAAATGTCAGTACTTAAACCATGTGTACTCTCAAGTTTTTCCAACAGTCTGTCATTAAGTATGACCTGACAAAATTTTAGTCATGCCAATATGAGATGAAGACTATGCTAGTGCAAAGCCTCTTACCTTGAAAAAACCTTTAATAGCATTTGGGCAACTAAATATACATTATAGCTCTGAGCTCTCAGTTTCCAGAGAGTAAAACCAAATTCTTTCCATCCATACAACACTCAACCATAAGAACGTCCGGTGTCTTGTTTTATGACATAGAGCAGTTTCAGGAGCTTCAGAAGAGAACATGTGCACACATGTATACAGTCATTCTCTGGTGCATTCTTCCAGCTTTGATCACTGAGTAGGTTACAGACTGATCTGCTCCTGTGCATCAACACCCTCTGTCACACAACTGTGAAACCTGAAAACCAGAGAAGAATGCAGAGCATTTTTACAGTCCAGGTCAAGCGACACCATGGGATGGTGTAAGGATTTGATGCAGTTGCCTGTCTCAAAGAATAGTCATGGCCACAGAAGGAAGTACAAGATAAACCACAACAGCAGAAACTTGAGATAAGCTCAGATAGCAACATCAGGAAGGTTCTAATTCCTGGCCTAATGGGGGTGAAGATTTGGTTAACACACGGGACCAAAATTCCCACTGTGCAGACTGTGAGAAAAGAAACAAATGCTTACACCCACGTGAGCCCATGTTGTAGGAACATCTGCAACCACCCTGAGGATACCCAGAAGATGAACTGTATAAAGGTAGTACTGCCAGAAGAACAGCTCTGAGACCCCCACCACTGAGAAGAACAGGGTGGAGGAGGACCAGCAGGATGCCACTGCATCCATGTGAGGTAATAATCTTCCACTTGATCTCTCCATTTCTTTCTCCCCCACCCCTCCAGCCTCCTTCTTTTTCCTCTTTCTTTCTGTTTCTCTACCTCAAATTTGCTGTTAAATAAAATCTATACTATTGACTTCAGCCTATGATCTTGTTTCCACCTTAATTCAGGCAGAGGGATCTTTTAATAATTGGATCATAACAGCTGGGGGCAACTGTCAGTGACTTGACAGTCTGTCACCCCTGCAATCCTTAACTCACTGGGATCTCCTTACCTAGACACTGATCCCATATCTTGCCCTTCCCCACCCCTTCCTGCACAAATGCAGTCCCATATCAGAATGCCAGGAGAGACTCCCACTGAAATTATCTGTGTTTTCTTTTCATCATGTCAGGCGTTTATGGAGCAGAAGCTTGAGATATGCTTTTATAAAAATCCTTAAAATACTACAGAATTACACTACTATTTAAACCAGCATGAGGGAAGAAAAAATGTCCATTTTACATGTACATCCCAAAGCAATCTCATTTAAAAATTACTAGCAATTTATAGATGCAAGATTACTGGACCTAAATTTTATCTCTAATTCTGACTTTATCTTTTAATTTCTCATCTTAAAGTACACATACTTTTCAATTAAAATTATACAAGCCAAATAATTTACATTTATTTCCTATGGATAACTGCAGTGCAGTTAACATTGAGATGAAACTGCTGAAAAAACTTTCAAACTATTTTCAGCAGTGAAAAGATTCTTGCAAACACTTCTTAACAGGGAAAAGCTACATGGCTGATTTTGACAGCCAAACAGCTGCTCCAGAAAGATGTATCAAATCTTTTAACAAGAGAAAAAAGATACCTGTTAATTACAATTATCTTATTATTTTCTATCAGGATTGTCTCAGACATGTAAATATGGCAAGTATCAGTTTCTGAAAATAAGAACTGGCAGTAAAAAGAGGTCTGTTTTCTATTCAGTTTACTTGCTAAAATGTCTATTTGTGTTATATTTTAATTTACAAAACTGCATATCTACTTCTATATTCACATATGGTGCTTTAAATTAAAGATTACTTGGCGAGCCCATCTAATTTTATAAAGGTATAATTTAAATTTTATGGATTCCTCAATTAACATTCCTAAACTTTTGAGGTAGTGGTTATGACAAATTTTAAAAGCAATGAATGAATTCAGAAGCAAACTCATTATTTTTCCTGATAGAGAAAAAAGAAATATTACTTGGGAGGCAAATTATAAAATGTTTTTCTTAATCCAGGAGACCTCAAATATTAATTTTCAGAGAAATTATTTTTTTATGTTACTTTAGCATTATTTAATAGGTGGAACGGAGACTCTGAATGTGTTTCCAATGCCAAAATTCAACAATTCACGTAGAAAATTTATGTCTTTAGGATAATACACTATTAAAAGATTGTTCACATTGTTTATAATTCAAAGCATTTTAATTCTTTTTTTTTTTTCCTTTCTTCAAGAAAACCCTAGAAAAAAGTTAAGCTAAATTTGCCTCAGCTACTTTGATTTTCACCTGAAATCTGATGTGGCTGAAAATTACTTCATTTTGTTGTTTAATCCATGTGGTTTTATTCAAATCAACACTGCAAAACAATGTTTATATATGATAATATATATGTGAGAAATAATACTGAGATTTTTTCATAATTGTGGTTTTAAAGATGTCATCATCAGTAGATATGAAAGAACTGCTGATTTAATTTTTTTTTTTAATTTCTGTAAAGAATATTCCCCTTTCTCTAGACAGTTAAAAAAATTTCAGTCTAATTCATTTTACTTTGTTGCCTGAGTTGGCAACTGAGGATAGCAGACATTTATTGTTAAGGTAAACTATTCATAATGGGAAATATAGGTCTGAAAATGGAATAATATTTTTTAGAAAATAATATTTAAAGAGCCACAAATAAATACATTACTAGTTGTTGGTTTATAGTAAGATTTTGTCCATTTGGAAAATATAATTTACACAAAGAAAAATCATTGTCATAAGAAAGATCAATACACTAAAATCAATGGAATTATTTTTTCTATAAGGAAAATGGAGGAGAATATCTATCAAACAAAAAAAAAAACAAACCAAAAAAACTAGAAGCAAACCAAACAAACAAGCAAACAAAACCCCCACAAACTGAACAACATTTGAACTGAACAGTTCTGAAGCCTGGCTGACTTTTATTTGTCCATCTGAAGCAGCCCAGTAAAACAATGCCAGATGGTCATGTTATTTCACTCCTAAATTGAATTTTAGATTTGAGTCAGATAAATACCTATTACATAGTTTGCCTTTGAAGCATAGTCTGTTGTCTAGGAGACCTAAACAACATCCCTTTTTCCTTTCAGCACATAAGAAATTATTTAGATCCAGTATGCTTGACATGTTGAAAGATCACAGATAGGCCCCTTGTGACTCGGGGAAGATGTTGTATAAATGCATTGCATTGTTACTGCGCTGAAGAGGCTGTTTAAATTCTCCATTGCTCCTAGGTCACAACCAACACATTTTGAGACACAGATCTTATATCTCAAGTGAAAGAGCAAAGTCTTGATTCTTCATTACATACATTTCTTGAGATAATGCACTACGTTACTTTGAGGGAGATTATTCCTTTCCCATTACATAAATTTACAAAACAATCCATTCTGGCATAAATGATGCTTATCAAAATATGTGGCTACATACATTCACCACATCTGCATCTATTTTTACTTTTCCTAGAGTCTGAGTATAATCTTCTGGTGTTGAACAAGTGTCCTTACAGAGGCTGAGGAGGTGATGTTGGTGTAATGGAAAGGGATTGTTGGTGAGAACAGCATCTGCAAGTGAACACTGTGTTTAACCCTGAGAAGAAATGATTACTTCTCTATGTGTCCTTAAAGAGCAAAATGCCCCATGAACGCTTCAGCTCGGTTCTGTTCATTCATTGTTTTTGAAAAAAAACCCCAACAAACTAACACCATACAATTTGAACAAAAAACCTCCTGAGATTTAATATTGCCCTTGCTAAAGAGGGAACACCATGAGGGAAGGCTGACAGATTTTTTTTTTCTCATTCCATATTATCACTATGGTATCTTAAACACCAAATTCAGTAAGGAAGCCCTGTATACCTTAAAGTCACTTCACATCAGTTTTCCCAGAAGAGAGTACTTCCCATATTTCCAGTAAGAGAAAAGTAATTGTCTACATTTAGTGTCATATTCCTAGGAATATAATTGGCTTTTAGATCAGTTCAACCTGAACAAATCACAGACTAGGCTGAGATTTTTTTATTTAATTACTTGTGAAATAGAGCCATCCTTTCATACTTCACCCTAGCACTGATCTCGAACTACAGCACTTGGTAGGATTTTGCAAAACAAAAACTACATATATAAAAGGAAGAAAACCTAGATTTGTTAATTTTCCCATATTTCTCCTTATTCCCACAAAGCCACTGGACAAACAGCAGATGTGTGCCAGAACTTTTTTTTTGGCCTATGTACATTTTGCATTTGGCAGTGCTGGTCATAGAGATTGTTGCAAAAAAAACCAAAAAAAAAAACCAACAAAAAAAACCCAAAACCAAAACAAGCCAATAAGGAAGGATGAAACAATCAAATCTAAGCATAAGTTGCAGTTTTGTAACACTTAGCAGCAGCAGAATGGAATATCAAACCTTACAGAAGAGAGGAAAAAGCTTGAATGGGGGTACAGCTTTTCAAAAAATATAGTTTGAGTGGGGGACAAGTGAGCTTGCAGAGGTGTTAGGTTTTATTCATTCTCTCTAAATATATAAGGATTTGTCAACATAGTATTTAGCAGCACTTGCCAATATAATGAGTGCAGGTAATGTAAAGCATGTTTTTTCAATTTCTGAATATTTCATGTAATATAATTTGAGGTATCTTCTAAGTGTCATGTCTCCTAAGTGAACTGCCTAGAATGTCTAACTTGAAGAAGAAGGAAATGTGTGACAGATTCTGAATTTATAATTCTTATTTTTTAAAAATGAGATGCTCATACTGTTTATCACTGAGCTGAGGAAAATCACCTTCAAGTATGAAAGGAATAAAGTAATTGCCCATGCTGTTTTAGCCTGATACTCTGCTGAACACAGACTGAGAATTGCCAATTAAGCCTAATTGTGATAAATTATATTCTCTTTATTAAGGATAATGGGGGACTACTGTCTAACAGGTAATAACCCTAAACCACTCTTCTAATTGTGGTTAAAACCTCAGGCTGGATTTAAATGACCATAGATGTAACATGCCAGTGCTCCATGTACTAGACCATTATTACAGTATTCTCATTTACATACACAATTAATTTTGGCACAGTGTTAGACATTATTTGCCACAAGTATGGCTGACTAGGCTTTCTACTAGTGTGAGTTTTCATTTGAACTCTACCTGAATCTGTGTTAAGAAAGACAGAGACAGGAAATGCTTTTGCATCTCTGCATTATATCCTCCTTTTCTTTCCTTAAAACAGCCCCTGAAGCAAATAGCATTCTGAAATATGTAAGAAGTTTGAAAAAATGCAAGTATAAACTTTCCTCTATATGAGAGAAAAAACTAGCCAAGAAAGACCAATCATTCCTGGACTGATCAATACACAGAGATGGCAAAAAAAAGCTTCAAACCCTTCTAGTTGGAAAAATAATTTCCTTTAGGCTAACATATATATTAAGTGTATCCATAAAATTACTCCTTGGAAATACTTCCCAATTTTTAACCAAAACCAGTGTTTGTAAAAGCCATATTTCCGGTCTTTCACTGTGAAGATGAAACATTCCTCTATGAATTTTAGAAAATAGATTGTTTATGTGAAAATTATCCATTGAGATAAAAATGATACTATGATAACCAGATGTATTCAGTAGCTCAAAAAACATGTCACCACCACTTTAATCTGCAGGAGCCAAACTTCAGAGAATTTTTCCTCAAAATTTTCTTCCAAAGTTTTAACTGATTTTTCCAAAATCAAGAACCAGCAAAATGGGAAAAAAGAACAATAATAATAGTTAGAGAGTTTTGTTCCCCAACATCTTTAGATGGCATAGGTGTTAATGAAAATAATTTGTCTACATAAAGGAAGATGCATACTATAATTTGTGGAGAACTCTAAATGTTCTAATTTTGACCATACCTAGATCATATTTCAATGATTATACATGTGGAGAGGGAACTTGAAAAATCCCAGTAAAACTACTACACAGGACAATTCAGGTTGTATTGTGGTTATCATGATCTTAACTGGCTTTTTCACTGACAGTTTTGCTGACATGTATTTTAGAGGCCTTCTCTATTGCTTCACAGCTGGGTTACATCTATTTTTCATGCATCACTATGAACTCCTACATTGAGCTCCTTAGTGGTAGATTTCCAACCCTTAAGCAATTTGAAACACACACACCTGAAGTTCTCAAACACCATAAAGCCATTTAAGAAGTGTAGCGATTTTGCTAAAAAGTACAAGAAGATTAAATGGAAAAAAACCTTTTGCTATAAATACCTTTACATTATGGAAAAGGCTGAATGAAATTCTGGAAATTGGCAAATTATCACATAAATAGCATACTTTTTTTTTTTCTCTAACAATCTATACTATATAAAAAACCTTTTCATTATTTCTTCATCCCACTATGCATTCCCCATTCCCTTCTTACTTGTTAACAAACCTTCAATGTTTTCTCAAAAGAATTTTGCATCACAAAACCTGTGTTCTATCTGTATTAATATATCCCTCAGCTTATTTTACCATCCAGATGAACATTTTCTGATAAAATGCTTTATCCTAAATATGCATCAGAATATTCAGCATCTGAAGTATTGGACTCAGTGACATAAAATAAATTGATATTTCTATTCTCCTTTAATATTTGTGTGACAGTTCTATAAGTCTATGTATGCATTGAGTGTGGAATATGATTGGGATTGAGAGATGAGTTATCAAAGATTCATATATTTTTGCTGACAGATTTTTTTTTTTATTGTTTACTCCAAATATGAAAGATATTTTCAGTTAACTAAAATTCAGCTTCAGGTTTCAGCGCTTAAAAGTCTGGAACAGTACATAATAAGATTCTGACTTTTCTCTTCTGATATGGATCGCATCATTTAATGATTCAGATCCTTTTTTCTGTGACCTACTTTTGGGACAAATTCCAGTCTCTTAAGCTCAGGGCATGTTTTTGAGTTTATGATTTGAAACTAAATTTAAAGAACAGGAACTTAGTACTGGTGGTTTAGAAGGAGTCAAGTACAAGCAGGCAATATCGCAGCTTTAAATCTACTTTCTACTAATGTTTATAATTTCTGAGTTACAGAGCAGGGGCACACTAAGAATACTTATAACCTGCTTATATTTCAGAAAAAAGGATTCATTACTTTTTCCCTTCCAGTTTCTTTCCAAAAGACACTGCCTTTGTTACAAGACTGGAGCTTCCTAATTACCCACAATGCATTAACAATTGCCCAAAATCTGATTCATGGTGTGAGATGAGCTCAAGCACTTGTAGAGACCAATCCTCTCCACAGCAGCTCTAAGAAAGGACAGAGGAGGAAAAGACTTCTCATCAATGAAACAAGGAAAGGAAATTACCTGATGGAAAAGAAATGAAGATGAGAGAGGCAGAATCTTTTCTGTAGGACCAAGTGAAAGACCAAGAGGTAATGGACCTGAATGACAATTTTCAACAACGGAAAGTGCCAGATTCTTCACCTGGGAAGGACTAACCCTGAATGCACAGACAGACTGGGGAGCGAGACACTGGGAAGCAGTGCCACAGAAAGGGATGTGGGGGTCCTGGTTGATGCAAAGTTGGATATGTGTCAGTAGGGTTCTGGGAGCCAGGAGGGCCACCTGTGTCCTGGGGCACATCAGGAACAGAACCATCCTGGACATCCTGCTACAGCTGACCCTGCCTGAGTGGGGAGGGTGAGTGTGGTGCTTGGGATGTGTGGACTAGATGATTTCCAGAGTTCCCTCCCAGCTTCACCTCCTCTGAGGTACTGTGATTGTGTAAGCTGAAGTCTCCCAGTTCTAAAAAAACAGCATAATACAGATTCTGATTTCAAGGGCACTGAAGTAAATCTTAAGAAATCTGATGCCTTTCCCTGAAGTCAAATCAAAACAGGAAAATAGGTTTCTCAGAACAAGATTCACAGTCCCAAACAAGCTTGGGCATTCATGGAGATCTTCATTTCCAATTGGGAAATCAAAACAATTTTCTCCCTTAAAGAAAGGAACAAAATTAATTATTCCATCCCACTGGGAAGAAAGTAACGTGAATCAAGAAAATAAAAACCGACAAGTTTTATTTGAGCTTGTGTTTGATTCTTGCGCGGAAAAAATAATTCTTGGGTCTTCTCTGAGCAGACAAGCCATTTTATACCACTGTTGAAGTAGTCTATAAGTACTGGGATGAAAATTCATAACATTTCAGTCAATCACCTGCTATGTGAGTCAGAGAACAGTAAGCTGAGCAGCTAGACCACCTACGTTGATAGCTTAAATCACACTAAAAGGCAAAAGCGTAAACCTTCAAAATTTACCACAGTCCAAAAAACGTGCACTTCACTGAGGTTTTTTTTTTTCTTATATAAGGGGCAGAGCAAGATACAGATCATAAAAAGATAAGTAAAATCTGACATTACATTGAAGACTTAATACTCGCTTTTTTCCACTGCCAATGTAATCAGAGAAATAAAATTCCAACTACTACAAGCCAAGCATATTAAAGAAGCAGAGTTTATCTTCCCAAAAACACTGCATTAATTGTCTTGTCAAGTATTAGTAGTCAAGTTTTATCCCTTAATGAGGAAAGTGTCATGAATTAAGAAAAGTGAAATGACTAGAATAATAATCATAAAGTTAAAGAAAATGAAAGAATGAAAGAATATGTACAATTTTTTTAAAAGTATGATGATTTGAGATAGAAAAACAAAACTAAAGAAAGAGAAACTAGTAAAAGTAGCAAAGCATAGTAAAGCCATTATGAAAATAAAATACAAAAGCAAAATACATATCACAAAGAAACTACGTAAGTTTAGTATAATGACACAAATTATCCGCTGCAAACTCAGCAGGTAAATATCAGTAGAAAGTGCACAGAATTAACTCAGCATAAGTAAGAGTGTAATTCTACCTTACTCATTTCTTCACACTGTAGGATAATGAAGCCTAAAAAGAATATAAAGGGATCATCAAAAGCTCAGAGAAAGGCAGAGGAACTTCACAAAATTCCATAATGCAGTCAGAAATACACAAAGGCAATTAAAATATACCGAGATTTTGGAAACATTTTATGTTACAAATATACTCATTTGCTATGATATATGTGTATCACGAGAACATTGGCAGACTTATGCAAGCTTGCTTTAGACAGAAATAAAAATATATTTATTTTTAGTTGATTTGAAATGCAGCTGTCATTTTCTACTGCAAATCATTAACACAAAATTTAAAATGAATTATTGAATTAGGAAACAAAATTTTCAACTGAAAAAAAAAGATTCTCAGTGTTCTTATTCAGTGTCAAGGGAAACAAACTATTAATAATGTAGTATTTATGAAAGCAGTGAAAATCTGTGTCCTTCATAGCTCTGGTAATATACACAATGTGTAGCAAGCTTTCTAAGAAAGAACAGACATAACTACTAAAGAATCCATGATCCCATTAATAAAGACCAAAAGGGTCTTGCTTTGTTTTGGTTTTTTAATAGTTAGGAGCTATAAGCAAGAACAGTTATGAGTTTTTCAGGTATGACCTCCAATAAACCTGGTAGTTTATGTTAATATGGCCAAGCATGTGCAGAGGCACTATGGTACTGTTGAAATCAAAGTGATTAAGACAGCCTACTCCTAAAAAAGAGTAGTTTTGTTAGGGTTAAACACTTATTTTTGATACAAGTGGGAAGGAAATCAGTCATGCTAAATACCAACCAGTCAGTGAATAATTAAAAGATGTGGCTGGAGACTGTCATTTTGTGGAACAAGGGGGACCCTCAATCCCTCTTTATTTTAAATGCATATTTTGGACAAATCAAAGTAATGGTATAAAATGTGCATCATTGATTTCTAGATGTATCTGTATGTTTAGGGAGAGAAAGAATTCTTGCATGTCAGTGAATTTTCCAGCTTGTTGGAACTGGATTGCTACAAATTCTATGTGACAATCAAATCATTAGTTCTTGTTGCCAACAGAAGTGACAGATTTTCATTTACAAAAGAAGTTTGACACGAATTTGGTCTCTTGTCAGATTTTTCTCAGCATCTTGCAAAAGGGAGCTGGATGCAAATTCACCTAATGAAAAGTTTGCCACTGGCAAACATCAATTTAAAGAAATCAAGATATTTCATACAAAACCACCAATTTCTACTAAGACTTTTGAAAATAAGGAAGGAGACGATGCTCCTCAGATCCCTGTGGGCATCTGACACTCTTGGTACCCAGGTTCTTATTCACAGGGCCTAATCTTCAATCCCTTAAGTAGAAATGATCAAGAATTTTATGGCATATAACAGGTTATGCTTGAAGGGTAAAGAGTACTACTACTTCAAAAGAGAATATTGCTGCCAAATCACTTTCTAGTACGGCTGGAGGTTACAGGTTGACTTTCCCAAGGGAGAAGGAAAATCTGAAATATCCCCCATGGCAGGTGACTGTAACCCCAGTGCCAGTGTGCCAAATGAAGAGCCAATGTTCCTGTGGACTGGCTCTCTGCCTGACCCAGTGAGAACTGCCCAGGGTAGCATATGCTTCAAATCAGCAAATGACATCAAAGCTGTAGTGACATTTTGGCTCCCCTCCAGAAAGCCATCAGTAATACAGGAGTTATCCTCCTCCCTTCTGCCCTTGAAGGTGTCTGGGTCATGCTCTGAGAACCCTACTGATAGGAATTGCAGAGGACTGCAAGGAAATTCACATATTTTCCCCAAGAAGACCATTGATGTTCATGGAGTCAACCCAAATGTTTGAATGAGCTGAAGTTCTTGCGGACAAGAAAGCAGAAGACATGGTGGAGCCATGCCATGGGGACCATGAGCCAGTTCCACAGGGTACTCTGGGCTGTGGGTTTGGAGACAGGGCAGGATGGAGGCAATGCTGTTACATCTGCACCTGTTATACCTGCGTCTCTGAAACTAGCTAAAACAAACCCACAGCTGGAACTGTCCCTTGCCTCCTGCTGATGATCAGCATCCTTTATTTCATCTCCAGAAACATGTTAGCCTAAGCAGCAAATGTAGCTGAGAGATGTGGACTCCACTTTGGCCCTGACTCTTATTCATTAGGCTTTGTAGCACGCATGGCATTGCAATGTTCAAGTGAATTGCACTCACAGATAGGTACTTCATAATGGTTTGCACCATCCAGTTATTGCCAGAACTGTGTCTGAGGAGAGGGTTATATGTACAATCTCATATCATATAGATTCAATAAATCTAGCCCTGTGCAATTTCCTAAGTTTATTTTTCAGGTGATATGAAAAAGATATGAATAAGGCAGCCTTAAAGAAATCTTCCATGTCAAGACATGTCTTTGCCTTTAATGTTTTTGTTAATTGAGGCCTTTTTTTTTTTTTTTTTGCTTAATTATGGATTAAAAGAAAGTAACTCTCATAGGCTCCTTTTAAGTTTTAAGAGAATAAACATAGTATCATTAGATAGTTAACATTCAAAGCTTCTGCTGGTATCAGATTGGTATGCTGTAAAGACTTCCTCAACTTTATTATAAACTTTCCAGTTTTTCCTCTCTGTTGATACTACTCTAATTCTTGAACACTGTTTGAAAATCTAGATTATTAAGGCTCAAATAAATAAAGCAACAGCATCCCTACTGCGGTTCTCATCTAGCTAGACCATGTATTGAGTCCAATTTTCTTCTTTAGATAATATCCATTAGGATTTTACTTCAAGAAATGGAGAAGTTGTCATGTTACACCTTGAATTGCTGTACAGAAACAGCACTCTATTACTGAAAAACAGAGAATATAATAAAGAAATCTGAGCAGTGATTCAACTACTCAGAAAGTAGTTGTAGAAAGTAGAAAGTAAATTATTTGATCCCTGAGCAAGATACACAATTCCTCACCCTGTAAGGGATTTTCATGTCAGTCCATGTGAGAAAAACGGAGTGATGCAATTTGGTGACAGATTCACCTATTATGAGCTGCACAACTGCATAGAGATTGAAAATGGCTCAGCTGCATTCTTACAAGCTCAGTTTTACAGCAGAATTTATATAATTAATCCATGAATAACTTTGACAGCAATTAATACCTTCTAGTAAGTTCTTATCGTTTTCATACAGGCTCTCATCCTGTAACAGCTCTTAAGGTTTTACTAGAAAATAAAATGGAGATAATGTTATATAATCATGCACATATTCACCTGAAATTCTGTAACTGAGAGACTCACAAGATACTTTCTTCTTTCTGAAGATAATTTTCATATGTAATATTTTTACAGAAGGGCTGATTCAAGAACAGAAGTCAGGGCATTGTTGCACTGACTTCAAATCCTTTGGTTCTCCACAGACTTTGGTTAAAACCCCACATATTTGTGGTTTTTTTCCTTGCAAGTACAAAATTAGAGGCAAAGAATAAGACTCTCATTCAACAGGATGTTAAAAAAAATACTAGAACCAGTGCCAGAAATCGTGGGAAGGCACTCAGGCAGGCAATGTGGAAATGCCCATGTGATACTCCTCAGCTAGGCATTCATCCTGCCTGATTATCTCAGTTCTGGTTTGCCTCTGCTGTTGGTATTGCCAGCTTTCAGAGAGGTTCTGGGACACAAATATCTTTCAAATGTGAAATGTGGACCAAAACTGAAAATTCATTTTGTTTTGCATTGCTGATCTGGAATCTCATTTGAGATCCAGAATGTCAAAAGGATATGGTTCACTTGGGAAATATGACAAAAGACTAAAGGTGTACCAGCTACCACCAGAGCTTTATAAAGAATGTTTCAGAACATTCTTCAATTCAAATGCTGATTCAGAACATTTCAGAATAATGTGTCTGATAGTCAGTTATAGCTACGCAAGATGGGAAAATACTTTCCTAGCACTCTCAGTCAAGATGGACACATCTTTGGTGAAATGGAAAACAGGATAAAATTAGATAAAATCTTGGCTCAAATGAGAAGTTATTGCCACCTCAAATTTTGGAAGTCTTCATAAACTTATGACTTGTAGTTCATGCTTCATAGCTGAGACTACAAGAAACACAAACCAACTTTAAATTTGAATTCAATTCAAAGAGAAATCACTCCTGAACAATTACCTCAACTCCAGTTGTAATTAACTTCCTGGAGTATCTGCTCGCTGGGAAACCTGACATATATGGTTTTCTCTTTCCATTTCCCTTTCTCTTTCCACCTTTCTTCCTTCAGTTCTCTCCTCTGGCTTTTTCCATTTTTGCCTTCTTTCCTCATCCTCTTCTCCATTTCCTTGATTTGCCTTTCTGCCTTAATATTCCCATATAGAGATACAGGATCTTCAAGAATGTGAAAAATAATTTGAAAAAATCCAGTTCCAGTTCATGCTCCATGCTTTAGTCACTGGAGAGAGCAGGAAACATTTGCAGTGAGATAATACTCATGAAGCCTTGGTATGCTAGGTTACTATCCCTTTTTACGGTCAGATAAAAAAGACAAAAATTGGAGTGATGCAGGAATCCCTATGAGTTCCTGCTCCTCGCATAGAGAATTTTAAGGCTCTGCCATAGGATCACTATCTCCTGTGTTCAGCTAAGTGAAAAACCAAAAGGAGTGGAAAAACATGTGGTGATAGGTTTGTTAGGATTTCTCAAGACTAGATTAATGTGTAGTTCCCTCTCTTCTTTAGAGTTTAAGAGGACAGATGACTGATGTGAAACACAGGACTCTATGACTGTAATCGTCCTGTACTTTCCTTACTCTGTCTACACAGAGTTTGATCCATTTATGACACGCTTTGCTTTTCAGCCCTCTCTGGCTCCAGGAGAGAGGAATACAAATCAGAAATTGTGTCTTTGTATTTATTATTCCTAGATGAAAAATGGTCTATTAAATGACAAACCTGTTAATCTGATCTGACTTTGAAATTTTTTTTTTCTATTTTTGTAAGTGCATTTACTGAGATTCTCAAAGCTTAAGAGAAAAAGATTAAAGATAGAACTGGTACACAGCTTTCAGTCATTTAAGCAAATGAAAGCAGCGCAGTATTTGAAAAAATAAATGGTACCTATTAGTAATGACAGGAATGGCTCAAGCACATGGGAAAACAGCCTAAGCAAAACAAAACAGCTAGCAGTGGTTTAAAAATTCAGGTAAGAAACCATCATTTTGATATTAGCAATATTTGTCTTATCTGTACTTTTCCACAAATGTAGAAGGTTATTGTTATTCTAAATATTCATAGCAAGGTAAAAAGAAATCAAATAAAGTCTGTCATCATTAACTCTTTTGGCACTAGGTTAGTCATACCTGCAATGCTTGTATATCTTTGTTCTTCTTAGATTGTAAAATGAAACACCATCTCAGCCAGACCCAATGCATAATGAAAGACATATTTGATAATAATTTGAATTCTTTTTTTTTCCTTGTGAACTCTTTAACTTTTATTTTCAGTGGGCATATAATGAAGGGAATTTCTGCAACTGAATAGATATTTAAATTTGTTTTGTCCAATCTATGGACACAAGCAAAGACTTGAAGTCTGTCTCATTTCTGCAGATAAATAAGGGACAGAGATATAGTTGTGCTGACACAGGTGCAGTAGTGTTTGATTCACAACATAGATTTGCAAGTAGAATCAGGTAAACAAGACATATCAGGGAGAGTGAGAACATCACAGACTTGTTTCTAACTGTCATATAAAATTCTCCTTTGGGAGTATATCTCTATCTTAAAAAGCAGCCTGGCAATAACACCTGTGAGTTTTGGGCACCACAACTACAGAAGACATTAAACTATTAGAAAGCATCCAAAGGAGGGCCAGGAGGATGGGGAAGGGCCTTGAGGTGAAGCTGTATGTGGAACACCTGAGGTCACTTGGTCTGTTCAACCTGGAGGAGAGACCTCATTGGGGTTACAACTTCCTCTTGAGGGGAAGAGAAGGGGCAGACACTGATCTATACTCTGTGCTGACCAGAGACAGGACCAAAGGGAATGGCCTGAAGTTGTGTCAGGGGATGTTATGGTTGAATATCATGAAAAGGTTCTCCACCCAGAAGTTGGTTGGGCACTGGAACAGGCTCCCCAGGGAAGTGGTCACATTCTGACAGAGCTCAAGAAGCATTTGGGCAATGCTCTCAGGCACATGGTGTAACTCTTGGGGATGGTGCTGTGCAGAGCTAAGAGCTGGATTCAATGATCTTGATTGGTCCCTTGCAACTCAGGATATTTTATGATTCTATAATTCTATTATCTCACCCTTGTAACATAACAGTCCAGCCTAAGAGAATGTTTAATGCTGACATCTAGGGATGAAATTCATTACTGAAAATAAAGATTAAAGAAAAGGTAAATATTTTAGCATGAATCAGTAAAGCAAATCTGGATTTTTGCTAAGAAATTTAGCTGTGCAAACATCCTCATCGTAGCTTTTTGTACAGACACCAAAAACTGCCAGGGAAGTTCTGTGCAAGAGAAACACAGCATAATATAGAAGTCATTTATGCTGATCTGTTTTAACATGAGCACATACACAACAAGTACTTCAGCTTTGTCCTGAATATTTTTCTTCCTGGAACTGGAACATAGATATTTCTAACAATTTGTAATTGTGGCAGATGAAAGTCCTCTTTCCTCTGGGCATGCACAGGTGGCTCTGAGGCTGTGTTTGTATTGCAGTCTTGTGAGATGGATAGTGACAAATGCATTGTATACAAAATCCCAGCAGATTGAGGATTCTTTTGTTTTTCGGCAAGGGCTATAAATAAGGCATGTGGCACAAAACAGACTGCTGAGGGAAACAAATGCACACCCACAAAATAAATCACAAAAACCTTAGCAGTTTACAAATGGACATTTTCAACTGGATCCAAACAGAGAGATGAAGGGCTGTATTTATACAAAAGAAAGAACAGCTTTACTACTTTCTACAGGCACTTATGGGAAGAAGCTACTATCAAATATTCATGGTAGCCTCTTGTCTACACAAGTCTGGCTGATGGAGTAATAGTGTCGACTCACCTTGCACAAAAACTCAGCCATTTTCTCTTTCCCCATCCAGTAAATCTGTGGCTGTCAGTGATAGGAGCTGATGGGAAATGATAGCCTTATTGAGCTGCCTCATGAACTGTAACTCATTTGTTCTGAAGACCCAGAATGACAGCCTCTGCATTTCTCCCTTCCAGCGAAATTGAGTATAAATCACTTTATCATTTTTCCCTATGACAGTTTATCAGAATTCTGGAGTTTTATATGAAGTCATAGAGGCTGGTGGTAGAAATAAGACTTACAATCGATCTTGCTGTTGGAGGGCATTGCATCTTGCAAGGTTTAGCAATCCCATGAAAAATTGCAATTTGACTTGCACTAACCATACACATGAATAGACATACACACACATACTTGACATGCGACAGAAAGGGAAAGCTAATCAGGCTCACTTCTACTGGGCAAATAACCTAAGCTTATGACTCATGGGAACTTAAAATTTGCAATCACTTTCAGTTCTTGGTAACTTAGTTCCTTATTTTGACTTGTAAGTCTCCTAATAGATTTCGTAACCAACAAAATAATAAAATCCTTCTCAACATAATACTACTTCACTGGAAAAGTGACCCTCTCTTCTAGTTTGCTTTCATTCTTAGTAAGGCACAAAATAGAAGAATAGGATGGATATACTTAAGATAAATGTAGATAGTTCCTTCAACCTAGAAACTATTTTTAGGAATTTGTTATTTAGAAAAAATGAAAGACGATCACCGTGGATCAGAATTACATAAAGTCAAAGATATTAGCTAGCACAAGAAAACCAGTTAAGTTAATGATTTCTCTTCCTTCAAAAATCCTCTGTGAGTTGATATGTACTATTCTCCTGAGGTGACCCAAACCAAGACAACTGTGTAAATACTATTAATTAATTCTAGCACTAAAGAACTCGCTGTACTTAAGCAAATAGTTATCTCTGTTAAAAAGGTAAAAGATGTCAAGCTAGGCCCACAGACCCTCTACAGGAAGCAACAAAAGATGAAGACACTTAGAAATATATATAAACATGTGAAATACAATGACTTAAACTTATGACTTTGATCATTATAACTTCAAGGAAACTGGGATTTGATGCTCAAAGGAACACAAATCATAATTATAAATAAATTCTATGAACACATGCAAATATTTGGAGTCAGATTTTTTGTGTTTGATTACATTGAACTAAAATATGTTTCCTTGCACCCCTGGAAGTAGTGCACAAATGATGACCTAAGCTGAAATAACTGAATTTTGGGTTCTTTTGGGCTCCAGGACACACAAATTCCTCCAACTGATTATTTTTAGCTTTAGATGTAATACATAAAATTTTATTTTCTTGATGCATGTGCATAGGTATTTTAGAAGGTAAACTGTTCTCTAAAAGTGACAGGACAGGAGGCAATATTTTCTACAGGTGGGTGACATTATGAAGCTATGTGATCTAACACGTTCCCTGTTCTCTGCATTTGTTTTGCCAAAATGCAGCCCTTCCTGCTTATCAACTACATTTACTGTGGAAAATTCACAGCAGAACGCGTTATACTAAATAATAAAAGTCACCACAGTAAGGGACATGGCTGAAAACTGAAACCATTTTGTCATTAATGATTAGGCCACAGTGTAATGCATTCCTAAGATGAGCTTGAAATTGGTTCAACAAGAGCAAAAACCTCACGCAACACCAACCCTTCCCCCTTAGAAGGCATGTTAATACCAGAAAGTTGCAAGGGAAAAGGTATTTTAGTTTGATGGACTTGTCAGTGTCAGGTTAATGGCTGGACTCAATGATCTTAGGGGTCTTTTCCCACCTAAAGGATTCTCTGATTCTATGATACTTGTATCACAGTAGGTAATGAGCATGAGTCTTAATGATTATAAATGGTTGAATATTGGCATCAGCTGCCTGTTTTCTACCCCCTTAGCACTGACTACTGTCATTCTTGACACTCACTTGTGCAGCAGAATCCTCCCCCACCTTTCTTTATTAAACTCCACTAAATGTTATAATGTTATTTCATTTGCTTTTGTATCAGATTGCATCTATCATTAGACAATGAACACTTGCTTGCCCCATTAACTCCACTAATGACATGGAATTTTGCACAGCTGATGGATCAGTAAGGTAGAAAACATGTGCACACAGTATTCAGCAAAACATCTGAGATGAATCTGAATTAAATGTAAACTAAAAATAAAGTATGGGGGGGTCCCTGGGAGATCAAGCTTAGGACCATAAATAGAACATTGTGAAATGTTTCAAAAGTTTCTCATTAAACCCAATGCCAAAGGAATTGAGAAGGCAATTTATATCCACAACATGAAGATAAACCATGAGTGAGTGAAATATGAATGCAACTGGATCCTCAATTGTGCAGGTGTAGGAGAAGAAGAAGAGTAGATATAAAATTTTTGAGTGTTTGGGGGTGTTCTTTGTTTGTTTTACATTGTGAAAATCAAAACACAGTGAGCCCCAGTGGTCAAATGCTTTCATTTTCTGATCTTACTCTTGAAACACAAATTGTCAAAATAATCCTGATAGAACTTCTCTTCTTAGATAAAATAACTTCTAAAGTTCACAGCCTCATGTAGACTTCACAGAAACAACTTTAGAAAGTTAACAGAACAAATATGTATAAGAAATAATATTGTGGGGCATAAAAAGGGACTTAAAAACTGAAATAGATTTTTTTTTTCTGTTTATAAAAATCCAGGCTATCCACAGAAAATACTGTGCAAATGCAAATTTAGTGTATTTATATAGGTGTATCTTTTTTAAAAATATTGTAAGGCTCTTATGAAAAATTATTACAGTTTTGAATTCTGTTTTTGTCTTCAACTTCTGCAAATATACTGATACTGAACATTACCCTTAGGTTAAAAAAAGCCAAGAAAGTAAATGTTCAGACAACACACTGCCCTGCAAATGTCATAATGCTATTGCTGTTTTCATGTGGAGAGTTTTAAAGGCTGTTGAGATGAAAAGGAATTATAGCCAAGTCATTTAAGTGTCATGAATTTTCCACTGTGCTTCAGGCATGTTTTTTGTGAGCTTGTGTGTGTGTCTTGCTAATAGCTTGACCTTCATGGATTATTAAGACGAAATTTTATGCAATGAAAATGCTGATAAATTTGAGCTGAACAGTGTACTTTGAAATGACTATGTTTAAATATGCTAATTGCAGCAGTTTTGTAAAGCAAAATGTTATCATAATTGCAGACAGGATTGAGATGCTGGCTATCACACAATGGTATGCAAGCAAGCCTGTCTTAGCATTTTATGGGAGTGTTTTCTTCCTTTGGGTAGCTTATATGCTCTTCTGTATTTATTTATGTATTGGAGAACACACAGGAGAAACAAAAAGCATCCTTCCTTCTTCAGACATTTGTTTGCTCCCACCCAAAGTGAGTCAGAAAGATAACATTTCTTAGCATATTAATCAGACTGATATTCTTTCATCTACATTCCAGACAGAAATATGCATATTATAAGCAAAGCTGCACTGCTGTTGAAATGATAGCCCTGAAACACAACAAAGGCACTGAAAAAGGAGGCAGGTAAATGGTATCAAGGCAGACTCATTTTTATTGCTGTAGATGAATTGCAGGTGTTCCATGAGGGTCATGGGCTGTGATCAGTGAAAAGGATTGTAACATTTCTGAGCCAAAGCACTGCAATTCAACTCTATGAGAAAAGCATTTGGATATAGAGGGAGACAAGAATCACAGAATGAATTCGGTGAAAGAAAAAATAGATCTTTCAAAAAAAGAAAAATCAAGAGAGATTTTGGAAAGATTATGAGACTGCAAAGCAACAACTGGCAGAAAAGATGGGAATTTCTGGAGTTCAAAAAAACAGAGGAGGCAGATGGTACAAATCCTTGACTTTATGTATATGCATTTTGGACAGTAACATTTCATTTGTAGCATGTTTTATTTCTTCAGGTTTGTTAATTCACTCTTTTTTGGTTGTCACATTTTATCTTTGCTGCAGGATCCAAGAATCCATATTTGAGGACATCAAAGGAGAAGCATATTTAAACAACTGATTCCAGCATTGCCTGAAAGGAGTATTCTTATGATATATCACTTAAAAAAATGAGGAGATTGTTTTTGCCTCTTTTTCTTTATTTCATAGTATGATTAGAAGATTTAAAATTAATGTGAAATCTCTTCGAACTGTTTTAGACTCTCCCATCACCTGCATGAATACAGACTGTCATCATCTATAATGTGTGCTGAAACACAAGTGCCTCAGACTTGATGGCTGAAATTTCAGGTAGATCTAATAGCAATACCTCCTTCTAAGTTCATAGTTGGAAACTATTCCAGTTGGGAGCTATTCCAGTTTGTAAACTGATAAGGTATTCACAGAGTCAGAAAGTGGGAATAACTGCTATGACCCTGTGATTAGGTTTCCCCTATTATCCTAGGGTGTCTCTACTCTTATTTCTCCTCTGCCTTTTGAGTGGAATCACTCCTCTGGACTTCACTCTTAGTTCAGTTGTCTCAGAGGGGAGATTTAAGGTTTCTTTTTTCCTGATAGCGAGATCTGTATCTCTCCCATGATTCTCTCAGGTCCGCACTGCAGCCTTTGATTTCATACATTTTATATGCATAGACATATATATATATATATACACACATAATATATGCTCTTTCCATATTTCCAAAAGTATAAAAGTATGGAAATTCTCCCACAAACGAAAGGTAGCTTGGTTTTTATTTTCATTTAGTAGGACTCTGGTGTTTTGGGGTTTTTTTCTTTATTTGGTTTGCTCTTTTTTTTCCATATAATCAATGGCCAAACATATAATGAGTTATAGTGTTCTTATACATCCCTCTGCTGTTTACACAAATTTTGATATTAGGACTGCCATGTGTTCATAACTGAGATTTATTATCCATGCACTACAAATATAGTTCCATATCTAGTCCTGGATTCTGGTTCACTTAACCTAATTATATCCATCAAATATTAAGTTTCCTTGGAAGCAGATCTAAAGAAAAAAGTTCATTTGCTTGTGGATGCTGGTAATGATGGGAATGCCTCACCATCTGTGTCTCCTCAGGTTGTGAGCTCATCAGTTCTCATAAGGTAAGCAGATTCTGACCTGCATAATAACTGGTTGGGACCTTTCCAAAGAAAATCCCAGGTGCTAAGGAAAATAGCACTGATGATTTGATATTTGGCACTCCTCCCTCTGTTCAGTAGCAGACCACTCTCTCAGCATAATATTGAGAAACCATTTGGTAAGAGTATGCCAGCTACCAGGGGGACACAATCAGTGCAGACAAGACTTGCAGTTAGAAAATAACTAGGGTATTTCTTGCAATATGAGCCGACAAAATAGCATTTTTGGATATAAACCAAAGATTTGCTTGTGCAGTAAAGTGCTAAACTGGCTGGGAGGATTTGGTACATGCCATTGCAAAACCTGTTTTAGTGCACTGAATGAACAACATTAACACACAAACTTCCATGAAATATTTAGGGATAATTTGTGAAAACTGCTTTCGACTATTGTTAGCATTAATTCCTAGTTACTACTGCTGGCAATTTTCCTAGAAAGATAGGCCAGAGTTTTTAGATTCAGTGTAATTGGATTATTAGGCACCCTTAAAATAAGTAATTTCGATAAAAGAAACAGTTCCCATCAGTTCAAGGAGTAGCCAGGGAGCTGAAATGACTGATTTGTCTTCTGGTTCTGTTAATACTATGCCTCTGGCAAACCGTTTGTGTGTTGCAAAGAAAACTGGACTACCTTATCAGGATGCAGTTTGCATAACTATTTTTAATCTATTCATATGATGTTTCAGTGGGTACCTTTGCATGCATTAGTTTCTGACATACAATTAGCTTTAATTAATAGTTACTATATTGCTTGCAAATAAAAGTTTATCGTGGGAAAAAAGGTGTCCTTATTATGGCTAAGCACAGCACATACTCTTCTTATCAAAGGGCTGACTATTCTGTAAGAAAAGTTTGTGTTTATAAAGGCAGCCTTCAAGAGGACATTGCTATTACTCTATGCAGAGACTGGAAAACCTCAGAATCAGTTAGGTTGGAAAAGATCTCCAAGATCACCAAGTCCAACTTTTGACTGACACCACCACCATGCCAATCAAACCATAACATCATATTCAGTGATTTATTGGGAAACTTCTGGGAATGGTGACTCCACCACCTCCCTTGGTCAGCCCATTCCAATGTCAAGTGTGCAATATGCAAATGCATATTAAACCCAAATCCAATGCAAAATGTGTAACAAATAAGTTATGTCACAAACAGAAATAACATGCTTCTGTTTTAGACAGCAAAGTGCACTTTGTTCACTTAATGTAACCATGGTCCTGATGTAAAAGTGGTGTATAAACATTTAATCACATTCCATGCAGTATTGCCTTCCCAAAAGGACAATATATTAGGGCTTCCCTTTTCAACTGCCTGAATAATAGTCTTCATAATTCAATAACATGGATTGCAATATGGTAGGGTTGGCCATATATTTTTTTCTGGATATACACAAACCTACATGGAATTGAAAATTTTGACTGTTATTGGGAATTATAATCTATCCTGGATTTAACATTCAGTGGACCATTTACTTGTTAGCAGCACAGTGAGAACAACACATAAGAACAGACTGAAAACAAAGAGAACATGTTTTCTCTATGAAAAGGTGATCCATAGAAAAGACAGGTATTTAAAATATGAATTATCATTAGCCTCATAATTTCCCTACTTCTCTGGATTTTATTTTCTTAAGAGAAAATTATATGCATGCATTATAGAAATAAATGTTTAGGGGGAAGAAAATTAAACATAATTTTAGCCTTTCCATGCTTTTTGATTCTTTCACTGAGTATACTCTATGTCATGCAACTAACAGCTACCCCATGTGTTTCTCTAATCACCTTGATCAAAGGGAGAGAGAAATGAGAGATAAATGTGCAATGGGGTATCATTTTTTGGCAGTATTATTGCTGTTATATTTGAAAAGTATTATTATATGTGCACATCCTCAAAATAGATGTTGCTCTGTATTGATGTTAAGAAAGAACAATGTGAGACATACAGTCATAGAAAGAGTTGTTGAAGTTTGTGACTGTTCCTCAAGAAGCTCATTCTAATCCTTCAATTTTTTCTTGTTAAAAAAAGCAATATTCTTGTCTCTCAGAAAAAGAAATCAAAATTAGGCTTTGTCATCTTATTAAAAGAAAATAAAAAAGGCAGAGAAAAAATTACACTTTCCTTGGTCCCAAAACAATTTGGAACTGTATCATTTCAAGTCATTAATTGCATATGCATCGTGGAATTTCATATTGGAGCAATTACATCCCAAAAGCTAAAAAAAGGCAAGACACCTTGTAAAAGAGGAGTTCTGTCCTGACATAGCTGTCTTTTCTCTGCCCCTGATTTCCAGTGAAGATAAAAAATTTGAGGCAGCTGAAGTTCTTCTCTGTTCTACACAAGACTCAGTAAAATTAACAGTCTCCATCTACCCCTGGAAATTTTCTTCAGAAACTGGATCCTAGATGAGCACAGGAATAAAGACCTCTCACTGAAAATGAGCACTGAGACTGTTTCTCCTGCTTTCCTTGTACTTCCCCCATCTACCTCCCAAAAATGAAAATAATTGAGTCTATGACACAAAAATATAGAGAAACATGATAAACCACATTCCAACAGTTAGAAACTGACCCAAAACAATAAAATGTGGGAAGGAATAAAAGGAAAAAATTAATCAAACTTTTATCAGTGAAAAACTGCCTGTTCATCTACCATTTTCTTCAACTATTTACAATCTATTAATTTAATTTAATTTAATTTAATTTAATTTAATTTTATTTTATTTTATTTTATTTTATTTTATTTTATTTAATTTAATTTTATTTTATTTTATTTATCAGTGTTTTTACCCTACTCATCCCTCAAAACTGTCTGATATGCTTTCCTATCCTTAGATACGAAGCCAAGGGACATGATTAGTCTTCACCTTTCCTCTGAAATTTATAAGCAGATATGACTGAAATATGAATAAAAAAACCACATTATATTAACTAATTAAGTTTTCTCCATACCTAGTATGTCATAATGCTGTCAAGTCTCTAAAATACCTTCTAAACACTGGATTTCTACAGAAGGAAAATAGGGAGGAAAAGCATCCCTAGTTTTTATCAGTAAATAAGCAAACACAAATATTTTTTCTCTTCAAAAAGTATAACTATAAAAACTGGACTAATAATTCAAAAATATATGACCAAAACGGCTTATGGAAACTAGTCCACTTTTAGGCCTTCTTTATTATCTTTTGTGTGCATTTTTTATACCATTAGTTTTGTTAATGAAACTTTCCATCAGTTTTTCCAGCTACCATTAATGAAAATAAATGAGACTTAAGAAAAACAAGTCTACTTAAAAGAAACTAGTCTTACAGAAAAGAATGGAAAATATACAAGAGTCTTCTATCTCTTTTCTGCACAGAGATACAACACAATGTGGTGAATTTTCCATAGCACTGGGGGAAGATAACTGGGAGGTGCTAAATGCTTGGGGCTGGGCTGGACATCAGTCAGTAGGTGGTGAGAAATTGCACTGTACCTCACTTTTTTTTTGGGGGGTTTATTCTCTTCCTCCTCTCTTATTTTCATTATTATTATTATCACTAATAGTAGTAGCCATGCCAGTACTACATTTTTGTTTCAATTATTAGACTGTCCTTATCTCAAACAATTAATTTTACTTTTTTTCTGACTCTCCTCCTCATTGTGCTGGAGAGAGTAAGTGACTGCCAGCTGAGGTTAAGCCACAACAGTCCTACCTGCCCTACCCTCATCTTATATCCTGGGCATGATATTCTATGATTTAGAATAACCCTTTGGACAGTTTGGGTCAGCTGCCTGGCAGTTCACTGGCAGAGCTTGGGGAACTAAAAAGGCCTCAGTTCAGAGTAAGGACTACACAGCAACAACCACAACACCAGTGTGGTATTAACATCATTCTCATGATAAATCCAAAAAACAGCACTGTGTCAGCTGTTAAGTAGAAAATTAGCTCTGTCCTAGCCGAAACCAGGAAAATAACCTGCAGAGTTTGCAGCATAATCAAATGAAGGAAATTGTAAAAGAAAGCTGAGTAAAACTAAAGTTCAAAAAAAAACAAAAAAGTCTCCCAAAATTCATATATCACCTCATCACCATATGAACATAGGTTTTTTGGTGCTATTTGCAGATAAAATTCTATCATCTTCATAAGATAATAATTAAAAAATAATATGTTAATAGTATTGCCATAAAATCAGATTTTTGTGGCATACAGTTTCCACGGAGAACAGAGAGGTACAGTTTCAGGTGATGAAACCAGGATGAGACTTTGTTTGCCTTTCCAGATTAAATAGCTGTCTTTAAAACATGAAACTGTCCATTGAAATACAAAGCACACATACAGGAAGTCAGACACCACACTGAGGTCTACTGCTAAGGACTCCCAACAGCCTCTGGCCACAAATAAGCACTACTAAGTACAGACTAATTCTAGGTGGAAGTAGGCAAACATCACTTATAAACAGAGTAACTGCAATTAGGTCTCAGCCAAGGGTGGGAGTTAATTAGAACTTCTCTAAAGACTGATCAGTATAATACACTTACTTTTAAAAAGGTGAAATTCAAGGACTTTTAGGCATATTATAATTTAGCAACTGAATTTCTCCATCATATGTGTCTCAGACTTGGGAAACTGAGCAGGATTTTTCAATAACAAATTTTAATACCTTGGAAGGAGAGTCATTATGATTCAAATTTATCAGTCTTAATTAATCCTCAAGTAACTTTGGCCCAGATCACAGATAACACATATACTTTTCACAGATACTACTATAACACACTGATAATAACTATGTTCTTTACAGACAAGTCAATGGTGTTCAAGACCAGAAAATTATATGCATATCAAAACAATATATATAAAAATAAATATATTATTTATCCATTATAAATTAAAATTTAGTGAAATCACTTAAAAAGTAAATACCTCAAACCTATTTTGAGGAATTTGCAAACCAATTCATGTACCATTTTTGAAAGCACAATATCTGAGCCTTTCCCAGGTCATGGAATCAAACCTAAATATATTGCCTCCAGAATAAGTGAGAAGTTTTGTTTGGTTGGTTTTGGTTTTGTTTTGGGTTTTTTTGTTTGTTTTTTTGGTTTGGGTTTTTTTTTTTCTTCTTTGAAGCAAACTTACATAAACATCCAAAGAAAGTAATTTGCTTGATTCCTAAAATCAATTGGCATTAGAAATTTCCTAAGACAAAATCTCCTTAGGAGAATTCTGTATCAGAGACGTTTTGTAGACTCCTTGCAGAGCAATGTAAACTATATTAAAAAAATATAATTCTCTGCTATTTCATATAATTCCAAAGAAAAAATTTAGTTAGCAGTATTTTTGTCTGCAGAAATATCTTGATTAAGCTTTTTACATGTACATGTGCATGAGCATTTGATAGTAGTTGGTCAAGGTGACATCTGCTATGAATCCTCAACTGTGGCATAGTATGCAGATCATATTTTACTTTCTCTAAAATTTATTTATGCTTCTTATACATTTTAATACACTTTTTATAAATATGTATAATCAAATAGATTTTGTTTACACTTTTTTTCTTCCACACAGAAACCAGGGTTATTGCACTGTATTTTCAATCCCTCTAGAGTTTTGCTGATGTTTGATGTATTGAAGTGCCATCTCAAAATAAAAGGACTTCCAGCATACTATTTTTTGCTAGCACGTTTCAAAAACACTCAGTCCTCCAATTATTTTCCAAGATCAAAATGGCAACAAAATGTGTATCTGATTTGCTAGTAAAATTACATTTCAAATCATAGCTGCTTCCTTTGTACATGCCAACCTCATCTGTTGCACAAGAGAAGACTGGGTTTGTAAAGTGGAAAAAATAAGCTTTTTTTCCTAAAAGTGCACCTCTGAAAGGGCAAGAGCAGGCATGAAAATATTGGATTTTTTTTTCCCCAAAGTGTTCTTTTTCTGATTGTGCTACTTTTCTGGGTTTTATTCTTTGGTATAAAAGAGGGCTCAGAGGGAACGTTTTGATGTATTAAGCTGAAAAACATTGGAAATAGTCCAAATGCATACTAAATATTTAAAGACATCAGAAAGGTTTTTGGTAATGCCATGCAAATCTGGTAACTCTTCTTCAGGAGTAAAAGTAAAATATTAATGCCATTCCAGAATGATTATGGCTGCTCAGCTGCTGTAGAAATCATAAGAACAATCACGTAATTTAAAAGAGCATTGCCTGTTGACACTGCTTTACCCTGGCTGAGCATCTGGCCCTGTGATTATAACTACAAAAAAGATCATGAGATTCAGAACTACAGATCCATAATAGATAAATATTCTATTTTCTAAATACAATTAAGTCTGTCTGAACCATCATCGCTGAAAGCAACACGTGCTGTGTAGTGATCTTGATCCATCTTCGTGGTGTCTCTGGGACATGCTTTCTGTGATGTCCCAGACATCACAGAGGATAACAGACAAGACAGTGATACTGAGCTGTGACAAAGGCTTTGAAAATGTACCACTGAAAGATATTATTTGAGATATGGAACAACTTAATGGAGCAGAGAAGAGTTAAAGCAGGTTGTAACTTTTCCAGTAGCATCATCAGTATGCACTCTGTCATGAGAAAAGTAAGTGATATTCAGCCTCTGCATATAGATTGCAGATATTCTGCCCTGTGTCAGACAAGCTGTCCCACAGCCTGCAGCCCGAGTCCTTTTCAAGGACAGAGTACACAAAACTGTACTTTCCATTCTGTATGGAGATCTTAGGCTATATTTGTAAAACATAATGGAAAGGAAAAGGAGCTGTAATTGTCTATTGTAGCATATTTTGTAAAGGGTAGATGAGATGACCCAAATAATTATGGTCTGCTTTAGTTGAACTTCTGTTCTCGGCAAAGTCGCAGAAAAGCTGATGCAACATAAAAGTACTAAAGAAATAAAGGATGGTGGCATAATTAGTGCCAATCAGCACAGTTTTATGGAAAACAGATCTCATCAGAACTTTTGATGAGGCTACAAGTTCAGTTCACAGAGGAAAGGGTGTTGACATAATATGGCTTCTCTAAGGGCACTTGTCTGCACAACATTCAGATTAAAAATTAGCACTACGCAAGATTCCCTGTAGCACATAATAAAAAAACTTGTTCACTGTCTAATCTCAGAAAACAGCTGTTAATTGGGAACCATTATGCAAGAAGAAATTTTTAGTGGGCTAGTGCAAAGATCTTGATCTATAGATTATTCATAGCAAAAATTTGTTACCATGAATGTGCATGCTGACAAAAAAAAAGGTGGAATGATGAACACTCATGAGAAGCAGATATTTTTACACATATACCTACATTACAGACCAAGGCAGATTTTCAAAATAATACATTTTGAAATATCTTAGAACAAGGACGAAGGAACACACATCACATGTTTTCTGATGGATGCCTGAATTTTGGAATCATAGAACCATAAATCATTAAATGGTTGGAGTTGGAAGGGACCTAAAAGATCATCCAGTTCCAGTACCTCTCCCATGGGCAGGGACACCTTCCAGTAGACCTGATTGCTCAGAGCTCTATACAATGTGACCTTGAACACTTCCAGGGAGGAGGCATCCACAACCTTTCTGGACAACCTGTTCCAGTGTCTCGTCACCATCACACAAGACTTTCTTCCTAAAATTGAATTTAACCTACTCTCTTTCAGTTTGAAAAAATTCCGTTTTTCTGTCACTACATGTTCTTGTGAAGTCTATCTCTTCTCTCTTGTAGGCTCTCTTCAGGTGCTGGAAGGCTCCAATCAGGTCACACCAAAGCCGTCTCTTCTCCAGGCTGAACAAACCCAATTCTCTCAGCTTTTCCTCTTAGGAGAGCTGCTCCATCCCTCTAATCGTTTTGGTGGCCCCCTCTGGCCTTACTCCAACAGTTCCACACCCTTCCTTCCTGTGCTGGGACCCCAGAGCTGGATGCAGGGTTCCAGGTGGGGTCTCACCAGAGCAGAGGGGCAGAATCACCCCAGCAGAGGGGCTGCTCACACTGCTTTGGATGCAGCCCAGGACAAGTTTGGCTTTCTGGGCTGGGAGTGCCCATGGCTGGGTCATGTCCAGCCTCTCATCCACCACCACCCCGAAGTCCTCAGGAGGACTGCTCTCAATCTGTTCATCCCCCAGCCTGTGTTGATACCTGGGGTTGCCTCAACCCAGGTACATCACCTTGCACTTGGTCTCGTTAAACCATGAGATTCCCATGGACCCAATTTTCCAGAGCGCCCAGGTCCCTCTGGATGGCATCATGTTCTTCAGGTGTGTTGACAATACTGCTCTTCTTGGTGTCACCTGCAAATTTGTTGAGGGTGCACTCAATCCCTTCATCTATGTCATTAATGAAGATATTAATTAGCACAGGTCCCATTATAGCCCTTTGAGGGACACCAATTGTCAGTGATGTCCATCAGTACTCTGAGCCATTGATCACTACTCTCTGGATCCAAACATCCAACCATTTTTTTATTCATTTAAGAGTCCACTCACAAAATCTTTTTCCAACATAAAGAGTAGGAAAATCATTCTCAGGAAGGATTTTGAGATCTATAGTGATCAATGAACTAGAATTCACAGAATGAAAACGTGAAGAATAAAAATACAAATCCCTGAAAATATATGTAGTATGTGTATGTTTGAAGTCGACTTTTTATTTACCCTGTTCTTTACATTACTGAGATCATTACTGAGAAACAGCTCTAATATCTCACATTTGAATGGAAATTGAAAAAGAAAATAGTTTTGTGAAGAGCTAAAAAAGTTATTCTGGATCTAGGAATTCTGAATCACAGAGAGAAATTTAAGAATTTTAATCTATATCACTTAGTCATTTAATAGTAGTAATTTTATAGCTGAAACTTGGTAAAGAAGATACAGGACAAGTGGTACAAGAAGGAAGACAATATAAAGATGAACAGAACATTTCTGACAAGACACTGAGTTTAGCAGACAAAGGTATAACAAGATGCACAGGATGAAAGTAGAACCTAAATAAATTCAGATGAGATAGGAGCACTGTTTTAGTCCCAGAGATACCTACTCAGTAAAACAGAGAACAATGGATTTTCCATAATTTTAAATCTTTTTAGACTACAAGGAGTTTCTTTCCATAAGACAAGCTCCATCAGAATCTGAAAAATTACTCAGTGAAATTCAAAGGACTGTGTTATTCAAAAGATCAAACGAGAGGACCATAACAGGCTCTCACAGTCTTAAAACAGTTTACTTACATCTCTGCTTACAAGTATGTAATTTTTAACAGAAGAGTAAATAGCAAGTGTAAAAGCAAAATTGCCCTAACATTTCAAGAAATACCCTTGACCCTTTTACTCTATCCCCACAAAATATGGGTCTATTTACTTCCTCAGTATGAGTTACCATTCTAATGACTTTTTCTGACAGACAATATATATGATGAGGGAAAGCAGGGCCAAATTAAAAGATTTTCCCATTAAAAAGAACCATGAATCCATTAATATTATATATTTGTTAAGACAAGTCCCATTATTTTTAAACAGGGTTACTTAAATATGTTATCTTTACAGTAACAATAAAAATAGATTCCCCTCTCACGTAAAATAATTTTATAGCTCTTCTTGTGCAGCATCAAAGATCTCTTGTAATACTTACTAACTCTCTTTTTTCCTTAACTTCCTTTCTTTTCATATATTAAAATTTTCAACAGCAGGTGACTGCTTGCAGTATTGTTATGCTTATTACATTATAATTACTGAGAATATTCTAAATTTAAATTTATGTCTGCAACCTTTGAAAAGAATAAGAAAAACAAGGCGTTTCTTAATGAATCTTCTCAATAATCACAATTTATGTCCTCAGAAGTAAAAACTTTACCTCATATTCTGACACAACATCGTTGTTTTATATGATCTTTAATTTAAAAAGAGAACCGTAATGTATTTCAACGAAAAGATGTGCTACAACAGATCTATACATATCTACTGCAACTCTCAAGATGTGATACAAGAATTACAGAAGACTAAATACATGGCTCCAATTATAATTTTTCTAAATGTTTTCTAGATAAAAGAATAAAAGAACACAAAATTCAGTCTAGAATCTGAAGAGAACTAGTGTCTTCTTTTATCATGCCACTACCTAGGCAAAGATTTGTTGAGATTATTTATGGCCTTTAAATCTCAGACCTGTCAGTAAATGTGTCTCCAAAATGTGTCTAATAATGTTCAAGAATTTTAAAAGTATAATTCACTAAATAATGCCAATGATTAGACAAGGGAAAGACTTACCCCTCTACCTGTTCATCTAATTGTACCAACACTGTAATGAGGCAACAAAAGAGGAACATACACAAATTTTGTCAATAAAACAGGAATATCCTAAAATATCAGACCTATTGAGGAAAACTATTTTTTATTTTTCTGCATAGAATATTTTATACACCAGTTTTTATTATTTTACACCTGCCCCCTACATACTTCTTGGGCTAGTATGTACACCACCCGAGTCACCCCATTCACAACCACCATCAATCTCACTTAAATAACCCATAACCAGAATCCATTATTTGAACTACATGGAAATGTGTCTTAAGCAAAGATGAAACATGAAAACTTCTTTATTACATGACTTGTTCAAGAAGATTTTGACTAATTCCACGAAACATTCCTCCCATCTTGAGGCAGATGATTAAGAGTTCTACTTTTGGCTGTGAGATATCCAATGTTAGAAAAAAAAATATTGCAATTTCAGAAGCAGAAATCTGAAAGTAAAAATTCACAAAATATTTCATCTACATGAAAATATATTCAATGGACTTGCCAATACTGTGCATTTTTACTGCCACAAGTGTTATTTATGTCTAAAGTGCTAAAACCTTACATTCCATGAAAAATAAAAGTTTTGGTGTTAACCACCAAATCAGTTCTCTGAAAATATTTAGATATTTTTAGTGTTGCACCATTAGCATAGAAAAATTTTATTCTTCTATTTTGCATATGACAAAAAGATTTTTAGCAGTCCAAAAAATTACTAACAATTACCACTAAGATGCAATAGTTTTTCCAGTTACTGCAGCAGTTAAATGTTACAGCCTAAATCAGCAGAGGAGGCATCATTTTATCTTCTGCTATCATAAGTGCATTGCATATTTGAAAGCCTAAACAAAGCCATAAAATGACCTATTATAAACCAAGCACTGTAAATGCAATTTTTGATGGCTTTTTATATATGATGACTTAAAAAATGACAATATTTCAGCATTAAATTCAAGATCTAAGTAGTCATCACTGGTACCTTTTTTCAAATAGCAAAAATGACATTTTATTCAGAAAAATACCATAGTGTGACTTATTAGGATTTTTTCTCTTAGCTTAATAGTTACTTTAATGCATTGCCTACAATTTAAGCCGTGCAATTAATGTCAAGGTACTGAAAACAGAAAAGACTCTTAATTCAGTGTTTTCAGAATTGTACCTTCATTAGTTTGTTTTTGAATATTTTTAACATTTTCATGGAATTATAAATATAAATTGAGATTTCTCCTAAACAAGCCTACAGTGTATTTATAGTCTGAGTGCTTTGCACACTCTAAGACATTAGGCACAAAACCTGCAAAAGGAGCTGGTGAAGGGGAGGTATCTCAATATTGAAGGGGAGATGTATTAAGATCTCCACTAATCATTTCACATTCACAAGCTGATGCTCTCTATCACTCTGGCCTAGCATTCCTTCATCTTCTCTTCTACACCACATTATCAGCAAGGTGGCTCCATTTCCTTAGCCTGCAATCCTATGTTGTTGCAGGCAGAATTGCATAAACTAAAGGGAGGGAGATAAAATACAGTTATTTCAATCCCCCCTTCCCCCAACACTTTCAATACTGAGATCATGAATGGCAATAACCTGTATAAAGTCTACCAAGACAAGCAATCTTCAAGCAGGAGCAAGCATGGCTCAGTCTGTTGGCACGAATTCACTGGACACTCACAGTGGTGCTTCAAAGTAAAGATAATTGTGCTCAAAGCACGGCTTTTTTAAAGGTAAAGCATTCAGTGTCTAGTAGGGAAATGGACTGAAAGCAGCATTTCCAACTTGGGGAGCTAATCTGTCACAGATGGAGCACTCAGCTCTAGCAGAAAGCTCACAATTTAAAAACATCCATGTGATACCATCTGGTAGTAGAAATATCTAGCATTAGATAGGTTAATGGGTTCTTTTTTTTCCTGGTGTTTCACTGCAGCCTTCTGATTGCACATTAGGACATAACTACGGATAGTACATGACAGAACAGGAAAAACAAAGTAAAATATAAAATATCCATAAATTACATTTTTATAAGAATTTTTATTACATTCTGTGCTTCAAAATCAATAAATCAGAAAACAATTCCACTTTACTCTTTTAATACCGTCCTTTAAATCTCATATTGTTTAGATTCAATGTTATTATAGGTTATTTGCCTTGTTATTCCATGCAGACTGAAGAAATTCCAAGCAACAGAACTTTTTAGGCATAAATTTGACATATCTGGAAGAAGGGAGTTAAAACAGTTTATAATCATCAAATTGCTTTCTAATTTTGTGCTTGCAGTTCTTTTTACATTATTTTCATTAATGTAAGAAAAAATCTGAATGTTCTCAACAGTATTTTAGCATGTGCATTGATTTGGAAAAGAAATACAGAATGCTCTTACAGTTGCCTTTCTTGAAAATGAAGTGTGTTCTCTCAGTGACAGGCTTAAATGAAACTGTAATAATTTAGAAATTATAGGAATCCACAAAAAGTAGACATGTTTCATTTGCAATATTATACCCTTTCCATGCATTAGGATATACATTTATTAACATTTTATGGTGGTTGTAATGCTGCTCATTACAAATGCTTCTTCTGGCTTAAAACATTAAGTTTCCTAAAATTGCCTTAGTTTCCTGAGAAAATGAAGTATTTGTAGCTAACTCCACGAAGATTTTAGTGAAAAGATTAGTGTGAACAAGTGAAAGAAGAATCCCCACAACAATTAAACAAGTTCAAAACACAGTAGCTGCAGGAGAATATTAAAATAAAAAAAAAAATTAAAGTGGTTGCTGCTCCTGTATTAGCTGTTCCTACAGAAAAAGTATTATTACTGTTGTTTCAACAAGGCTCTGATTGTTTAGTGTGCATGCAGAAGCACTCACTCCTTCAGTGAGTCTTCGCTGTGCTAATCCCCTTGGAATGAAGCATTTATCACCTTCCAAACAAGTGTAAAATATTTCCATCCAGAAGGATTATCACCACTGTCTTCCACTTTGCTTTACTGGAGCAGAAGAGGAGAGGGAGGGTAGGCAGGCAGAGTGATTCATCAGCTACAAACAAAAATCCAATTACTAGTAAATTCCTAAATAATTTGGTTCAGTTGTCTTTATCCTTCAGTTTTTTATGATGGTTTTTTTTTTTTTGTTGCTATTTTAAGAGGACAATATTTACTAGCAACAAATCAGAACACATTCTTTCCTGAAAATCAAAACACATGAGAATCCTAGCCTAAGCTGAAACTATAGCCCCGACAATGTAAGTGTAAAAACAATACTCCAGGAAAATATTCCTTACTACAAGAAGTTGTGACAGTCATCCATCCATCATGAAACCAATCTAGCCTCCCTGTTCCTTCTCAGACAATTTCAACGAGCAGAACTGGTCGCATTCCCGAACTCTGGAGTTCGCTGCGGTTTATGCAAGTAGTACAACATTACTTGCCTGGTGATCTGTTCCTTTCTTAGCAAGTTTTAAGATTGTTTTTTCAGTGTTGAATTGATGATTTCAAAGAACTAGTCACATGATAGACCTACTTCATAAGTGGTAACGGGTAATTTAGAGGCATTTATCAATCATCAGGGCCAGCTTGTCCTATCAGCTACTTTGCAAAATACAAAGATTTTGAGATTGTTCTGCAATTCTACCTAGACTCAACTTTGGCAAGCCTGAAGTTCTTGATATATTCAGCTATTTCTGTAACCTTATTTTATTCATCATTTTTGCTTGAGCAGCACTGAATGTTCTGCTGGAGAAAAGGTTAGCACAGATCTTGCTAGGATACACTGGCCAATTCTACACTTGTGGAAATTTGTTTTCTAATTTTTGAGTCCTATCTGATATTTGATTACCAATTAATATTTTAATTAAAAAATAAGTTAAAAGGGAAATAAACAGCATTTTACTTGGAGAGTATTATACAGCAAAGTCCTGGCTTTCTATCTGATAACATTTGCATGACTGAAATGACATTACTCTCTAGGTTTTCTTTCCCATGGAAAAGCCTCAGGTCTCCTGGAGGGCTAGCTGTAGGTGGACGCCACACTGGGCTGAAAAATAATCAGTTTTCTGATAGATTTCTGTTTACTGATGGTTCTGATAAATTGTCTCATGCTTAAACGTTTGTGATTGCTGAAGATCTCATCATATTTTTGTAGAGAGGCACTGGCCTCGCAGTAAGGTAGATGACCAGAAACATTTAATCATATCTAATATGGCTAAATCATAATCTGCATAGCTAAATTCTTTTTCTGATGATATCCCTCTTCTTCTCTAATCTAAAAAGGATTGTTCATACCTCTGCCTTCAGATACTGCTATGGTTCAACTACAAATTGTGTGATTTCTATATCTGTTTACAATACTTCAAAATAAAAAGTTATGCCTAAACATAAATCAGATTTTCTTTTTCCCCCTTGAGATTCTTGTTTAAAAAGCCAGCTGTACTTAATTTCATGCCACAGGAATGAATATTAAACTTCATTTTCTCAAAGTGATTTTCCATATTATTTATCAGGGGAAATCACCTTTTCCATAGGAAAATATGATGCCTTAAAAAATGAAAAGCAGAAACTTTCAATGAATCAGTATGCATTTAAATTGATTGTTGTTGATCTTCATGATTTAAGACAGAATATTTGTTTTAAGAACTTAGAATACTGTACAAATGTTCAGCTTGCATAATCCCTAAAGTAAATATAATTTAATAGCTCTATGCAACTGTCACTGAAATTCTAAAAGAATCTTGTTCAGTTTATCATCCTCTTTTTTCCTCTGTGCCACAAAAAATGAAATGAAACATAGACAGAAGGATTCATTTAACCTAGAAGACTGAACCATGAACCAGTTTCTTATCTTTACTTAAGTAAATATACTGTTTCCAGAAAAATATTTTTCATATCATTCTATAACATAAAAGACAAATGTAACAAGAAAAGTTGCAGTTACAGATGCATACACTTAATAAAAAACAGACTGAAATGTTGGTCTGTTCTCTGAGTTGATGTTGACCAGTTCTCTTTTCCAGAACTCATCACCCAAAACCTTTGCCCAGGCAAAAGCTTCCCAGGCAAAAGATTAAAGACCATTACAAGGACATATTTACTACCTGTATTGTTTCATTGACTGTCATTCTTGTAAACCCAATATGCCAAACAGACTCATGTAATCCAATTATAATAATTAAATCAGTAAAAACAAAAAATATTTTGGACCAAACTCCAAAATGTCAGTCATTCGGTGAACAGCTTCTAAAAAATATATATTTTTTCCCCATAAAGTTCAAAAAATAATTTGAATATACAAGTATGATAAAGTCATCACAAACATTAGCACAAGAGAGATTATTATATTGTTGACTAGTTGTCTTATTAGCAGTAGGCTGAAGATGCATTGAGGAAGGGAAAATTTCATACATGAGCAAACTTAAAGGGAACTGATTCTGTGATCAATTCCACTTTCATCAAGAGGACTAGACATGGTGAGCCAGCAGACTGGGGTGTCTCCATTAATACTGTGAGGCACTGGGAACTTACAGATTTAACCTCACTATGATGGTTTCCTTTTCACACAGGCAGCTGCAAGCATCTTGTTTTACAGTAGCAGGAACTGACAGCAAAAGCTGAGGTAAAAGCTGTGATTTGCAGGAAGTCTGAGTCAGAGATGAAAACTGGACTTAAATCTCCCAAGGTTCAGTAAAGCGATTTGAACTACAAAGTCATGCTCCTGTTCCACAGTTAAATAACTGGCTTATTTGGTGAGCAGATTATATTTAATAGATTAATACATGTTTTCTTCATGTACATTTTCAGATCCTCTAAGATTTGCACATCTTTTATATTCCAGTTGCATAGAAATATGAAAGCAAAAAACCAAAACAGAACTCATACTATTACTCATATGTCTATCTGTGTTTTGTGATGATTACAAGTACATCTTTTTCACTAAATCAAAATTAACAACATTTTGGTGAGGATGGAAATTATCTATGAATGCCTTACATGGTGTCAGTTTAGACAATGAATGCTTTCATGATGCATGCTCCATAACATGATTTCCATATCAATGAAACTAAAATATTCTCTTCCATTATGAAATGATGTTTTTGATGTGCTGAATTCTTGAGACATCATCGTGCTTTTAGGGATGAAACTTGGCACTTTGAGAAGCCCTTGAAGAGTTTGTGTTAGCTACTGGCCTCATTGTACTAAATGGAATAAAAGTTCTCCATGCATTGACTTCAACAGGGACATGATCTCACCTGAAGTTTCTGACAAAAAAAAAACAGGAAAAAAAAAGCAGAACTGATAAAAAAAAAAAAGCTGATGAAGCAACTGTAGAGTATCAGAAAGACAGCCATTGTTTTCACAGCTTTAGAAAAGTGAATTAGTAATTGATCTTGTGGTTCTGTAACAAAATTTTTAATCCATCAATCCCTGCGCACCTATGAAATAGTAAAATAAATATGAGCAATATTTCTTCCTGAAATCACTGTCCTTCTTCTGTGGCAGGTGATTTGAATGTGGTGGTTTTGGAGAGGCAGAACAATAGACAGGACCTAATTTATTCCATTTTATGACACTGAGCTATGTGATGTCCCTTATATACAAAGAAAGGGACATCACATAGTGTGTGTAAATCACCAGAACAACTTCCACAGCTGGTTTAAAAACTGTTCACAAAAAAGAATTCATCAGTGCTTGGGTGTTAAGCTGAGAAAACGTTTGAAGAGGAAGGTGGGAGTCCACTCAATTCAACTCAATTTATTTTTTCAGTAATTATTGGATTATAGGGTTTAACAGTGTTTATATAGTGCAGAAAAAGGATAGCAAATGCTGCAGAGGACAGATCTCAGCAAATGAAGAACAACAAGGTGAATTAAAGAAAGAGCAAAATGCTTCCTGTAGACAGGAGAAATCAGACAGAATGGGAGCAAGTAACATTTGTCAAGGTAGTAAAATATGGCAGAGAACTGAAGGAGATTGTAAGAGTGACACAGAAATGAACACCAACACTGTAGCATTGGGCAAAATCAAGAAAATCACATTCAGTAACACTTAATGGAAGTTCAATAATAAAATACTAAAGGTCCTGTGGGTCAGCTTTACTTGGTGCTGGGGAAGTCAACTGAAAGACTGAAGACTGCAGAGTATATGGGAAGAATACACAGGATTACAATAAAAAGAAAATGCATAGAAAATATGAATAATTAGAAAATGTGAAAAAAAATCAACCTTGTCAACAGCAACAAAGAAAAATGAAGAATCAACATAATAAAAATATTTTAACATGTATATGGTAAAATAATGATAAAGTAAATAATCCCAAAGGAGTTTTTACTTAACATAGTTCCATGTGATTTTCCATGTATAAAATACAAGAGATCTAAATTTTTTAAGTTTTATATTTAATTTTAAAAAAGTAAAATAAAATATTTATTTTCTTAATGGCTTACATATTCAAAAGTTTGCCTCTTTCTCCTTTTTACCTGATCTAACATGTACCATGCAGCCCATCACAAAAGAAATACTACAGAAAAGAAACAGCCATTAATAAAAATTTAATCTTAATTTTTTCAGTATGCTGAATATATGTCTCTTCCTCAGTACTGGGAATCTTCATATCAGATCTTTTGCTTTGAATTTTTCATGCAGTCTTTCAATTTTTCTCGTTATAAGTGTCTTCTATAGTACCAATCAATACAGAGCCACAAATTCTTGACACTGCTTTTTGCTTTGAAGCATGTACTTTACTTCATTTGCCTTTTTAAGGATTTCAGGTTTTGAGATTCAGCTGTTTTATGTTCTGACCCAAAAGCTTATTATTCATATGCAGGTCAGTATGATGGTTTTTTATTAGGCATTCAAAACTGACTCCCACTGTTTCATGGGTATGGTAGGCAGGTTTTAAATTTATTTCACGTGCAGCATCACTGCCTTACTCTGAAACAAAATTATAATCAATGAAGGAAGAGAATCAAATAATATGAACTGAAAACAAGAAGCAGTTTTTCAGTATGTCTATAAATGAAATCTCCACCATTGCCATTCTTTCTCCTTTTCTTGAAGGCAAATCAATAAATGCAGGATTTTCAAGAAAGAATAAGGATTTTTCTGCTAGAACTCAAGCCTAATTTTCAGAAATTACTAACAGACAAAACACTTAAATTTCTAATTAAATGCAATTTAGGCTCCATGCCACCAGATTTTTAAATATATTAGGAGCTTATTGCTAAAGGAAGGTATCCTGTTAGTGCCTAAATACCAAGAATTCAGTAGGTGATAAGCACTTAGGGTTGGATTCAGCTGATTTAACTTCAGCTGCCTAGAAATCAGGTATACCCTACGTGCTATATTGGCAGTCTAGGAAGAGAAGTAGAGATCTCCAAAGGATGTTTCAGCCCAGCACCACCTGCATCAGGCAGGTGTCCAGGAAAAGAGGGGAAACGTAAAAAGAAGGAGTAAGAAAGCACGAAGGATTCCACACAGGAAAGGGGCATGTCCTATGGATATGGGAGGCTAGCAACACACCAGGACATGTTCTGCTGAGAAGGAAGATTATTTGAGTATTTGAAAATAACTTTTAGACTTAGGATTATCAAAGATCTAAGTTACACGTGAAACAACACTCTACTTATTACCAATTTGCCACAAGTTCTCTTAGAATTTTGCACTGCCTCTATGAGATGGTACTTGACACTTACCAGCTTTGAAAGCATGACTCTTTATGAAAGGAAACAAAAGAGTACTGTCTTATACAGCACACAGGGATTTCAGTGTAAAAAAGATATTATTTTTATAAATTCTTTTTAACAGAGACATTACTGCACTAATGAAAAAATAAAAACATTGCCTAAAGCTAAACAAAATGTGTACAGGAATCAAGGAAATTTCCCATGTAAGCTTTTTCAATAAACTTTAGTCTCCAGTGATTTTTCATATAGCAGCAACTTTTCTCTGCAGAATCTATCATTAATGCTACATGCTGTGACACAGACAAACATCCTTTAATGGGAAGTTAAAGAATGAGTGCTACACTCATCTTCAGTTTGAGATCAGAATGAGAATAAATGCCATTATCTCCTGGAGAAGTTTTGCCAGAAATTTAACATCAAAATTAAATCTCCAGTCTGCTACAAGCTCCTGCTTTCACTATGCAGACAGAAACATTTCTTGAAGTAATCCCTATTACTTTAGAGTTGTACTTTACACTATTTCCAAGTGTGAAAACCCAAGAGTCTGGCAATTATCATTATATTCTCATTCCTGTAGCAGGTTTTATATGCTAATGAAGAGAAAAAAATATAATTATATAGTATCATAATCTGTTGTTACTGAGTTCTCCTGTAGCCTCTTCTTCCAAACAGCTGTCTGAGCTCACGACTTTTTCCTTTATTAAAAATTAAAACCATAGAACTCATGAAGGAAAACACAACATCCAGGAGTAGTAGTATTAGGAAACATCTCATGATTTTAACCCCATCATTGTTTGTCAACCATGAGAAACGCACATTTAGAAGCTGCAAAGATTTCTAATTCTGTGCAAATTATGCTATGTTGGATATCCTTCTGCTGAGTTGGATGTAGTTTTGTGATTGAAATACTTTAATGGAAGTGGAACACACTGATCTAATATGTATGTATGTATGTATGTATGTATGTATGTATGTATGTATGTTTAAGTCTGTTTTTCAATAAAAGCAAGTGGTTAGTTCTCTAGGCTTAAGAAGAAGCTTTTCCAGTGGAGGAACCTCTTAGTATTGCCCTTGGCAGAGCTTCAATGGCCATTTGAACCTCTAGGACTGCATACAACTGGGTAGATGATAATCATGGATAAGCTTTGCACAACCCTCAGTATCAATTTTTTACATAATTCTTATGTGAATACTTGTGCAAGTATTTTTTATGCTGTATATTATTTCAATTATATCAGCAATATATTTAACAATTTTTCATTACAATTTCTATTATTATGTCATACACAATATGACATAAACTTCGTATTGGCATTCCAATGAGGAAAAAATGATGTCTTTAAGTCAAACTTTAAGATAAATATGTTCCAACTGCTTAACTTCTCCACCTAAGGCAAATCCATCTCCATCATTGCAGCTGCAGGACAAATGTCTTGGACTTGTGATTTAAAAGCATTTGTGGGACACTTTGAATCAAGTGCATTTGGTTACAATGAGCAGTCAAGAGCAACAACAGTTAGTGTGTTCTGTAAACGGCGTTCAAGAGAAATACAGAAATGAGCATACACTCAAATACAGTGTTTCCTTGTGCTCCCAAATAACAAGCACCCTGGCCAGTTTAGCCAAATCAAGATGGAATACCTCTGAATGTGCTAAGTGTCAGAGGAATGTGCCAGAGGTGAGAAAAGGCAAGATAAAAAGTGATCAACTTTAATAAGCTGATGGAGGAAAAGAGAGAAGTGACAAGTATAAATTGCCAAGAAAAGAGAGAAAGAGAGGATGTGCTCTGTGCATCTGATTGGAAGTCACAAAAGAACCCCTTCTATAAGGCTGCCCTATGAAAAGAGAGCCCTTCACTTTTGTGATATGATAAAAAGCTTGGAAAATCTAACCCCTTTTATTTTTTCATTTGAGTAGTTAGGTATATCTCAAATTATCCATAGATGAGGTTCTTCAGATATTTTTTACCACTCTGATCTTATTATCCTTCTGCATTGCAAACAGCAGTTTTTCTATAAAAGGATTCATTGGCTGTTTAAAGATACCAGTGAGATACTTAGATACAGCACATTACTGATCACCTCATTATTGCTGAATTACCCACCTGTTGTAGGGTGGAAGAAAAATAGCCTGAGTTACACTTGTGGCCTGCTGAAGAACAGGCTCTTAGTGTGAAACCCACAATAAACCACACTTCAGTTCAATTCCTAAGGTTATTCAATCAATCAAATCCTGCCCTCAAAACAGGGAATCCAATTTCTTAACAAACAGGTATTTGTGGCAGTTTGATAAGAGGGATGTGGCACCATACTACAGCACTCCTGAACAGATAGGATGCCTCTTAAAATTACCGTAATTGAAGTAGCAGCAGCAAGTTTTGAAAACAACACTAGAGTAAATTTATCCTCTGGGGATAAATTCACTAAGGTAATCATTGAGTTTAATGGGTTATTAGAAAAGGACATCCAATATTTTCATATATAGTGCTTCATTCTGAGCAGAGAGAATCAACAAAATGAAACCAATTGTGAGTGTGCTGTCAACTGCAGTGTGACAGCACTGAAGTCAATGGGAGATAATATTTTTTCTGTTCATTGCAGACAATTATCAAAAACTTATCATCTAACCTTACACTGTTATTGAAGTTGACATTTGTTAATTCACTTATCCATATACAACACATCACTGCCTTTCAGTACCACTTTTGGAGACATTCTTTTCATGGGAATGAGGAAGGAAGAAAATGACATGAAAAATATTACTAATATTTAAAATATTTCTACGGTTTTGCATAAAGAAAAATTAATTTCTGTTTTCTCTTGAATAGCTACATTCCAACATGCTTCTTGAAATTTGAAATTCCTGTTTAAATGTTCAAGGAAATTTATCTAGTGAGTATAAATTCTCTTGCAGAAAGAGTAGCATGGCTCCGTGACTAGGGTAAACATTCACTTTGAAATATCTATGACAGTTTGAACCCATTACCCTCTCCTTAGCTTTCTAGTAGAGCCTTTTGCAGGAGCTACTCCCATGCTCTAGTGCAAAGTTATGTCTATGTAAGAATGGATTTTA